>NC_136414.1:7377500-7977500 GCF_051521515.1 Lactuca serriola | reverse complement strand
AACTTGACTTCAATTCAATCCCTAGGCGGTTTGCGGGATAAACAATAGCAAGAGGTGTGTGAGTAACATCCGTTTCCATAATTTGTCTAAGTGTCAACTCTTGAGGGGGATTGGGTGGATTGGGGTTATTGGGATATTGTTGCAAGTAATTGGGTGGTTGATGATAAGGTGGGTAAGGGTATTGGTTGTGATTGTAAATTGGTGGTGGATAAGCTTGGTAATTAGGATATTGGTTGTAGGGGGTTGTTGTTGTGGGTACATTTGGTTTTGGTACATTTGAGGGGTCTGTAATTGGGTTGATTTGGGTAATGTACTTGTTGTTGAACTTGAAAAGCATTGTTTTGAGGTTGGTTGTTTTGGTGGAAGTTTTGGTTTTGTGGTTGATAATTGGGTTGGTTTTGAGGAGGTGCTTGATTCCAAGGTGGCATATCAATGAGAGGTTCTTGTGGTTAGTGTCTTGGTTGATGGGGTGGGACATTGGCATCTTGATTGATTGGGTTTGGGTTGGGATTGTGAGGTGAAGTGTGATTCATGGCTATGTGGTTTTCAAACGGAATGTCTTCAAAGGAATGACCAACAATTAGAGAACTCGGTTCGGTGTCGGTATCACTTGAAGTATGAACTTGATCTTCTATGTTGATTAGTGGAGAAGAGGAAGAAGCTTGAACTAGTTGTTGTTTCTTTGCTTGTTTGGCTAACTTTTCAACCTTTTTGCTACTCTTTCAATTTTCGGATTGTAGAGTAGTTCACCGGTTCTTGTAGACCTAGGCATAAACAATCAAAATAACAATAACCAATTTCCCCGGCAACGGTGCCAAAACTTGGTGGGATGTCAAGTCCACGAAGCAAATTACAACATTTGATTGCTAAATAAACGTAATATAATGGTAAAAAGGGGTATCGATCCTCGGGGAAATGGTTGTATTCAATCACCAATGCAATTCAATAGAACTAGTGAAATTAAACTAACTAACTACAATTAAACTAAAGGGGGGGGGGGGGGTTTGATTACTTGAAAACTAAAATACTTGAATAACTAAAAACCTTGCAATTAAGCAAGTTGATGAGATGCTCAAAGGTTGAAAATAATTGGTTAACTAAGTCAATTCAACACAATGAACATTTGTGTGTTTATCATTAGGATCTAATACAAATCTTATCCTTCATCCCAAATTGGTTATAGCAATCATGAAGCATGATTTGCCAAGATTCCTCATAGGTAGTATGGAGGTTGGGGAAGCCCACAACACACCTTCTTAATTATGATCAAGGGTCAATTGAAGCAATTAATCCCAAGAAATCAACTAGCCTTGAGAATGAATGAATCCCCAATTCCTAGAGGATGTCAAATGTTTACACATCCATAAAGGAGCTATGATTCATAAGCTAGAGATGATTTCTACCATCATAAAGCCTTTGTTCTAGATAAATTCAATGATCCAATGCAAAATCAATGAAACATATCAACCATTGCTCAATCAAATACTAAGCTCATGATCAAAGCATCAAATAAGCATATGAATTGTAAACTAGAATCATAAACATCGAATAAATTGATAATCAACATAAATCCTTCAAAACCCACAAACATTCATTGGTTTTCAGCCAAAGTCAACCAAATAAGAGTATTAGCCACTCATGGCAACAAAGTAACAAGAACAATAATTACTTTGCAAGGTGATGGCACTCACATTGGGGTTCTTCTCGGTTTGTGATGGAAGTTTACCCCTTTGTTCTATCTTGTTGAGAGCGGTTGCCAAGTCTCCAATTTGTGCTTGAATGTTGGAGAAAGTATTCTAGGTTTCTTGTTGAAATTGGGTTTGGCTTTGAGCAAGAGATGTGACAAGTTCTTGAAGGCTCATTTGATGGGTACCACTTGATTCGCCTTGTTGTGGAGGTTGTTGGTAATTTGGAGGGTTATAAGAATTTTGTGGATATGGAGGTTTTTGGGATTGGTGTTGTGGATTTTGGGGTCTCATCAAAAGATTTGGTGGATTTTGCTTTAGTGGATAAGGGTTGTTTTGGTTATTCCTCCAATTTGGGTTGAAATTGTTTTGAAATCCCATGGGTCTTGGTTGACCTTGATATCCGCCCATTGCATTCACATCTTCCGGTTCACTTCCAAGTGTGGGACACTTATCCGTATAATGGCTCGTCATTGCACAAATACCACATACCATCAATTGTTGACCACTTCCCACCACCATTTGACTTAACACATTAGTCAAATCCAAGAGCTTCGATTCCAAGTGTTGAGTGTTGCTAACTTCACCAACCACTTGTGTAGAATTTCTCTTCATGTCAATTAGAGTCCCAAAATTCCTTTGATTTTGAGAAATGGTACCAAAAAGTAATCGGATCTCGTGAGGGGTTTTGTTGAAGATGTCACCACCACTTGAAGCATCAATCATCCTTCGATCTTTTTCATTCATACCCTCATAAAATTGTTTAAGAAGTAGTTTTTCGGGTATATTGTATTGAGGACAACTTGTACACAAATTGTTGAAGCTCCCAAAATCATGAAATGTTTCATTTTCCCCTTGATGAATCCACAAAATGTCACTTCTTTGACTTGAAATGCGGGAGGTGGGATAGAATTTGCTATTGAAGGTCTTGAGTAACTCTTCCCATGTGTGAATTGATCCATATGGTAAGTTGAATAACCACTCTCTAGATTTGTCTTCCAAGGTGAGTGGGAATGCGGTTAACTTGAAATCATCCAATGTCGCATTGTCGGGCAACATGCTAACACATATCATATGAAAGGAATTCAAATGCTTTTGAGGATCTTCTCTATCCAACCCATGGAATTTGGTTAGTTGATGGATGAAACTTGACTTCAATTCAATCCCTAGGTGGTTTGCGGGATAAACAATAGCAAGAGGTGTGTGAGTAACATCCGTTTCCATAATTTGTCTAAGTGTCAACTCTTGAGGGGGATTGGGTGGATTGGGGTTATTGGGATATTGTTGCAAGTAATTGGGTGGTTGATGATAAGGTGGGTAAGGGTATTGGTTGTGATTGTAAATTGGTGGTGGATAAGCTTGGTAATTAGGATATTGGTTGTAGGGGGTTGTTGTTGTGGGTACATTTGGTTTTGGTACATTTGAGGGGTTGGTAATTGGGTTGATTTGGGTAATGTACTTGTTGTTGAACTTGAAAAGCATTGTTTTGAGGTTGGTTGTTTTGGTGGAAGTTTTGGTTTTGTGGTTGATAATTGGGTTGGTTTTGAGGAGGTGCTTGATTCCAAGGTGGCATATCAATGAGAGGTTCTTGTGGTTAGTGTCTTGGTTGATGGGGTGGGATATTGGCATCTTGATTGATTGGGTTTGGGTTGGGATTGTGAGGTGAAGTGTGATTCATGGCTATGTGGTTTTCAAACGGAAAGTCTTCAAAGGAATGACCAACAATTAGAGAACTCGGTTCGGTGTCGGTATCACTTGAAGTATGAACTTGATCTTCTATGTTGATTAGTGGAGAAGAGGAAGAAGCTTGAACTAGTTGTTGTTTCTTTGCTTGTTTGGCTAACTTTTCAACCTTTTTGCTACTCTTTCAATTTTCGGATTGTAGAGTAGTTCACCGGTTCTTGTAGACCTAGGCATAAACAATCAAAATAACAATAACCAATTTCCCCGGCAACGGTGCCAAAACTTGGTGGGATGTCAAGTCCACGAAGCAAATTACAACATTTGATTGATAAATAAACGTAATATAATGGTAAAAAGGGGTATCGATCCTCGGGGAAATGGTTGTATTCAATCACCAATGCAATTCAATAGAACTAGTGAAATTAAACTAACTAACTACAATTAAACTAAAGGGGGGGGGGGGGATTTATTACTTGAAAACTAAAATACTTGAATAACTAAAAACCTTGCAATTAAGCAAGTTGATGAGATGCTCAAAGGTTGAAAATAATTGGTTAACTAAGTCAATTCAACACAATGAACATTTGTGTGTTTATCATTAGGATCTAATACAAATCTTATCCTTCATCCCAAATTGGTTATAGCAATCATGAAGCATGATTTGCCAAGATTCCTCATAGGTAGTATGGAGGTTGGGGAAGCCCACAACACACCTTCTTAATTAAGATCAAGGGTCAATTGAAGCAATTAATCCCAAGAAATCAACTAGCCTTGAGAATGAATGAATCCCCAATTCCTAGAGGATGTCAAATGTTTACACATCCATAAAGGAGCTATGATTCATAAGCTAGAGATGATTTCTACCATCATAAAGCCTTTGTTCTAGATAAATTCAATGATCCAATGCAAAATCAATGAAACATATCAACCATTGCTCAATCAAATACTAAGCTCATGATCAAAGCATCAAATAAGCATAAGAATTGTAAACTAGAATCATAAACATGGAATAAATTGATAATCAACATAAATCCTTCAAAACCCACAAACATTCATTGGTTTTCAGCCAAAGTCAACCAAATAAGAGTATTAGCCACTCATGGCAACAAAGTAACAAGAACAATAATTACTTTGCAAGGTGATGGCACTCACATTGGGGTTCTTCTCGGTTTGTGATGGAAGTTTACCCCTTTGTTCTATCTTGTTGAGAGCGGTTGCCAAGTCTCCAATTTGTGCTTGAATGTTGGAGAAAGTATTCTAGGTTTCTTGTTGAAATTGGGTTTGGCTTTGAGCAAGAGATGTGACAAGTTCTTGAAGGCTCATTTGATGGGTACCACTTGATTCGCCTTGTTGTGGAGGTTGTTGGTAATTTGGAGGGTTATAAGAATTTTGTGGATATGGAGGTTTTTGGGATTGGTGTTGTGGATGTTGGGGTCTCATCAAAAGATTTGGTGGATTTTGCTTTAGTGGATAAGGGTTGTTTTGGTTATTCCTCCAATTTGGGTTGAAATTGTTTTGAAATCCCATGGGTCTTGGTTGACCTTGATATCCGCCCATTGCATTCACATCTTCCGGTTCACTTCCAAGTGTGGGACACTTATCCGTATAATGGCTCGTCATTGCACAAATACCACATACCATCAATTGTTGACCACTTCCCACCACCATTTGACTTAACACATTAGTCAAATCCAAGAGCTTCGATTCCAAGTGTTGAGTGTTGCTAACTTCACCAACCACTTGTGTAGAATTTCTCTTCATGTCAATTAGAGTCCCAAAATTCCTTTGATTTTGAGAAATGGTACCAAAAAGTAATCGGATCTCGTGAGGGGTTTTGTTGAAGATGTCACCACCACTTGAAGCATCAATCATCCTTCGATCTTTTTCATTCACACCCTCATAAAATTGTTTAAGAAGTAGTTTTTCGGGTATATTGTATTGAGGACAACTTGTACACAAATTGTTGAAGCTCCCAAAATCATGAAATGTTTCATTTTCCCCTTGATGAATCCACAAAATGTCACTTCTTTGACTTGAAATGCGGGAGGTGGGATAGAATTTGCTATTGAAGGTCTTGAGTAACTCTTCCCATGTGTGAATTGATCCATGTGGTAAGTTGAATAACCACTCTCTAGATTTGTCTTCCAAGGTGAGTGGGAATGCGGTTAACTTGAAATCATCCAATGTCGCATTGTCGGGCAACATGCTAACACATATCATATGAAAGGAATTCAAATGCTTTTGAGGATCTTCTCTATCCAACCCATGGAATTTGGTTAGTTGATGGATGAAACTTGACTTCAATTCAATCCCTAGGCGGTTTGCGGGATAAACAATAGCAAGAGGTGTGTGAGTAACATCCGTTTCCATAATTTGTCTAAGTGTCAACTCTTGAGGGGGATTGGGTGGATTGGGGTTATTGGGATATTGTTGCAAGTAATTGGGTGAGGTGAAGTGTGATTCATGGCTATGTGGTTTTCAAACGGAATGTCTTCAAAGGAATGACCAACAATTAGAGAACTCGGTTCGGTGTCGGTATCACTTGAAGTATGAACTTGATCTTCTATGTTGATTAGTGGAGAAGAGGAAGAAGCTTGAACTAGTTGTTGTTTCTTTGCTTGTTTGGATAACTTTTTCAACCTTTTTGCTACTCTTTCAATTTTCGGATTGTAGAGTAGTTCACCGGTTCTTGTAGACCTAGGCATAAACAATCAAATAACAATAACCAATTTCCCCGGCAACGGTGCCAAAACTTGGTGGGATGTCAAGTCCACGAAGCAAATTACAACATTTGATTGCTAAATAAACGTAATATAATGGTAAAAAGGGGTATCGATCCTCGGGGAAATGGTTGTATTCAATCACCAATGCAATTCAATAGAACTAGTGAAATTAAACTAACTAACTACAATTAAACTAAAGGGGGGGCGGGTTTGATTACTTGAAAACTAAAATACTTGAATAACTAAAAACCTTGCAATTAAGCAAGTTGATGAGATGCTCAAAGGTTGAAAATAATTGGTTAACTAAGTCAATTCAACACAATGAACATTTGTGTGTTTATCATTAGGATCTAATACAAATCTTATCCTTCATCCCAAATTGGTTATAGCAATCATGAAGCATGATTTGCCAAGATTCCTCATAGGTAGTATGGAGGTTGGGGAAGCCCACAACACACCTTCTTAATTAAGATCAAGGGTCAATTGAAGCAATTAATCCCAAGAAATCAACTAGCCTTGAGAATGAATGAATCCCCAATTCCTAGAGGATGTCAAATGTTTACACATCCATAAAGGAGCTATGATTCATAAGCTAGAGATGATTTCTACCATCATAAAGCCTTTGTTCTAGATAAATTCAATGATCCAATGCAAAATCAATGAAACATATCAACCATTGCTCAATCAAATACTAAGCTCATGATCAAAGCATCAAATAAGCATAAGAATTGTAAACTAGAATCATAAACATGGAATAAATTGATAATCAACATAAATCCTTCAAAACCCACAAACATTCATTGGTTTTCAGCCAAAGTCAACCAAATAAGAGTATTAGCCACTCATGGCAACAAAGTAACAAGAACAATAATTACTTTGCAAGGTGATGGCACTCACATTGGGGTTCTTCTCGGTTTGTGATGGAAGTTTACCCCTTTGTTCTATCTTGTTGAGAGCGGTTGCCAAGTCTCCAATTTGTGCTTGAATGTTGGAGAAAGTATTCTAGTTTTCTTGTTGAAATTGGGTTTGGCTTTGAGCAAGAGATGTGACAAGTTCTTGAAGGCTCATTTGATGGGTACCACTTGATTCGCCTTGTTGTGGAGGTTGTTGGTAATTTGGAGGGTTATAAGAATTTTGTGGATATGGAGGTTTTTGGGATTGGTGTTGTGGATGTTGGGGTCTCATCAAAAGATTTGGTGGATTTTGCTTTAGTGGATAAGGGTTGTTTTGGTTATTCCTCCAATTTGGGTTAAAATTGTTTTGAAATCCCATGGGTCTTGGTTGACCTTGATATCCGCCCATTGCATTCACATCTTCCGGTTCACTTCCAAGTGTGGGACACTTATCCGTATAATGGCTCGTCATTGCACAAATACCACATACCATCAATTGTTGACCACTTCCCACCACCATTTGACTTAACACATTAGTCAAATCCAAGAGCTTCGATTCCAAGTGTTGAGTGTTGCTAACTTCACCAACCACTTGTGTAGAATTTCTCTT
Organism: Lactuca serriola; assembly: GCF_051521515.1. NCBI lineage: Eukaryota > Viridiplantae > Streptophyta > Magnoliopsida > Asterales > Asteraceae > Lactuca > Lactuca serriola. The sequence goes on along the minus strand of NC_136414.1, from coordinate 7,969,906 downwards.
CATGTCAATTAGAGTCCTAAAATTCCTTTGATTTTAAGAAATGGTACCAAAAAGTAATCGGATCTCGTGAGGGGTTTTGTTGAAGATGTCACCACCACTTGAAGCATCAATCATCCTTCGATCTTTTTCATTCATACCCTCATAAAATTGTTTAAGAACTAGTTTTTCGGGTATATTGTATTGAGGACAACTTGTACACAAATTGTTGAAGCTCCCAAAATCATGAAATGTTTCATTTTCCCCTTGATGAATCCACAAAATGTCACTTCTTTGACTTGAAATGCGGGAGGTGGGATAGAATTTGCTATTGAAGGTCTTGAGTAACTCTTCCCATGTGTGAATTGATCCATGTGGTAAGTTGAATAACCACTCTCTAGATTTGTCTTCCAAGGTGAGTGGGAATGCGGTTAACTTGAAATCATCCAATGTCGCATTGTCGGGCAACATGCTAACACATATCATATGAAAGGAATTCAAATGCTTTTGAGGATCTTCTCTATCCAACCTATGGAATTTGGTTAGTTGATGGATGAAACTTGACTTCAATTCAATCCCTAGGCGGTTTGCGGGATAAACAATAGCAAGAGGTGTGTGAGTAACATCTGTTTCCATAATTTGTCTAAGTGTCAACTCTTGAGGGGGATTGGGTGGATTGGGGTTATTGGGATATTGTTGCAAGTAATTGGGTGGTTGATGATAAGGTGGGTAAGGGTATAGGTTGTGATTGTAAATTGGTGGTGGATAAGCTTAGTAATTAGGATATTGGTTGTAGGGGGTTGTTGTTGTGGGTACATTTGGTTTTGGTACATTTGAGGGGGTTGGTAATTGGGTTGATTTGGGTAATGTACTTGTTGTTGAACTTGAAAAGCATTGTTTTGAGGTTGGTTTTTTTGGTGGAAGTTTTGGTTTTGTGGTTGATAATTGGGTTGGTTTTGAGGAGGTGCTTGATTCCAAGGTGGCATATCAATGAGAGGTTCTTGTGGTTAGTGTCTTGGTTGATGGGGTGGGGTATTGGCATCTTGATTGATTGGGTTTGGGTTGGGATTGTGAGGTGAAGTGTGATTCATGGCTATGTGGTTTTCAAACGGAATGTCTTCAAAGGAATGACCAACAATTATAGAACTCGGTTCGATGTCGGTATCACTTGAAGTATGAACTTGATCTTCTATGTTGATTAGTGGAGAAGAGGAAGAAGCTTGAACTAGTTGTTGTTTCTTTGCTTGTTTGGATAACTTTTTCAACCTTTTTGCTACTCTTTCAATTTTCGGATTGTAGAGTAGTTCACCGGTTCTTGTAGACCTAGGCATAAACAATCAAATAACAATAACCAATTTCCCCGGCAACGGTGCCAAAACTTGGTGGGATGTCAAGTCCACGAAGCAAATTACAACATTTGATTGCTAAATAAACGTAATATAATGGTAAAAAGGGGTATCGATCCTCGGGGAAATGGTTGTATTCAATCACCAATGCAATTCAATAGAACTAGTGAAATTAAACTAACTAACTACAATTAAACTAAAGGGGGGGGGGGGTTTGATTACTTGAAAACTAAAATACTTGAATAACTAAAAACCTTGAAATTAAGCATGTTGATGAGATGCTCAAAGGTTGAAAATAATTGGTTAGGCAATTCAACACAATGAACATTTGTGTGTTTATCATTAGGATCTAATACAAATCTTATCCTTCATCCCAAATTGCTTATAGCAATCATGAAGCATGATATGCCAAGATTCCTCATAGGTAGTATGGAGGTTGGGGAAGCCCACAACACACCTTCTTAATTAAGATCAAGGGTCAATTGAAGCAATTAATCCCAAGAAATCAACTAGCCTTGAGAATGAATGAATCCCCAATTCCTAGAGGATGTCAAATGTTTACACATCCATAAAGGAGCTATGATTCATAAGCTAGAGATGATTTCTACCATCAAAAAGCCTTTGTTATAGATAAATTCCATGATCCAATGCAAAATCAATGAAACAAATCAACCATTGCTCAATCAAATACTAAGCTCATGATCAAAGCATCAAATAAGCATAAGAATTGTAAACTAGAATCATAAACATGGAATAAATTGATAATCAACATAAATCCTTCAAAACCCACATACATTCATTGGTTTTCAGCCAAAGTCAACCAAATAAGAGTATTAGCCACTCATGGCAACAAAGTAACAAGAACAATAATTACTTTGCAAGGTGATGGCACTCACATTCGGGTTCTTCTCGGTTTGTGATGGAAGTTTACCCCTTTGTTCTATCTTGTTGAGAGCGGTTGCCAAAGTCTCCAATTTGTGCTTGAATGTTGGAGAAAGTATTCTTGGTTTCTTGTTGAAATTGGTTTTGGCTTTGAGCAAGAGAAGTGACAAGTTCTTGAAGGCTCATTTGATGGGTACCACTTGATTCGCCTTGTTGTGGAGGTTGTTGGTAATTTGGAGGGTTATAAGAATTTTGTGGATATGGAGGTTTTTGGGATTGGTGTTGTGGATGTTGGGGTCTCATCAAAAGATTTGGTGGATTTTGCTTTAGTGGATAAGGGTTGTTTTGGTTATTCCTCCAATTTGGGTTGAAATTGTTTTGAAATCCCATGGGTCTTGGTTGACCTTGATATCCGCCCATTGCATTCACATCTTCCGGTTCACTTCCAAGTGTGGGAAACTTATCCGTATAATGGCTAGTCATTGCCCAAATACCACATACCATCAATTGTTGACCACTTCCCACCACCATTTGACTTAACACATTAGTCAAATCCAAGAGCTTCGATTCCAAGTGTTGAGTGTTGCTAACTTCACCAACCACTTGTGTAGAATTTTGCTTCATGTCAATTAGAGTCCCAAAATTCCTTTGATTTTGAGAAATGGTACCAAAAAGTAATCGGATCTCGTGAGGGGTTTTGTTGAAGATGTCACCACCACTTGAAGCATCAATCATCCTTCGATCTTTTTCATTCATACCCTCATAAAATTGTTTAAGAAGTAGTTTTTCGGGTATATTGTATTGAGGACAACTTGTACACAAATTGTTGAAGCTCCCAAAATCATGAAATATTTCATTTTCCCCTTGATGAATCCACAAAATGTCACTTCTTTGACTTGAAATGCGGGAGGTGGGATAGAATTTGCTATTGAAGGTCTTGAGTAACTCTTCCCATGTGTGAATTGATCCATGTGGTAAGTTGAATAACCACTCTCTAGATTTGTCTTCCAAGGTGAGTGGGAATGCGGTTAACTTGAAATCATCCAATGTCGCATTGTCGGGCAACATGCTAACACATATCATATGAAAGGAATTCAAATGCTTTTGAGGATCTTCTCTATCCAACCCATGGAATTTGGTTAGTTGATGGATGAAACTTGACTTCAATTCAATCCCTAGGCGGTTTGCGGGATAAACAATAGCAAGAGGTGTGTGAGTAACATCCGTTTCCATAATTTGTCTAAGTGTCAACTCTTGAGGGGGATTGGGTGGATTGGGGTTATTGGGATATTGTTGCAAGTAATTGGGTGGTTGATGATAAGGTGGGTAAGGGTATTGGTTGTGATTGTAAATTGGTGGTGGATAAGCTTGGTAATTAGGATATTGGTTGTAGGGGGTTGTTGTTGTGGGTACATTTGGTTTTGGTACATTTGAGGGGGTTGGTAATTGGGTTGATTTGGGTGATGTACTTGTTGTTGAACTTGAAAAGCATTGTTTTGAGGTTGGTTGTTTTGGTGGAAGTTTTGGTTTTGAGGAGGGGCTTGATTCCAAGGTGGCATATCAATGAGAGGTTCTTGTGGTTATTGTCTTGGTTGATGGGGTGGGGTATTGGCATCTTGATTGATTGGGTTTGGGTTGGGATTGTGAGGTGAAGTGTGATTCATGGCTATGTGGTTTTCAAACGGAATGTCTTCAAAGGAATGTCCAACAATTAGAGAACTCGGTTCGGTGTCGGTATCACTTCAAGTATGAACTTGATCTTCTATGTTGATTAGTGGAGAAGAGGAAGAAGCTTGAACTAGTTGTTGTTTCTTTGCTTGTTTGGCTAACTTTTTCAACCTTTTTGCTACTCTTTCAATTTTCTGATTGTAGAGTAGTTCACCGGTTCTTGTAGACCTAGGCATAAACAATCAAATAACAATAACCAATTTCCCCGGCAACGGTGCCAAAACTTGGTGGGATGTCAAGTCCACGAAGCAAATTACAACATTTGATTGCTAAATAAACGTAATATAATGGTAAAAAGGGGTATCGATCCTCGGGGAAATGGTTGTATTCAATCACCAATGCAATTCAATAGAACTAGTGAAATTAAACTAACTAACTACAATTAAACTAAAGGGGGGGGGGGGGGTTTGATTACTTGAAAACTAAAATACTTGAATAACTAAAAACCTTGAAATTAAGCATGTTGATGAGATGCTCAAAGGTTGAAAATAATTGGTTAGGCAATTCAACACAATGAACATTTGTGTGTTTATCATTAGGATCTAATACAAATCTTATCCTTCATCCCAAATTGCTTATAGCAATCATGAAGCATGATATGCCAAGATTCCTCATAGGTAGTATGGAGGTTGGGGAAGCCCACAACACACCTTCTTAATTAAGATCAAGGGTCAATTGAAGCAATTAATCCCAAGAAATCAACTAGCCTTGAGAATGAATGAATCCCCAATTCCTAGAGGATGTCAAATGTTTACACATCCATAAAGGAGCTATGATTCATAAGCTAGAGATGATTTCTACCATCAAAAAGCCTTTGTTATAGATAAATTCAATGATCCAATGCAAAATCAATGAAACAAATCAACCATTGCTCAATCAAATACTAAGCTCATGATCAAAGCATCAAATAAGCATAAGAATTGTAAACTAGAATCATAAACATGGAATAAATTGATAATCAACATAAATCCTTCAAAACCCACAAACATTCATTGGTTTTCAGCCAAAGTCAACCAAATAAGAGTATTAGCCACTCATGGCAACAAAGTAACAAGAACAATAATTACTTTGCAAGGTGATGGCACTCACATTCGGGTTCTTCTCGGTTTGTGATGGAAGTTTACCCCTTTGTTCTATCTTGTTGAGAGCGGTTGCCAAGTCTCCAATTTGTGCTTGAATGTTGGAGAAAGTATTCTTGGTTTCTTGTTGAAATTGGGTTTGGCTTTGAGCAAGAGATGTGACAAGTTCTTGAAGGCTCATTTGATGGGTACCACTTGATTCGCCTTGTTGTGGAGGTTGTTGGTAATTTGGAGGGTTATAAGAATTTTGTGGATATGGAGGTTTTTGGGATTAGTGTTGTGGATGTTGGGGTCTCATCAAAAGATTTGGTGGATTTTGCTTTAGTGGATAAGGGTTGTTTTGGTTATTCCTCCAATTTGGGTTGAAATTGTTTTGAAATCCCATGGGTCTTGGTTGACCTTGATATCCGCCCATTGCATTCACATCTTCCGGTTCACTTCCAAGTGTGGGACACTTATCCGTATAATGGCTCGTCATTGCCCAAATACCACATACCATCAATTGTTGACCACTTCCCACCACCATTTGACTTAACACATTAGTCAAATCCAAGAGCTTCGATTCCAAGTGTTGAGTGTTGCTAACTTCACCAACCACTTGTGTAGAATTTCTCTTCATGTCAATTAGAGTCCCAAAATTCCTTTGATTTTGAGAAATGGTACCAAAAAGTAATCGGATCTCGTGAGGGGTTTTATTGAAGATGTCACCACCACTTGAAGCATCAATCATCCTTCGATCTTTTTCATTCATACCCTCATAAAATTGTTTAAGAAGTAGTTTTTCGGGTATATTGTATTGAGGACAACTTGTACACAAATTGTTGAAGCTCCCAAAATCATGAAATGTTTCATTTTCCCCTTGATGAATCCACAAAATGTCACTTCTTTGACTTGAAATGCGGGAGGTGGGATAGAATTTGCTATTGAAGGTCTTGAGTAACTCTTCCCATGTGTGAATTGATCCATGTGGTAAGTTGAATAACCACTCCCTAGATTTGTCTTCCAAGGTGAGTGGGAATGCGGTTAACTTGAAATCATCCAATGTCGCATTGTCGGGCAACATGCTAACACATATCATATGAAAGGAATTCAAATGCTTTTGAGGATCTTCTCTATCCAACCCATGGAATTTGGTTAGTTGATGGATGAAACTTGACTTTAATTCAATCCCTAGGCGGTTTGCGGGATAAACAATAGCAAGAGGTGTGTGAGTAACATCCGTTTCCATAATTTGTCTAAGTGTCAACTCTTGAGGGGGATTGGGTGGATTGGGGTTATTGGGATATTGTTGCAAGTAATTGGGTGGTTGATGATAAGGTGGGTAAGGGTATTGGTTGTGATTGTAAATTGGTGGTGGATAAGCTTGGTAATTAGGATATTGGTTGTAGGGGGTTGTTGTTGTGGGTACATTTGGTTTTGGTACATTTGAGGGGGTTGGTAATTGGGTTGATTTGGGTGATGTACTTCTTGTTGAACTTGAAAAGCATTGTTTTGAGGTTGGTTGTTTTGGTGGAAGTTTTGGTTTTGTGGTTGATAATTGGGTTGGTTTTGAGGAGGGGCTTGATTCCAAGGTGGCATATCAATGAGAGGTTCTTGTGGTTATTGTCTTGGTTGATGGGGTGGGGTATTGGCATCTTGATTGATTGGGTTTGGGTTAGGATTGTGAGGTGAAGTGTGATTCATGGCTATGTGGTTTTCAAACGGAATGTCTTCAAAGGAATGTCCAACAATTAGAGAACTCGGTTCGGTGTCGGTATCACTTCAAGTATGAACTTGATCTTCTATGTTGATTAGTGGAGAAGAGGAAGAAGCTTGAACTAGTTGTTGTTTCTTTGCTTGTTTGGCTAACTTTTTCAACCTTTTTGCTACTCTTTCAATTTTCGGATTGTAGAGTAGTTCACCGGTTCTTGTAGACCTAGGAATAAACAATCAAATAACAATAACCAATTTCCCCGGCAACGGTGCCAAAACTTGGTGGGATGTCAAGTCCACGAAGCAAATTACAACATTTGATTGCTAAATAAACGTAATATAATGGTAAAAAGGGGTATCGATCCTCGGGGAAATGGTTGTATTCAATCACCAATGCAATTCAATAGAACTAGTGAAATTAAACTAACTAACTACAATTAAACTAAAGGGGGGGGGGGGGTTTGATTACTTGAAAACTAAAATACTTGAATAACTAAAAACCTTGAAATTAAGCATGTTGATGAGATGCTCAAAGGTTGAAAATAATTGGTTAGGCAATTCAACACAATGAACATTTGTGTGTTTATCATTAGGATCTAATACAAATCTTATCCTTCATCCCAAATTGCTTATAGCAATCATGAAGCATGATATGCCAAGATTCCTCATAGGTAGTATGGAGGTTGGGGAAGCCCACAACACACCTTCTTAATTAAGATCAAGGGTCAATTGAAGCAATTAATCCCAAGAAATCAACTAGCCTTGAGAATGAATGAATCCCCAATTCCTAGAGGATGTCAAATGTTTACACATCCATAAAGGAGCTATGATTCATAAGCTAGAGATGATTTCTACCATCAAAAAGCCTTTGTTATAGATAAATTCAATGATCCAATGCAAAATCAATGAAACAAATCAACCATTGCTCAATCAAATACTAAGCTCATGATCAAAGCATCAAATAAGCATAAGAATTGTAAACTAGAATCATAAACATGGAATAAATTGATAATCAAGATAAATCCTTCAAAACCCACAAACATTCATTGGTTTTCAGCCAAAGTCAACCAAATAAGAGTATTAGCCACTCATGGCAACAAAGTAACAAGAACAATAATTACTTTGCAAGGTGATGGCACTCACATTGGGGTTCTTCTCGGTTTGTGATGGAAGTTTACCCCTTTGTTCTATCTTGTTGAGAGCGGTTGCCAAAGTCTCCAATTTGTTCTTGAATGTTGGAGAAAGTATTCTTGGTTTCTTGTTGAAATTGGTTTTGGCTTTGAGCAAGAGATGTGACAAGTTCTTGAAGGCTCATTTGATGGGTACCACTTGATTCGCCTTGTTGTGGAGGTTGTTGGTAATTTGGAGGGTTATAAGAATTTTGTGGATATGGAGGTTTTTGGGATTGGTGTTGTGGATGTTGGGGTCTCATCAAAAGATTTGGTGGATTTTGCTTTAGTGGATAAGGGTTGTTTTGGTTATTCCTCCAATTTGGGTTGAAATTGTTTTGAAATCCCATGGGTCTTGGTTGACCTTGATATCCGCCCATTGCATTCACATCTTCCGGTTCACTTCCAAGTGTGGGACACTTATCCGTATAATGGCTCGTCATTGCCCAAATACCACATACCATCAATTGTTGACCACTTCCCACCACCATTTGACTTAACACATTAGTCAAATCCAAGAGCTTCGATTCCAAGTGTTGAGTGTTGCTAACTTCACCAACCACTTGTGTAGAATTTCTCTTCATGTCAATTAGAGTCCCAAAATTCCTTTGATTTTGAGAAATGGTACCAAAAAGTAATCGGATCTCGTGAGGGGTTTTGTTGAAGATGTCACCACCACTTGAAGCATCAATCATCCTTCGATCTTTTTCATTCATACCCTCATAAAATTGTTTAAGAAGTAGTTTTTCGGGTATATTGTATTGAGGACAACTTGTACACAAATTGTTGAAGCTCCCAAAATCATGAAATGTTTCATTTTCCCCTTGATGAATCCACAAAATGTCACTTCTTTGACTTGAAATGCGGGAGGTGGGATAGAATTTGCTATTGAAGGTCTTGAGTAACTCTTCCCATGTGTGAATTGATCCATGTGGTAAGTTGAATAACCACTCTCTAGATTTGTCTTCCAAGGTGAGTGGGAATGCGGTTAACTTGAAATCATCCAATGTCGCATTGTCGGGCAACATGCTAACACATATCATATGAAAGGAATTCAAATGCTTTTGAGGATCTTCTCTATCCAACCCATGGAATTTGGTTAGTTGATGGATGAAACTTGACTTCAATTCAATCCCTAGGCGGTTTGCGGGATAAACAATAGCAAGAGGTGTGTGAGTAACATCCGTTTCCATAATTTGTCTAAGTGTCAACTCTTGAGGGGGATTGGGTGGATTGGGGTTATTGGGATATTGTTGCAAGTAATTGGGTGGTTGATGATAAGGTGGGTAAGGGTATTGGTTGTGATTGTAAATTGGTGGTGGATAAGCTTGGTAATTAGGATATTGGTTGTAGGGGGTTGTTGTTGTGGGTACATTTGGTTTTGGTACATTTGAGGGGGTTGGTAATTGGGTTGATTTGGGTAATGTACTTGTTGTTGAACTTGAAAAGCATTGTTTTGAGGTTGGTTGTTTTGGTGGAAGTTTTGGTTTTGTGGTTGATAATTGGGTTGGTTTTGAGGAGGGGCTTGATTCCAAGGTGGCATATCAATGAGAGGTTCTTGTGGTTATTGTCTTGGTTGATGGGGTGGGGTATTGGCATCTTGATTGATTGGGTTTGGGTTAGGATTGTGAGGTGAAGTGTGATTCATGGCTATGTGGTTTTCAAACGGAATGTCTTCAAAGGAATGACCAACAATTAGAGAACTCGGTTCGGTGTCGGTATCACTTGAAGTATGAACTTGATCTTCTATGTTGATTAGTGGAGAAGAGGAAGAAGCTTGAACTAGTTGTTGTTTCTTTGCTTGTTTGGCTAACTTTTTCAACCTTTTTGCTACTCTTTCAATTTTCGGATTGTAGAGTAGTTCACCGGTTCTTGTAGACCTAGGCATAAACAATCAAATAACAATAACCAATTTCCCCGGCAACGGTGCCAAAACTTGGTGGGATGTCAAGTCCACGAAGCAAATTACAACATTTGATTGCTAAATAAATGTAATATAATGGTAAAAAGGGGTATCGATCCTCGGGGAAATGGTTGTATTCAATCACCAATGCAATTCAATAGAACTAGTGAAATTAAACTAACTAACTACAATTAAACTAAAGGGGGGGGGGGGGGGTTTGATTACTTGAAAACTAAAATACTTGAATAACTAAAAACCTTGAAATTAAGCATGTTGATGAGATGCTCAAATGTTGAAAATAATTGGTTAGGCAATTCAACACAATGAACATTTGTGTGTTTATCATTAGGATCTAATACAAATCTTATCCTTCATCCCAAATTGCTTATAGCAATCATGAAGCATGATATGCCAAGATTCCTCATAGGTAGTATGGAGGTTGGGGAAGCCCACAACACACCTTCTTAATTAAGATCAAGGGTTAATTGAAGCAATTAATCCCAAGAAATCAACTAGCCTTGAGAATGAATGAATCCCCAATTCCTAGAGGATGTCAAATGTTTACACATCCATAAAGGAGCTATGATTCATAAGCTAGAGATGATTTCTACCATCATAAAGTCTTTGTTCTAGATAAATTCAATGATCCAATGCAAAATCAATGAAACAAATCAACCATTGCTCAATCAAATACTAAGCTCATGATCAAAGCATCAAATAAGCATAAGAATTGTAAACTAGAATCATAAACATTGAATAAATTGATAATCAACATAAATCCTTCAAAACCCACAAACATTCATTGGTTTTCATCCAAAGTCAACCAAATAAGAGTATTAACCACTCATGGCAACAAAGTAACAAGGACAATAATTATTTTGCATCAAGAATCTACCTAAGACTTGAAAAGATGAAAGAAATTGATTATTTTGCTCTCCAAATCGTCACTTGCAGGTCTTCAATGGTGGAAAATTCGTGAATGAGCCTCTAGATCTGATCCCCAAAGGTTATGGTGTGCCAAATGACCAAAATTCCCAAACTAGGCAGTTGCGCGGGTACCCGCACGACGAAAATTCCACCCGCGCAAATGATGTTGTAATGCTATTGGTCCTTCATTCCACCACTCCACCCTTCCACTACCAAAGATTCCTTTGGTCCCCCACCCCCCCCCCCCCCCATTGTCCATGTAATTTGAATCCACCAATCATCATTTAGCCACCAAATGGATGCTCCAAGCCCAAAATTAGAAATTTATGATCCATCTTCACAAGCCCAAATAATCCAAGCTAATAACTTTCAAAGCCCAATTCTTCTTCTTTGATTCCGCCAAGCCCAATAATGCCTCGGGAGCCCACTAAGCCCGTCTCCAATCAACCCGCAACCACAACAAGCTACATAACCCTGCAAAATTCCTCATGCAACATAAAGAGCACTCGGTACGATCCATACTAAAGAAAAATAAATCAAATACAATGCATTAATGATAAAAAGATCTAAAAATCTAAAATAAACTAATAAAAATAAGGAAATAAAATAAGCTATCATTGCTATTATTAGATGTGTTATATGTGCCAGTATGATATGTTATATGTGCTAGTGGTAGTAGTAAGGGAATGGTCCCCGATTCGGTCGTTAGGACCGAAGGGTACGTCAGACACCCCAAATATGTCTGACATCATGATTATGATATATATTATTATGTGATAGTAGTAGGGGTGAAATATTCCCCGTGACCGGGTGAGATAGACCGGAGGGTGGGAAGGCACCCTGGAATGGCCTGATACTAATAGATCAGCACCCCAGAATGGCTTGACATGGTTAGGTCAGCACCGCAGAATGGCTTGACACGGGTAGGTCGGGCACCCCAGAACTGGCCGACAGTATGTATGGTTGTATGGTATGTGGTATGATGGGGGAACTCACTAAGCTTCGTGCTTACCATTTTTAGTTTTGGTTTCAGGTACCTCTTCAGCTAAGGGGAAGGAGTCGGCATGGTAGCAGCACATCGCACACATATGATTTCTTCTTTGAGAACCCTGGGATTGTACTCTGACATTTTACTATTTGATGTATGGATTTCGAGACTTGTGGTTGTAACATCCAGATTCCCAGGTATTCTATGTTATTCATTTATTTTGAGTTAGATAGAAGGACTCGACGAGTCGATGCCTAGACTCATCGAGTAGGATCGTGATTTGCTGACTGGATTAATGAGTGGACTAGACGAGTCGGCAGGGTGACTCGACGAGTCCGTGCTGAGGTCAGAAACCCTAAATCCGTAGGCCTGAGCCCTATTTAAAGGACCTTATAGCCCTTATTTGCGGCTACCAGTCCAGAGTGAGAAACCCTAGAGAGCTTGGGCGAGTTTTGTGTGAGAGCAAGCCATTTTAATCCTTTTTGGTGTTGTTTTGCAAAGAAGAAGGTGTTTCCAGCTAGAGGAGGTCAAGAGGGTTGCTAATCCGTGGTTTCCAAGCTTGGATCTGTAGTGTTGAGGTAGAAAATCGAACTCTCCTTCTGTTTTGGTTGAGATCTATGAATCTAGGGTTTTCTACACCCTTTTTATGGCTTGAATTGATGAGTTTATGGTCCCTTTATGTGTTAGACTCCAGATCTGGACCCATAGAGGTCCAGAGAGCATTATCCATCTTGCTTTATGAAGTGTTATGGAAGGGATGAACTTAGGTTTCCATTTTTGAGGCTATTTCTTCAAAAGGAACCATTTATGTGTTGCATGAGTGTAAAGGTTTCACATTTACGTGATTAGTGGGTATGGAAAGGTCAGATCTATAGATTAGAGAAGTGGATCTGATCTCAGAAGGTCATTTGAGTGTTGCCATGGAAGCAACTCGCCGAGTTCATAAGTGGACTCGACGAGTCGAGTTGGGGTTGCCCCACGATTCGTGACAGGAGTAACCCGTCGAGTGAAGAGATGACTCGACATGTCAAGTGAGGCTAGAAGGATTCAGAGGACCCGTATGGACTCGCCGAGTCGCCCATGTGCACTCGACGAGTCGTGTCAAAGTTTGACCGTTGACTTCAGTTGACATTAGGGTTTTGGTCAAGCTGATCCAAGAGAGTTCCGGGAGGGGTAGAATGGCCTTCTACCCAATCGTTAGAGATGAGACTATAAGAGGGTATTGGTCAGGAATGTTATTCGAATGATAGGAGGAGGCTAAGTCGGGACGTCGAGCACGAGGGTTTATCCGACTTCGTACCAGGTGAGTCTTCTCACTATACTGTACCTAGAGTGGTACCCATGTGTGACAAGAATGTCTTATATGCTATGAGATGTATGTGTTGTATGTTGTTATCTGATATGTATGTGTTATGTATGTTATGAATGATAAGGACCGGAAGGTCAAGATGCTATGGACCGGAAGGTCAGGAGGTTACGGACCGGAAGGTCGATATGGGTAGGACCGGAAGGTCTACCAGCATTTCGGGACGGAAGTCCCCTGAGACACATGGACCGGAAGGTCCCACAGAGTTATGGCCTTGAGTGGCGTATGTGTTGTATGTGGTATTTTGGGAAACTCACTAAGCATTTATGCTTACAATTGTTGTGTTATGTGTTTCAGGTACTAGCGAGGATCGCGGGAAGGCGCCGACATGATCCGTACACACTCATGGAGTTTATGTCTTGAGATTCTGGGATATTTTTTGTTATGATAACATTGGATACATTATTTTTGAGTTATCTTATGAATAAAAGTATGTTTTGAAAATGAAGAATTATTTTGGAAATTTACGTTGTTACAGTGGTTTATGACTTGATGTTTTGAAATGATAGCAACGATGTTTTCCATAAACTATTTTTATAAGTAATGTAATTAAACAAAAAAATTTGGGTCTCGATTTTGGGATGTTACAAGTTGGTATCAGAGCCTTGGTTTGATGGATTCGGGCACACCACCGGGGGTGTCTGGACTCAAACCAAGGGCTTGAAGGATTTTTACAAGAAAAATATTTTTCTAAAATTTAAAAATAAGGAGTTTGGAAAAAACAAACAAGTTGTGTGATGCGTGCGACCAACGAGATTAAGTAAGTTTTCCCCAAGATACCCATGCATGTTATGTTATGTTATGTTATGTTATATGATATGATTATGAGAACTGCATGCTAGACTAGGGCTAAGGATCTAGGGAGGATACCTTGTATGCCTGTTATGTGATTATGAGAACTGCATGCTAGATTAGGGCGAAGGATCTAGGAAGGATGCCTTACATGCCTGTTGTATGAGTTTATTGAGCTATATGCTAGGGCTGGTTAGTCAGCAATATGGTAGCCTGATTAGGGTATGCTTGGTAATGGTTACTCAATACACGAATGTTGCTTGCTTTGTGCTGATATGAGATCCAACAAGCTTTAACTAACTAGTAAGCGAATATGTAATAGTATCTGCAAGCTAGTTAGGGAAAGATGGTAGGGACTCCTTGTGCAGCTGATGGCGGAGAGTAGGTCAGAGAGTGCCCTAGGACAAGCCTAGGATGAGATGAGCTTAGAAAGCAGTATTAATTGAAGGGACTTGGTGAAGTCAAAGAAATCCTTGAGGAAAGTACGGATAGATATGGAAGGTAGTATGGGCCCGTAATATTGGAAGCATAGGATCCATACTCGAATCAAGGAGGGCTGAGATAGAACCAGGAATCTTGGAGAGTGTGTAAGACCTATCGAGAGTATGTATGACCCTGATGTTTATGTGTTTTATTTTAGTATGGCGCTTACGCGACATGGAGCAGGAGGTTCAGGGTCTGGATCAGGATCAGGAACAGGCTTGGGTATGGGATCCGAGCGGGTTGATGAAGGACTACACGAGTTCATCGCATTAGAGATCACGAAAGGTATCCTTGAGGCAACCCCATCATTTTCGGGTCGATCAAGGAGGGGATTATTGAGCTGATGGAGGATAGCCTCCAGACATTCAGGAGTGAACTGGCGTGCAGCCAGTCGGGTTCGTGCACACTGTCCTTTAAGGACTTCAGGGGAAGTGATGCACCGGACTTTCATGGGGTGAAGGACCCCATTGTTGCCAGGAGATCGATCGCAGACATCGAGTATGTCCAGTTGACGAGCTTCTGGCCAGAGGGGTCGAAGGTCCGTTTTGTTGCAGGTTGTTTGAGGGGTAGGGCTAAGGATTGGTGGGAGTCATTTGGTGACTCACTGGGAGCCCTAGTCATCGAGGCTATGACTTGGTCAGACTTTGTGACTAGGTTCAGGGCTGAGTTTGTGCCAGCTATGGAGCTTCAGCAGCTGGCCAGAGAGTTTCTTGACATGAGACAGACTACGGAGTCAGTGGTGGAGATCACAGCCAAGTTTCGAGAGAGGGCCTTGTTGGTACCTCAGTATGCAGGGGATGAGGAGACGTGGAAGACCCGCTATCACGATATGTTGAGGGCTGATATTCAGGAGCATGTCAGCTACTCAGCCTGCCCGATCTTGGAGTCCATGATTGCCAGGGCGAGGGAGAGGGAGATTGATTTGGAGCACCTCAGGAAGATGAAGGCAGAGGCAGAGCAGGTTACTAGGGTTTTGGGGAAGAAACCTAAGGGATCTGACACTAGGTCGAAGGGCCATTTGGGCGAGAGCCGTTGCAGGAAATGCAGCAAGCCACATGAGGGAGCTTTTAGAGCGGGATCATCAGGTTGCTACAAGTGCGGCAATACGGGGCACTTTGTCAAGGATTGTACTGCACCTGCCCCCACTGTTCAGATGTCAGACCTGATTTGCTTTCATTGAAATCAGAGGGCCCATAAAAATGTCAACTGCCCCAGGTTAACAGCAGCAACAGTGCCAGTAGTGGTGCCAACTCCAGCGACTACACAGGTTACGAATGGCCGGAAGGTCAAGTTAGAGGCTCCAATGGTGAGGAGTCGAGCTTTCCAGTTGACAGCCGGGGAGGCACGCGCTGCACCTGATGTGGTGACGGGTATGGTTTCTTATGTCTAACTTTTATTATATATCGCTTGTGATATTGATGTATTATATTATATGTTTTGTTTAGGATCATTACATGTGAACGGTATCACATTTTAGGTGTTGTTTGATTCGGGTGCTACCCGATCATTTGTCTCTCTTGCTCTTAGCAATAGGTTCCTTGAGTCTTCAGGCATGTTAGATTGCCCTCTAGAGGTCGAGATTACGGATGATCGATCAGTGTGTGCATCAGAGGTTTTCAGGGATTATGTTTTGAGGCTGTTCAAGGAGCACTACTTGGTAGACTTGGTTCCCATACCATTACGGGGGAACAAGGTTATTATAGGCATGGATTGGTTGAGCCCCAATGGGGTGGTGATCGACTGCGTGCAACAGTTGGTCCGGGTCAGGACCCTAAGTGGGGGAGAGCTGATGATTCAAGGCAAGAGGCCACATCGTGGACCAACTTTATGTTCAGCAGCGAGGGCTAGACGCTACCTCCAACAGTGGTGCGCATGGTATGTCGCCTATGTCTTGGATGCTCGGGAGACAGGCGAGGCGATGGTGAGTGGCGTGCCGGTGGTACGAGAGTACGCGAATGTATTTCCAAAGGAGCTGCCTGGAATACCTCCGGAGAGGCAGGTAGAGTTCAGGATCGACCTAGTCCCTAGTGCGGCTCCGATAGCCAAAGCACCATATCGGCTTGCTCCTCCTGAGATGTAGGAGTTGTCTACACAGCTGTAGGAGCTGTTAGACAAGGGATTCATTAGACCGAGCGGTTCACCCTTGGGAGCCCTGATTCTATTTGTGAAGAAGAAGGACGGGTCGTATCGGATGTGTATAGATTACGGAGAGTTGAATAAGGTAATGGTGAAGAAGCGTTACCTACTCCCGAGGATTGATGATCTCTTTGACCAGCTTCAGGGAGCGTCTTGGTTCTCCAAGATCGATCTACATTCAGGTTATCATCATATGAGGGTCAGAGAGGAGGATGTGCAGAAGACTGCCTTTCGGACATGATATGGTCACTATGAGTTTGTGGTGATGCCTTTCGGGCTCACCAATGCTCATGCCGCGTTCATGGATCTCATGAACCGTGTGTGCAGACCGATGTTGGATCGGTTTGTGATAGTTTTCATTGATGACATCTTGGTCTATTTCAAGACACTAGAGTAGCATGAGGAGCACTTATGGGAGGTATTGGATACTCTTAGGAGGGAGAGCTTGTATGCCAAGTTCTCCAAGTGTGAGTTCTGGTTGCGTGAGGTGTAGTTTCTTGGGCACCTTGTCAACCAGAACGAGATTTCACCCGACCCGACAAAGTGGAGGTCGTGATGAGGTGGGAGGTTCTGAGGTCTCAATATGAGATTTAGAGCTTCTAGGGATTGGCAGGTTACTATCGTAGATTCATTCAGGAGTTCTCCAAGATAGTCGTGCCTTTGACCCGGTTGACAAGGAAAGCCTTGGTCTTTCGCTGGGGGCCAGAGTAGCAGGCCACATTTGAGATGTTGAGACAGAGATTGTGCGAGGCGCCAATATTAGCCCTGCTAGAGGGTGTGGATGATTTTATGGTGTATTACGATGCGTCCATGTCGGGTTTGGGCGCGGTATTGATGCAGAAGGGGCATGTTATCGCCTACGCTTTGAGGCAGCTGAAGCCTCATGAGGCGAACTATCCGACACATGATTTGGATTTGGGGGCAGTTGTTTTTTCCCTCAAGATTTGGCGTCATTACCTCTATGGGATCCGCTGTACTATTTACACGGACCATAAGATTTAAGGTACCTTATGAATCAGCCGAATCTGAACATGAGACAATTTCGATGGCTTGATGTGGTGAAGGATTACGATTGTGAGATCCTTTACCACCCGAGGTAGGCCAATGTCGTGGCCGATGCGCTTAGCTGCAAGGCAGCGCCGATCAGAGGTATTTGTTTGAGGATGACGATGGTGACCCCGCTGTTGGAGCGGATTTGAGAGGCCCAACAGGAGGCTATGGAGGAGGAATATCGCAAGAGTGAGCATATTGTGGTTCAGGTTTCCTCCTTCGATTATGAAAGTTGTAGATTGTTGACTCTACACCATAGAGTGTGGGTCCCATATCATGGGGGTGTGCGACAGGTATTGATGGAGGAGGCACACAAATCCAGGTTTTCTATCCATCCTGGGGCGACGAAGATATACATGGATCTTTGTCTTGATTATTGGTGGCCCTGCATGAAGAGGGATGTAGCTTGGTTCGTTGCGAGATACCTGACCTGCAGGAAGATCAAGGCCAAGCACCAGAGGCCACACAACAATACCCAACAATTGGATATTCAGCTGTGGAAATGAGAAGAAATTGTTGGATAAGGTGTCTGAGTCCATAACTATATTTGGTATCTACTTGACCCGGCTTAGCATGGTCCATTTGGGTTGCATGGCATCGGAAAAATTGGATAGACAAATGAGAAAAGAGTACTTGTGATTTGTTAATATATTATAAGTTCTAATATATTAATATGAAATCATATTATTTAATTAGTATTGATCAAGAATTAATTTGGAATTAATTTTGTGATCAAAAGAGACTAATTAAATACATGGGGATTGATTATTTAAATCATTCATTCTTATATAGTGGGCTTATGATCCATGGTTCATTAGATTGGGCTAAAACCCATAGGGTGATCCATGGATGCTCCATGGAGGTTAAAACCCATGGATCATGGAGGAAATGAAAATTCATGCACATTAGGGTTTGCATGGTGTAACCTTACATGTGACACACTATATAAAGGACCTCATAGCAAGTAAAATCGGCCACTAGACATATAGGTGAGGGCTAGCAGAATTTTTGAGTACAAGTGTTCTTCTCTCAAGTTATTCCAATAGTTGTGGTGTTGTGTGAGACATTTGAGGCATCACACTTGGGGTGCTAGGCTCACAAGGTCTTAAGGAATCAAAGCTACAAGGAAGTTATGTTATTCTACTAGTTTTTATATTACATATACCCCAAGATTTGCTAGTTAGGATGAAAACCTTGGAAACTGAAAGTTTGCATGTATAATAGAGAAAACATAGATCCAAGGTTTCTAGGGTTGCATGTACACCATAGGAGTGTTAGAATGCTCAAAACCCAATAGTGGTATCAGAGCCTAGACTTGTTTTCAATTATACTTGATGCAAATTGTTGAAAAAAGTCGAATGTTTGCTCTCTATTCAATGAACTCGTCGAGTCCATGGGGGGAGTCGGCGAGTCCATGTGAAAACTCATCCAACTCGTCGAGTTGGTTCATGCACTCGATGATTCGGAGTCCCTGAGTGTAGAATTTCGAGTTTTATTGTTGGAATTGGACTATGATCATTACCCTAAACTGTTTTTAGATTGTTAAACCTGTTTTTGATGTGGTAATGATTGTGCTTATCCAATTACAATAATAATTGTCAAAATTTCAAGGTTTATATTAAGTTCATATGATACTTGAAAATTTTTGATATGAATGTTTCTTGCTTATGACTTTTTGTTAGATCATAGGAATTATTTGCAAATTGTTTGTTAGTTAATTGTTGATCTAAATGCTTCATAATGGACTCCATAACTTGTTCTCAAGTTGTGGAATTCCAAAAGTCTCTTCCATTAAAAGCCTTTAAAACTCATAAGTTATAGAAATGAAAGGTTTTGAATAGTTTCAAAACTTGCCCTCAAGTTTTAGAATTTGTAAAGTCACTTTAGAAAATTTTAATTCCAAACCCTAGAATTTTAAAAGTTTAAAATTCAACCCTTATACTTTATAATATTATAAGTTAATATATATATATATATATATATATATATATATATATATATATATAGAGAGAGAGAGAGAGAGAGAGAGAGAGCTAGGTTCAAATGTTTTTAGCAACTATTGTGTGCCTAAATGCACCAATGAGAATTCAAGAAATAATAAATAATTAAATAAATCATTAAAGGGTATTTTGGACTTTTTGTGCTTTTAATTAAATGAAATAATTTAATTGGAATCCTATAATTAAGGAAATAATAGAATATCACGTATTTGATCCCTTAAATCATGGTTCCTTCATCTTCATAACCCTAATTCTATATCAGAGTAGTCATTAAACAAGATCACCCTACAAAACCAACATCCCTAACCCTAACCCCCCCCCCCCCCCCCGTTCCGTCGACTGAACCACCCAAACCCACCATCTTCTTCTTTCTTCTTTTGTTAATCGAAGATGCTAAAACCCCCATTGACAGTGATTGATGATTTCCCCTTCTTCCACCGGTTCCATCCCATTGGTCAATGATCCTCTGCCGCCTATTCCATCATTTAAGGTAATCGATTTTGTGAACCCTCTTTCTAAAATCGCTTATTGCAATCGTTTTGAACCTCGCTTTCTTAAATTGCTTATTGCACTGTTTAAACCGGATTCTTTATAATTTATTTGAATTGATTTTGATTTTGCAATAATCGATTTTGTTCCATTTTTTAATATGATTTCTTTTCACTTCTACAACGATGACCCTTATCTCAAAACACTTTCATCTACGAACCGAACCAATATGGTGTATGTTCCCATTTTTTTATCTGTATACTTCATTTGTGCATCTTTTTATTTGAGTTGAATCACTGTATTATGAAGTAGTATGAATAGTTTGAACATCGACCATCATAATGCTATATAACTTTCTTTTTAATATTCTATATTTAAATTTTTTAATTTGTATAATGTTTGTATAGAAACTGTAATGTCAAGTTGAAACAATTGAATAACTCAAACTTTGAATTTGTTTGTAATTTAGGAACCAGAAGGTGTTTATTGGTTTAAAAAAAATATATACATTCTATATCATATACACATTCTGTTAGAATTTTACATTGTAATTGTGCTTTTAGTTTAGTGATTCTTTAAGAATGTTTTATGTTGCATGTTTTTCGGTGTTATTTGTGAATTTTTTTATTATTAAGGATTAAACTCCATGATATGAAAGATAATTGTTTTTTCTTTCAGTATCTTGATTACAGCTTCAACAAAGAATTATTATGTTAGAATATTCAACAAAGAATGTATTATTCTGGTAGAATAATATACAATAGAATGCTAAGATTTTGGCCAGCGAATGCAGGTAAATCTAGGGTTTCAAATTTCATTCTTCTCACAACTTAGATCTGCCAAAATATATTATATGTATTCTCTCATATTCTATGTATTCTACCACAATATATAAAGTTATAGTTAATTTCAAGTAACATGTTTTTAACAATTATTAGTTTTTGTTGTCTTTTGTGATAGGAATGGCTGGAAGCATTAGCTGAAGACCTAATAATGTGTTTGTTTCTTGAATTCATGTTTGGGAATGAATGCAGATGTGTGTTGATGATTCAAGCACAAATCTTAAATTCTATATTCAATCACAACTTTTGAATTCCGTATTCAATCAGAGCTCTTGAATTAGGTAATGTATTCTATTAGAATTTTTTTATATAAATGTATTCTGTTAGAATGTTTGAGAATAATTGTTAACAACAAGTGTTGCTTAAAAATAATATTCTCTCAGAATAGATTAGTGTTTTTGTTATATTTTGATGTTTTTTCTTTTTTTTTTCTTTCAGAATGTTGTTATTATTTAAAGAATCACAATCATACAATGTAATTATTTGGTATATTGTAAGTTCAAGTATTGAATTTATGTATTCTTTTCAAAATGTATGTACTAGACAGAATAAAATCGAAAAATATATTTACTAGTTTATGGTTAACATTCTGTCATTCTGACAGAATAAAATCAGATTTTTAATTTTGAATTAATTTAAAATATTCAGATTTTTAAAAATAAAGGAATTAATTATCCCTAAAAATCAGAAAATTTCCTTTTTTAATATAGGTTAATTGACTAAAATGTCCTTATGTTGAAATTTGTGTGATTATATGGTACATGTTATCCTATTCTACTATCATAGACCCTCATATCATGGCCTTTGATTATATTCCATCCGATGGTCCATATCTGTGCATTTTGGCACATAATAGTTAGAAAAAAAAATAACCTAACCCTATATATATATATATATATATATATATATATATATATATATATTTATATTTATATATATATATATGTGTGTGTGTGTGTGTGTAAGATCAAGTCAGTCTTACCGTTCGTAGGCCTCGTTCACGAAGCCGATCTAAAGGGGGCTATAAGGTTGTTGCCTATAAAATGGCAGCTTAATGGGTGTCCACTCTCACCCACCGCTTCCTTGACTAGTGGAGGGTCGTTAGCCGAACGGGTAGGACAAAGACTATAATTCTCCCTTCATTAAAAGTATAATGATAATTATAAAGTAACTAAACTTTTATAAATTCCCAATCTTAGTTACTTCAGGAAAATGTGAAATTGATGCTAACCCATGAAATTACACTTTGTACCATTACCAAGTCGTTAGTGGAGCGTGTGTGGTTAACCGACACACTAACATGGACTAGTAAGGGTGGCAAAGGGTAGCTTAATGTTTATTATTGATCGGTGGAGCGTGTGTGGTTAACCGGCACATCAATTAGGTAATTAAGTTAAGAGTACCAAGTTAGTTTGCATGGTTATTTACACCTTGTTTTGTGATCCTCGGTATCCCTGTCACAAACTTGAAGGGCATATTCGAGATTTAAACATGCCATTGAATTATTCAATGAATCTAAAAATATCTAGGAGTTTCAACCCAATTAAAACCTAATAATCTATTTCGTTTTTCATGGTGGAAATTGGTAAATGGTCATTTACCTACCTTCAAATATTTTGTAGCTTGCATTACTACATCCCTCTTCCAAGTTATAAAATATTGTGTTGGGTCCTAGCCTTAATATTTCATTTAGGTGTCTTATTAAGGATTCTATATCTAATCTAAAATTGTCTTTCTTCTTTTTCAGATGTCTTCCAATAATTCCGCTTCTGGCTGAAACCCAACATGCTCCTTCTCTCTCATGAATCTTTGTGGGAGAGTCATCTTTGATGGAACTAATTTCAACGACTGGATTAGGAACATAAGGATGGTCACTCGCTACGAGGACAATGAGTATGTCCTTAACAAGGAGCTTAAGGAAATCGATGAGTCTGCTGCTACTCCTCAGGAAATTGTCGACTTTAGGGCACATGAGAAAGATGCCACCAAGGTAGGTTGTATCATGCTTGCCACTATGACACTTGAACTCCAAAAGTCCTATAAGGACTTCTACCCTTTTGAGATGAACCAGGATCTGATGGAAAGGTACCATCAGAGTGCATGCCAAGAGAGGTATGAAATCATCTGCTCTATAATCAAAACAAAGATGAAAGATGGTGAACCCATCACGACCCACCTACAAAAAATGCAAAGGTTCGTGGACCGTCTGTGCAAACTGAATGTGAACTTTGATGAGGAGCTGGCTATAAATATCATTCTACACTAATTACCTCCATGTTATGATCAATTCTGAATGACCTATCATATGAACAAGGAGGAGGTCACTTTGAGTAAGCTTCAGGGAATTTTGAGGACTCCAAAAAGTGGTCTTAAAGGTAATAATGTTGTGGCTACTCCTACTACTGCCCCCATTCTGGCAATCGGGAAAGGTAAAGGGAAGAAGAGGAAGACCCCTTCCAAGGGTACCAAGGGAAAGTCTCTTGATGGATCCTCTTCAAGTGGAACCAAAGGTGGTCCCGCTACTCCCTCTTCTAACCCAAAAGATGCACAATGCTTCTATTGTCAGGAAAAGGGGCATTGGAACCAAAGCTACCCTAAGTATCTGGAAGATGTTAAGGATGGGAAGGATAAACCTACCCATGCAGGTATTTATACTATTCTGTCTAACAACTCACCACATACTAATTCTTGGGTCCTTGATACAGGTTGTGGAATTCACATTTGTTCTGATGTGCAGGGCCTAAAAAGAAGTGAGCACGTGGAGCACGGGAAGATAAACTTAATCACGAGGAATATGAAAGCATCACCTGTCACCAAGATTGGAGTTTACTCCTTATTGCTTAATAGTGGGTTTACATTAGATTTGAACAAATGATGTTACTCGTCTGAAATGGCGAGAAATATTATTTCTTTTCATGGCTCGTACAAACAAGGATTTACTTTTTCATTTGATAATGATATTGGTGCTATTAATGTGTTTTACAAGGATGTATTTTACTTTAAAGCATTACCTTGTAATGGTGTATATGAAGTTGTGAATGTTGTAGACAACTTATGAAATAATGTATTGCATATTGATTCTTCCATTAGTTTGGATAAAGCATCCTTATGGCATTGTCATTTTGGACATGTCAACAAGAAGCGCATAGGCCAACTCCAAAAGGATGGAGTGATTGAGCCATTCAACTTAAAGTCAAATGATAGTTACGAATCTTGTTTACTTGGAAAAATGTCTAAGTCACCCTTCACTAGTATTTGTGAAAGGGGTGAGGGTTTGTTGGACCTCATACACACATATGTGTGTGGACACTTCAGAACCGCCACAAGGGATGCTAACCGCATCTATATGACTTTTATTGATGATTACAATAGATATAGTTATGTCAACCTAATCAAGCATAAGTCAGAAACCTTTGAAAAGTTCAAAGAGTTCAAGCAAGAAGTGGAGAATCAGTTCGGCAGGAAGATTAAGATGCCCCGATCCGATCGGGATGGTGAGTATCTTAGTATCGAGTTCCTTGACTATCTTAAGGAATGTGGGATTGTCTCACAATTGACACCTCCTAGGACACCACAGCCGAATGGTGTGGCTGAGAGGTGTAATCGAACTTTGTTGGACATAGATCATTCCATGATGAGTCGAGCTTTGTTGCCAATCTCTTTTTGGGGGTATGCCTTAGAGACTTCTGTCCACATACTTAATCTAGTTCCAACTAAAAAGGTTGGAAAAACACCTCACGAAATGTGGACTAGGAAAGCTCCCACATTAGACCACATCAAAATTTGGGGTTGCGAGGCTTTCGTGAGACGCGAGACTCACGACAAGTTTGAACCTCTAAGTGAGCGATGTATTTTCATCGGCTACCCACAAAAATCCTTTGGTTACCTCTTCTACAGACTAGTGAAAATGTGGTTTTTTGTAGCAAGGAGAGTAGTCTTTCGTGAGAGAGAATTCATAAGCCAAGGAAACAGTGGGAGGAAAATTGACCTTGAAGAGCTTCAAGAGTCGAGCGGTGAAGGAACCTCAAAAACTAGCCATTAACCTAAGGAGGAAACTCTTGTTGAACCAATTGACGAGTCTGCACCTCTGAGGCGTTCCACTAGAGTTAGGAATGCACCTGAGCATTATTATGGTTTCCATATTACTGCAGAAGGTGATACATTGATCAGTGATAGTACACTGATTAATCTGGATGAACCTAACAACTATAACAAAGCCATGGCAGGACCTGAGTCAACCAAATGGGAGGCTATGGATAGCGAGATTCAGTCCATGTATGACAATCAAGTTTGGAACATGGTTGACAATGTACCGGGTCGTAAGACAGTCGGGTGCAAATGGATCTTCAAGAAGAAGACCGAGATGGATGGGAAAGTACACACTTATAAGGCATAATTGGTTGCGAAGGGCTTTACTCAAACTCCGAGAGTTGACTATGATGAGACCTTCTCACTAGTAGCGAAGATTAAGTATATTAGGGTTATGCTAGCCATAGCTGCATTTCATGATTATGAAATATGGAAAATAGATGTCAAAACCGCTTTCCTTAATGGGAAGTTGGTTCAGGATGTTTACATGAGTCATCCAAAGGGTTTTGTCGATGCAAAGTACCCTAATAGAGTGTGTAAGCTTGAGAGATCCATTTATGGATTGAAACAAGCATCTCGTAGATAGAATCTTTGTTTTGATGAGAAAGTCAAAGAGTTTGGTTTTCAAGAAGCGAGGATGAGTCCTGTGTATATGTCAAGGCTAGTGGGACTATAGTTAGCTTTTTGGTATTGTATGTCGATGACATACTACTCATAGGAAACGACATCCCAACCTCGTAGGAGGTTAAGTCCTGGCTTGGGAAGTGTTTCGCTATGAAGGACCTTGGAGAAGCTGCCTATATTCTGGGAATAAGGATACCGAGAGACAGGAGTAAGAGACTAATTGGACTTAGTCAAAGTACCTACTTCGATAATGTGCTGAAAAGGTTCAACATGCAAGATTCCAAGAAAGGTGACTTGCCAATCCAGTGTAATGCCAAACTGAGTAAGACTCAGAGTCTGACTAAAGAGGCTGGGATAGCTGAAATGAATCATGTATCATATACTTCCACTGTGGGCTCAATCATGTATGTTATGACTTGTACCCGCCCTGATGTGGCCTTTGCTTTGAGCATGGTAAGTAGATATCAAGGGAACCCTAGCAAGGCTCACTAGAATGCAGTGAAGAAAATTCTTAAGTACCTACGGAGGCTAGGGTTTGGGTCCAGTGATGATTGAGAGTAGTAGGGTATAGCGACGTTGGCTTTCAGATTGATAGGGATAATTTCCGCTCTCAGACAGGCTGGGTCTTTACCCTAAATGGATGAGCAATTACTTGGAAAAGTTCCAAGTAGGAGACAGTAGCTGATTCAACTTTCGAACCCGAGTATATAGTAGCAAGCAAGGCATCAAAGGAGGCAATATGGCTAAAGAACTTCATTGGAGATCTTGGAGTTGTACCAGCTATAAAGGAGCCTATGGAGATTTTTCTATGATAATGAGAGTGCAATTACCTTAGCCACGAAACCAAGGGAACATAGCAGATCCAAGCACATCGACAGAAAAGACCACTTCATTAGACATTGTATAGAAGAAGGACTTCTCGTGGCAAAGAGGATATCATCATATGAGAACCCAACAGATCCCCTCATGAAGGGACTGAATAGAGTTAAGCTTATACAACATGCGAGGCGCATTGGGCTGATGGATGATATTAGTTTTAGTAATTATATAGCTTTCGAAACGTGTAATAGTTGAAATGTAATTGACATTTGATGTTTAAATAAAAAGTTTCTTTATTTACTAGTATCGTACTATCTTGTGTCAATTATTCACTATTCCTTCATTTTGCATGTTTTGACTTCCAAAATAATTATGTTATGGTAGATCATATTATTCAAAACTATCCACAGTCGTTCATACTTTGGAAGTAGGTGTTGAAATAAGACTATAATGAATTGGGTTTGTAGATTTGTCTGAATTATATCGGACATAGAAATGGTGTTGCAACATTTATGAGTGATCATAAGGTCTGAGTATTGGATTCAACCCACGCTCACTTGTATCACTTCATGGAATTTATCTCGAGTGAACGTGAGATGGTAATATCATATAAGTCTTAAAACCAAGAAATATGAGTTGTTGGCTATGAGTTGATTAAACATTTATAGTGCGAAACCGTATCAGTAACATGATGCTATAAAACGTGTTGTTGTGTTCAACTTGATGAATAGCTAGTACAAGCATATGAGTCAAAGTTTATCTATTCCTTTTAGTCCTTGGAGGATTAAAAGCGATATCTTAGGCCTCTTGATGATTTTTTTTTACTTATGTTTCGGGCCCGGTCAGAACTAAATTGATGTGTTCGATTAAGTTCAATGTCAAACAAATAGGAAATCGGGAAACAAACTGTTGCACAATAAGTACGATGTTGTTCCATGTATTTGTCTGGCTGATATCTTGAGAATAGAGGATTCTATGATCACTTATCTCAAATGGTGCATTATAGTTCCACGAGACTTTGAAGAGCTACGATTGCTGATCCGATCCTCAAGTCATACTTACAGCCATAGTTATTAGACTTATCCAAATGGGAGACTGTTGGATAAGGTGTTTAAGTCCATAACTACATTTGGTATGTACTTGACTCGGCTTAGCATGGTCCATTTGGGTTGCATGGCATCGGAACAATTGGATAGACAAATGAGAAAAGAATACTTGAGATTTGTTAATATATTATAAGTTCTAATATATTAATATGAAATCATATTATTTAATTAGTATTGATCAAGAATTAATTTGGAATCAATTTTGTGATCAAAAGAGACTAATTAAATACATAGGGATTGATTGTGTAAATAATTCATTCTTATATAGTGGCCTTATGATCCTTGGTTCATTAGATTGGGCTAAAACTCATATGGTCATCCATGGATGCTCCATGGAGGTTAAAACCCATGGATCATGGAGGAAATGAAAAGTCATGCACATTAGGGTTTTCATGGTGTAACCCTACATGTGACACACTATATAAAGGACCTCATAGCAAGTAAAATCAGCCACTAGACATACAAGTGAGGGATAGCCGAATTTTTGAGTTCAAGTGTTCTTCTCTCAAGTTGATCCAATAGTTCTGGTGTTGTGTGAGACATTTGAGGTATCACACTTGGAGTGCTAAGCTCACAAGGTCTTAAGGAATCAAAGCTACAAGAAAGGTATGTTATTTTACTAGTTTTTATATTACATATACCCCATGATTTGCTAGTTAGGATGAAAACCTTGGAAAATGGAAGTTTGCATGTATAATAGAGAAAACATAGATCCAAGGTTTCTAGGGTTGCATGTACACCATAGGAGCGTTAGAATGCTCAAAACCCTTAAAATATCACTATGGATATTATCACGAAGCTTCCCAGGACCGCGCGAGGAGTGGATTCGATTTGGGTCATCATGGATCGGTTGACCAAGAGCGTCCATTTCATTCCGATTCAGGGGTGCATTTCGGCCGAGAAGTTGGTCGGCATCTATATCAAAGAGGTAGTGGCTCGGCACGGGGTGCTAGTTTCGGTGATTTCCGACATAGATGTATGGTTCACTTCTAGATTCTGGAAGAAGTTTCACGACGAGTTGGGTACTCGTCTGCACTTTAGCACCGCTTTTCACCCGTAGACGGATGGTCAGAGTGAGCGAACCATCCAGACTCTGGAGGATATGTTGCGGGCGTGTGTTCTAGACTTCGTAGGTAGTTGGTATACTTATCTTCCTTTGGCAAAGTTTTCCAATAATAACAACTATCACGCGAGTATCGACCGCCCCCCCCCCCCCCCTTTTCGAGATGTTGTACGGGAAGAAGTGTAGGACCCCGATATGCTGGGGTGAGGTTAGCCAGAGGGTCATGGGGAGTATTGAAGTGGTACTCAAGACTATGGATAAGATCTGACAGGTGCGAAGCAGGCTTCAGACTGCTTAGAGTCGGCAGAAAAGTTATGTTGATAGGCGTCGTTCGGACCTGCAGTTCCAGGTTGGGGATATGGTGCTTCTGAAGGTGTCGCATTGGAAAGGTGTCGCATTGGAAAGGTGTCATTCGGTTTAGGAAGCAGTGCAAGTTGAGCCCCAGGTATATTGGACCTTTCAGGGTTATAGCCCGAGTGGGCAAGGGGGATATAGGTTGGACCTGCCAGTCGAACTCAATCAGATTCATAGAAATTTTCACGTCTCCGTGTTGCGGAAGTGCCTGATGGATGACTAGACAGTGGTGCCTTTGGAGGATATTCAGGTGGATGACAGCCTGAACTTCATCGAGCGGCCAGTGGCGATCCTTGACAGGAAGTTGAATGATCTAAGGAACAAGAGGGTGGAGTTGGTGAAGGTGCAATGGTAGCACCGCAAGGGCTCGGAATGGACCTGGGTGCTAGAGGACGAGATAAGGGAGCACTACCCCGAGCTTTTTCTGGATTCAGCAACAGACTTCGAGGACAAAGTCTAAAATAATTGGGGGAGATTTGTAACATCCGGTCCATGGTACATATTTAATTCAAGTATTTTTCATGTTTTGCCCTGGGACTCGACGATTTGGAGGCCCAACTCGTCGAGTAGACTCGACTTCGGACCCAGAGGTTTAGTGACCTACTCAACGAGTCGGGGGACCGACTCGTCGAGTAGGAGTTGTCTAGAGGAAACCCTAATGTTAGGGTTTGCACCCTATTTAAATGTCTTATTCTGCCTCAACCCAGCCCCCATCGCCCCTCCTAACCCAGAGAAACCCTAACTCGAAACCCTAAGCCCATTTTGAGTGTTCTTGAGATTTTTGGTGACTTTTATGTGCGTTTGAAGTTGGAAGAGAATAAGAAAGCTTGGAAGTTCAAGTGGAAGCTAGTAGATCCAGAGGTTTTGCTTCATTCTCAGTCCATTCAAGGTAAAAAGCTTGAACCTTGAACATCTATCTCCTAGATCTTGTTTTGGGGCTATTTTCTACCTTTTCTAAAGCTTTTGAGAGGCTATTCTCGGATTTATATGTATATTTGGAGTTGCACTTCAGATCTGGAACCATTGAGGGTTCCCATGGCATAAAGGTGCCAAATTTATGGCCTTGGGAGACCCATGCAACATATAAACCCCTTTTTATGGCTTTTTGAGCCAAAGGCCCCATGCATGGACATCAAGTTTGTAGCTTTACCTATAAAATGGACCCTAGGAGGCCATATCTATGGTTTTGATGCATTAAGACCCATTATAATCGACTGAATAGTTTTGGACAAAGAGGGACTCAGCGAGTCACTTGGGTGACTCGACGAGTCGGGTCGCATTTTCCCCAAATGCCTTCTGGAAATGGTCTTTGGTTGAGTGGAAGGAACACTTAGCCTGTTAGGAGTTTGTTATGGACTTGAAGATCGAAGGACTCGACGAGTTCAAGGAGGAACACGGCAAGTTCAAGGCAGTGTCCCAACCACATGAAGACGGACTCGACGAGTTCAAGGATGAACTCAACAAGTCATAGAATGAACACCTTCATATGGATGAAGATGAACTCAATGATTTCAAGGACGAACTCAGCGATCCGGTTGAAGATAGTCTGATGTGTTATTCAAGGCGAACTCGTCGAGATATAACTAGACTTGACGAGTAGGGACTGGATTATGGAATTTTGTGGTCATGGGGACTCGACGAGTTGGTGGACCAAGTCGGCGAGTCGAGTCAACCAGATGTTGACTTTGACCAAGGTTTTGACCTTGACTTTGACTAGGATTTGAGTGACCCTTGTAAGGGTTATGAGTATGAATTGATAACTTAGAAAAGATGTCGTATAGGGATCGAGGAGTCGAGAAGAGTTGTTTTCTGTACCAAGGACGGTGCAAACACTACACGACATTGAGGTGAGTTACCTTCCAGTAGCAGTAGGTCTAAAGCACCAAGGCCGACCCACTAGTAGTTGACTACAATAGAGATGATTCTCTATGTGATAAGTGTCTCGTTGTTATTATTAGATGTGTTCTATGTGCCAGTATGATATTTTTTATGTGCTCGTGGTAGTAGGAAGGGGAATAGTCCCTGATTCGCTCGTTAGGACTGAAGGGTAGGTCGGACACCCTAGATATGTCTGACAACATGATTATGATATATATTATTTTAAGATAGTAGTAAGGGGTGAAATAGTCCCTGTGACCGGGTGAGATAGACTGGAGGGTGGGCAGGCACCTCAGAATGGCCTGACATTGGTAGGTCAGCACCCCATAATGGCTTGACATAGGTAGGTCAGCAACCCATAATGGTTTGACACGGGTAGGTCAGGCACCCCAGAACTGCCCAATAGTATGTATGGTTGTATGGTATGCGGTATGATGGGGGAACTCACTAAGCTTCATGCTTACCGTTTTTAGTTTTCGTTTCAGGTACCTCTTTAGCTAAGAGGAAGGAGTCGGCAGGGTAGCAACGCATCGCACACATATGATTTCCGCTTTGAGAACCCTGGGATTGTATTCTGACATTTTACTATTTGATGTACGACTTTCGAGACTTGTGATTTGTGACTTGATGTTTTGAAATGATAGAAATGATGTTTTCCGTAAACTATTTTTATAAGTAATGTAATTAAACAAAAAAAAATTGGTCTCGATTTTGGGCTGTTACAGCACAAGACTTGTGATGTGAATTTTTAATGCACTAGATTTTTATTTATAATTCCTAATTTATCGCATCTAAACCACACTTTACAGACAGTGAACCCGATCAAGTATAGTATAGCTTTGATAAGCAAGGGTGTCGAACTCAAGGAGAACAGTAGTGAATGAGTTTAAAATGTTTGATTATAGGTTACACAAAACACACAAAAGCATTGAAGAAAGGGTTTATTAAATCTCAAACGAACAACTAAATAGAAAATCTCGATAAACTGACAGGAAGACAAATCTCTTTAGGTACTTTGGTTTAGAAAAATTATATCTTAAAATCATAGATAATTGCACACACAGATTTATTTATTCATGTTCACCGATTTCTAAAATGATTTGGTTCACGTTCTCTATTACTAATCATTTAGCAAACAAGTCAATTCAAGAATTGATCAGTTGATTAAACTAGCAGGTTTCCTAGTGTTTAGTTCGTATAAAGCAAGACTTGTAATAATAGTTAATCAAATTGGTCGTTCAATTAACTCATATGTGGTCGGTCATCACACATGCTCACACATTAACTTACTTATTTTCTAGTTAACCTTAGTTTCAAGTTCGCTATTCTTAGGCATATAATCTTGATGGTCATCAAAACCATAAGAGGCACGCAATCAAGCAGATGTTCATACAACTTGATATACTTAATTAACAGAGAATAATTGTCATTTACACATAAGGATCTTTTAAGAAGCTTATCAATATAAATTAAACACAAATAAAACAATCCAATACAACAATTAATTCAATAATCAAGGTTTTATCTAATCATAAACTCAAAACAAATGGTTTTGACACCAAAATCAGAAAGTAAAAACATAATAGTGTCACAGTAGAATGCTAAACATGGCCACGATAACAAACCACCTGATTACCGACATGAATCCGCTCTCTAATCCTTCAGATCTTCGCTCCTGTCAGGTTAACGGCCTTCCGGCCGCCTCCTAGACCCTCAAAACGGCTAACCAAAAGTTATTTGTCGATTAAAATAGGTTAGAAGTCGGAATATCTCCTCAGAACAAATTAAATGTCAATACATAGCAACTTTACATCACCAAACGAACGTAGCGTGTAGGTCTAAGGAATGCAACGCGTTCCACCAAGCGATCCCGTAATCTGCAAGCTACGAATGCAGTGCGTTCATCATAGGAATGTAGGGCATTCGGCCCTCTTTCAACCCAATTCTTCATATTTGCAGTCCAACTCCGTTTTCTCAGGCTTTTTGTCCATTTCCGCTCCAACAACATATAATAGCTGTAAATTGCAATTCAAAGCATTATAAGTACCATTTAGTTCTAAATAAGCGTAATAAAGGCTAAAATATTAAGATATGATATGATATATATATATATATATATATATATATGTATATATATATATATATATATGTATAAAAACACACATATCAAAATACCCAACACTTAGCCTTTGCTTGCCCCAAAGCAAAGGCTAGCCAAGGTATTTTTGTAAAGCTACCCAAGCATACATAATCTAGAAATTACAACTTTTGATACCATATTGGAGCTCTTGGAATTCTTCACTTCTTTCATATTTGATATTTGATTTCTTTGAATTCACCACCATTTGGTTTGATTTTTGGTATCTTCAACTTTTTGAATTTCTTCAGAGTTTTGATCTTTCGATCTTCATAATTTTATAGCTTCAAAATTCTAACAACTTTTTGGTAATTTCACACTCTCTTTTTTTAACATGTATAACTCACTTTTTGTTTCACTCAAAACCTACATGCTTAAGCAGGGGTGCTTAACTTCAACCCTTATTGGTTAAAGTATTAGTCAATTCAAGCAGTGATCAGTTGATTAAACTAGCAGGTTTCCTAGTGTTTAGTTCGTATCAAGCAAGACTTGTAATAATAGTTAATCAAATTGGTCGTTCAATTAACTCATATGTGGTCGGTCATCACACATGCTCACACATTAACTTACTTATTTTCTAGTTAACCCTAGTTTCACGTTCGCTATTCCTAGGCATATAATCTTGATGGTCATCAAAATCATAAGAGGCAAGCAATCAAGCAGATGTTCAAACAACTCGATATACTTAATTAACAAAGAATAATTATCATGAACGCATAAGGATCTTTTAACAAGCTTATCAAGATAAATTAAATACGAATAAAACAATCCAATATAGCAATTAATCCAATAATCAAAGTTTTATCTAATCATAAGCTCAAAGCAAATGGTTTTGACACCAAAATCAGAAAGTAAAAACATAATAGTATCACAATGGAATGCTAAACATGGTCACGATAACAAACCACATGATTACCAACACGAATCTGCTATCTAATGCTTCAGATCTTCGCTCCTGTCAGCTTGACGGCCTTCTAGCCGCCTCCCAGACGCTCAAAACGGCTTACCAGAAGATATTTGTCGACTAAATATGTTAGAAGTCGGAATATCTCCTTAGAACAAATTAAATGTCAACATATAACAACTTTACATCGCCAAACGAACGCAACACGTAGTTTAAAGGAACGCAACGCTTTCCACCAAGCGATCCCGTAAATAGCAAGCCACGAACGCAGCGTGTTCATCATGGGAACGTAGGGCGGTCGGCCCACTTTCAACCCAATTCTTCATATTTGCAATCCAACTCCGTTTTCTCGGGCTTTTTGCTCCATTTGCACTCTAACAACGTATAATAGCTGTAAATTGTAATTTAAAGCATTATAAGTACCTTTTAGTTCTAAATAAGCGTAATAAAGGCTAAAATATTAAGATTTGATATATATATATATATATATATATATATATATATATATATATATATTATATTATATTTATATATGTATATGTATAAACACGCAAATATCAACTTGTAACCGAATCAATGTCAGACCTGGAAGCTTTAATGTAACATTCGGAAAATTCTTGAAAAATTTAAACTTCTAAGTTAAACCACAAACCATCATTGTTTACAAATTGTTTTCAAAATAAGTTTCACATCAGATAAATCCCAAAATCATAAAAACAAAATATCAGGAGGTGCACGATTATGCTATCGCCTTCCCACGATCTTTTGAGGTACATGAAGCATAATTCAAACTGTAAGCCCAAAACTTAGTGAGTTCCCCCAAAATACCGATACATAACAAATAGCACAAAATATAATAACATCATGTATTGGGTCCACATCTTAACAGACTGGATTACCCCAGAGCCCACAACATAAGTTTGGCTTGCCCTCGGCCCACAACTTATGTCTGGCTTGCTTCCCGGCCTGATCAGTCCTTAGACTGAATACCGCTAAGCCCCCAGTATGAGTTTGGCATGCCCTTCCCGGCACTCAGCTCGTATCTGGAATGCTCATGGGTCCTCAGTATGAGTCTGGCATGCCCTCCCTGACCCTCAACTCACATCTGACATACTCAGGGTTTGTTGCTTACAGCACGGAGCAGTATAACCTCAACCCAACCAACACAATATGTCAACATATAAAAGATAGTTTCATATACAAATAACAGACAGTATCAAAGGTAGTATTACATATCTACCAAACTAGCATATCAATTCTAGCATGCAATTCTACATCATACTCAACATATCAATAATATATGGTTATCAAACCAATGGACTGGCCTTAGTGCCTTCGACCTTAGATTATAGTGAGGAAGACTCACCTCACAAGTAGTTAAACTGATAAGATCTAACTCTGAATCTCAGCTCCCGACTCAAATGCCTACAACCACCATGTGACCACTTCTATCAAAATCTTGAAATACCCAAAATGACCTCAAAAGTCCAACGTGGTCAATCATGATCAAAGTCAAAGTCAACAGTCAAGGTCAATAGTCCAAGTTGACCAAACTCGCCGAGTGCACCTCTTGAACTCGTCGATTTCTACAGTACTCAAAAAGTCGGGGAAAACCCCAGTCAACTCGCAGAGTTGTTTCGACAACTTGCCGAGTTTTTCCCAACTTAACACATACAGTTGATTCTTCGATTTCATGGACTCTAAGGCTCAGATCTAAACTCCAAATGTGTCTAAAAGGATAAAGTTTCCAACTTTATCCTTTGGGACTACTCCAAAAGCTCAAAAGCCCTTCCACAAGGCTTGAAAACTCAAAGTCTTAACCATCAAGAACACAATCCATGAGATATGGAACCAACCCTTTCAAGAAGAGATTCTAGCCTCAAAATGCCCCAAAGGTTGGTGCTTTATAGACATACATGTCAAATCCATGTCTTCAACCCAAAATGGGTCAAAAAGGGAAAATATGACCTAAACTCCATGCATTGTATCAAGGCTTACCAAAAGGCCATATCTAACCCACTATAAGACCATCTTGACCTGGAGATTCATAAAGTTGCAAACTTTATGAAGTCTGTCCATTGCAACACCCAAGAATAAAGACGAAAAGGGACCAAACTCAAGATCTAGCTACATAGATAGATAAAAATCGGATCTTGAATACTTTCAATGGTCCAAAAGTGCCAAACTGCAGATGTGAGCTTAGCTTGCTAGATCCTTTCCTCCTTTTAATCTTCTCCCTCTTTACTCTAAAAAACGACATACTACCTCACACAAGGAGGTGGAATGCATATTAAGGTTCACAAAGCCGATAATAGGGTTTTGAGGCTGAAAAACTATCAGCCGCAAAGACTTAACGAGGTTAAATAGGGTGCAAACCCTAAAATTTA
The DNA here is from genome assembly GCF_051521515.1 of Lactuca serriola. Classification (NCBI taxonomy): domain Eukaryota; kingdom Viridiplantae; phylum Streptophyta; class Magnoliopsida; order Asterales; family Asteraceae; genus Lactuca; species Lactuca serriola. Next base: position 7,933,697 of record NC_136414.1, on the reverse strand, counting down.
GGGTTTCATAATCAGCTGCCAAATCGTCGAGTTGGTCCAAAAAGATGCGCGACCCAAAGTCGTTCAACACATCGAGTTGAGACCATCAACTCGACAAGTTCCAAGGGAAACTTTCCATTTGAATAAGAAATCTCATACCTGGAAATCGGGATGTTACATCTAAGGAGTCTGGTGAGGAGGAATCCCCTTTGAATTCCTTATCATTTTGTCATGTGGTAGTTTTTTTTCAGTTGAGGATGGTGATGATCACGCGAGGTTTGGGTTCAGAATCAGGATCAGGATAAGGATCGGGTTCAGGCTCTGGTGTAGCGCCTATTGATGAGAGGCTGCGCGATCTTATTGCAGCTGAGGTTACTCGTGACATCCTTGAGGCTACCTCGATGATCTTTCGTGTGCTTATAACTTAATTATAAAGGTATAATTAATAAAGAATAAAAATAAGCGTCAAAATTAAAGTGTTAGATAAGTCTGGTATCTTTACATAAATTTGTAGTGGTCGAAACAAGGATTCCGGGGATATAAAGAACCCCGAAATCCGAGTTATAACGGAGAATTTATGACCCGTCGAAGTTTCGTGACGGAACCGGCACGATACCAGGAAGCGTAAATAGTGAATTTACGATAGAGAGACTTTTAGCCTTACCAATCTAAACAAAAGTCGTAGAATACGTTAAACCGAGATCGTCCATAAAAAGAACGCCCAAATTTGACTTCGTATGAGGAAGTTATGATTTTTCGAAGTTTCGTCTTAGCAGTGTATAGCCCGAAGTTCGAATATTAGATCGAGCAGTTTTTCAGACGAAAACGGACGTCGGATGAAGAAGTTATGAGATTTTAACGGACCAATCTTGTCCTGGCCTGTTAATAATATAAATTTTAAAATAATGTCAAAATTAGCCGACGGAGTCTAAACGAAAGTTGTAGAGTACGTTCCCGCCTACGCGTGGATATAAAGAATGTCAAAAACGGAGCTCGTATGCGAAAGTTATGATTTTCAGAAGTCGGAAAGTAAATCTGAGAGACCTGTTGCGAAGATGGTGACGTGACCGAACCACAGCCGTTCGATGATGGTCTCAGAACTCACTTTGGATGAAGACACGTCGCATCTCGCTACGCCCAGCGTAGCCTCTTCCGAATGCGCCGTGTACGCGAGTCCTCCCTCGGTCAAGCTTAAGCCACGTCGCACCACCGAGACTTCACCACCTGTCTGCCTTATCCGAAGCTACGCCCCACGTAGTGCTGAACGCCCAACGTTCTGAGGTGCTGAGCGCCTATAAAAGGGCTGCGAGGGTCAGCCAATTCCTCACTCCAAAATCTCTTCTTTCTATCACTAGTTTCTCTCTCTAGCCTAACCTAACCCCCTAAAAGCCTAGGTAAACCCCCTAGCACCCAAAGAAAGCCCCGAGGCTCCCAGAGTCCCGAGAAAAAGGGCCTTTTGGTTTAGAAACGTTGCTCCAAGCAAAGTCCGGTTGTCTTTAAAACCCGTTATAAGCGAGCTACGCCTATGAAATTTTTTATATAGCTTTTAAATAATTATACTAATGTTATTAGGTCCTAAGAATATTTAATTGGGCTATTATTATGGGTTATATAATGTCGTTATAATATCTTTTCAACCACTTGCGGTACGGGGGTTTCGGTTTGGAGGGCCGCTTGGGTTGTTGGATTCAGAAGTGCTTATATGCCAAAATGATCCTACTCTCCGGTGTTCCATGTCTGGCCTCGTCTGTATATAGTGGGTGAAAAGTATTATGTCACGCTTATATAATAGTAATAATAATTAGACTACTAATTAGTCGCGGTTAACGTTAGACTAAACCCTAGTGATGTTGATACTAGGTTTTGTCGAGGGAAAATTATTTTGAGATAACGAAGCGTTGTTAGAGTGCAGAGTCACCACCTTTCAGGTGAGTGCATAGTTACTTTCAGCTTACACATAAATATGAAGTATTTTATATAGATTACGTGTTGTGTGTGCATATTATCTGTATACTTGCTATCTATGTTGGATGAACGATTTTATACATGTTTTAAACTGTATATGTATTTTATATCTACAAAATGTGTTGGGTAAAACATGGGTAGATGTAATAGTTGTTGTGTAACAAAATAAAATAATGAGAGGCCTCATTATAGATGTTATTCATGATCCATTCATCTAGCGGAGTATAGATGACGACCACAGACTTTTCTAGACAGTCTAGTGGAACGCTAGCAGGCTCGCAACCTGTAGGTATTTATTTGTATTGTGTGTTTACCAGTAGTACTCCATCCCCTAAATGGTTGCCTTATTTAACATGAATTGTTGAGGAATCCCCGAAGCATGTGTTGTCACCCCGATGAAAGTCCTTAGACCAGGTCCCTTGTGTTAGATGTTTTAGGGACGTAAAGTGAGGATAACGGGAACGGGTAATCATGTTTGTTTGGTTTGATAAAGTTAATAAACTTATTTATTGTGGGCTTAAAACCCTATGTTCTCACCAGGCTCCCAAGGTTGACCCACTCAGTTTCTTGTATTACAGGTAGTGGCGCATGAGCATAGATGTTTGGATGAGAGATAAGGGATTATAGGCATGTAAATACATAATAATGTAGTAAGGCCTATGTTATAATGTTTATGATTTTGATCTGTATCGAACATGACATCCCAAGTCTTTTCATGAAATACATTTCTTTGGAAATGCTTTTGATAAATCTTTATCATATTTTGTTTTGGGACAAATTCTGCAACACTTTTATTTAAAATGTTACTCTGATTTTCAAACAAGCATAAACAAAATCGGTCTTTTATGGCCGTGAAAATGGGGATGTCACATTTGGTACCGTCAAGGTGGGCATCATGGAGATCGTGGAGGAGCAACTCAGGTCTTTCCGAGTCGTGATTGTTGTAGGCCAGATTGGAGCCTGAGCTCCCTTGTTGCAGGAGTTTAAGGCGTGTGGTGCGCCTGAGTTCTTTGGGGCCAGGGACCCCATCACTACTCAAAGTTGGGTAGCATACATGGAGAATGCCCAACGCACGAGCTTCTGCCTTGAGGCGGAAAAGGTCAGGTTCGCACCTTGTATGCTGAGGGACCGAGCATAAGACTGGTGGGAGGAGGTTACTCGCGAGGTTGGATCAGCGGTTGTGGCTGAGATGACTTGGGAGGAGTTTGTGAGGTGGTTTGATCAGGAGTTTGCACTGTCCATTGAGGTGCAACGTTTGGTGAGAGAGTTCCAGGATTTGAAACAGACTACAGAGATTGTGGCGGAGATCACCGTGATGTTTCAGGAGAGGACACTATTGGTCCTGTTGTATGCTACGGATGAGGAGATGAAGAATACCAGATATCATTCCATGCTGAAAGATGAAATCCGAGAGTTTATGAGTTTTTCAGGGTGCAAGACCCTGAATGACATGTTGGAAAAGGCCCGAGAACAGGAAATTGAGTTAGAGCTCCACACGAAGCAGAACACGGAGCAGGTTTAAACGACTATGGGTCAGGCTAAGAAGCCTAAGACCTCTAATCCTCCCAGTAGAGGCCAACAGGGCTGGGGCCGCTATGCCTAGTGAGGCATGCAACACTTTGGAGCCTTCTAGATGTCAGGTTCATCATGTTATGTGTGTGGCCAGCCAGGCCACATGAGCAGGGATTTCCCCAAGAAGGGCTTGATTTGTTTCCTCTACAACCAGACCGGTCATAAACAGGCTGATTGTCGGAGGTTGTTTGTGTTGGATTAGTGTCTAAGTCCATAACTATAATTGGTATGTACTTGACCCGATTTGGCATGGTCCATTTGGGTTGCATGGCATCGGAACAATTGGATAGACAAAATGAGAAAAAGGATACTAGTGATTTATATTAATATATTATAAGTTCTAATATATTAATATGGAATCATATTATTTAATTAGTATTGGTCAAGAATTAATTTAGAATTAATTTAGTGATTAAAAGGAACTAATTAAATATGGACTCTTATATAAATGGTGGGCCAAGTTCATTTAGGTTGGGCTAAGCTTTCATGGATAGTCTATGGAGTGTTTAACCCATGGATCCTATGGAAATGAAAGGTCATGGGTATTAGGGTTTACATGAATGAAACCCTAATCCTCCACACTATATAAAGAGGTCTATGGTTCATAAAGTAGGTGATAAGCACTAGTGTGTGTACACAAGAGGGAAAAACCTATTTGGTGCAAGTATCCTTATTCTCAAGTTATTCCAAGGGTTCTTGGTGTTGTGTGAACCATTTGAGGTGCAACACTTGAGGCACTAGGCTCTTAAAGGTTCAAGACTTCAAGCTCCATCAAAAGGTATGTCATTCTACTAGATTATTGTAGTATAGTTGCTTCATATTATGCTAGTTAGGATGAAACCTTGGAATATTGATCCAAGGTTTATAGGGTTGCATGTACATTATAGGAGTGTTAGAATGCTCTAAACCTATCAGTCTGGAGGGGGAGGAGCAGTGGCAGCACATGCGCCCACCATAATGAGGATCACCGATGGCCGCCCGATCAAGGTGGAGGCTCCTGCGTGAAGAGCCGCACATTTCAGCTTACCACGGAGGAGGCTCGAGCAGCGCCGGACGTCGTAACTGGTATGTGATCCATTTCTGTCTTATTTATTTTATTATTATGCTTATGTTATTATGATTTTGTATAGGCACCTTTTTGGTCAATGGATTGTTTGCTTATGTTCTTTTTGATTCGGAGGCTACCCAATCATTTGTCCCTTGCACATAGTAAGAAGTTTTGAGATGCAACGGGGACTTTGGATTCCCCACTCGAGGTGGAGATTACGGATGACTTCACTATGAGTGTTGCGAGGGTTTTTCGGAGGAGTCTGAATATGTTCGGGGAGAGGTTTCTTATTGATCTGGTTCTGATCCCTTTGAGAGGATTGAAGGTGATCATCAGGATAGATTGGTTGGGCCCCAATAGGGCCATGATAGATTGTGAGCATCAGTCGGTGAGGGTTCGAACCCCAAGTGGGGGAGAACTGGTTATCCAAGGGGAAGAGCCTCGCACGGTCCAACTCTTTATTCGGTTGCGAGGGCTAGGAGACTCCTTCAGCAGGGTTGTTCGGGATTCTTGGCTTATGTCTCGGATATGACACATCAAAGATGAGCATGGTACTTATTGTGTGAGATTTTCCGAATGTATTTCCAGAGGAGTTGTATGGGGTGCCTCCCGAGAGGCAAGTGGAGTTTTGTACTGATTTGGTTCCTGGTGCGGCTTCGATAGCCAAGGCGTCGTATCGTCTAGCTCCGCCTGAGATGCAAGAGTTGTCTATGCAGCTTCAGGAGCTTCTAGACCGGGGATTCATTCGTCCGATCAGTTCCCCGTGGGGAGCACCGATCTTGTTCGTGAAAAAGAAGGATGGGTCACAAAGGATGCATATTGATTATCGGGAGCTGAACAAGCTAACGTTCAAGAATCATTATCTGCTCCCAAGGATTGATCATTTATTTGATCAACTTCATGGTGCATCTTGGTTTTCCAAGATTGATCTTCAATCAAGGTATCACCAGATGAGGATCAGGGATAAAGACATATCAAAGACGACGTTCAAAACTCGTTATGGTCATTACGAGTTTGTGGTGATGCCATTTGGGCTCACCAATGCTCCAGCAATCTTCATGCATCTCATGAATCGGGTTTGCAGACCGATGCTAGATCGGTCTGTGATCGTTTTCATTGATGATATTTTGGTCTATTATAAGACCAAGGAGCAGCACGGGTAGCATTTGAGGGAGGTGATGGAGACCTTAAGGACGGTGAGGCTTTATGCTAGATTCTCCAAATGCGAGTTTTGGTTGCGTGAGATGCAGTTTTTAGAGCACATCATCAATCAAGAGGGTATTTTGGTATATCGAACCAAGATTGAGGCGATAATGCGTTGGGAGTTTCCGAAAAACACATATGAGATCCAAAGTTTCTTGGGGTTAGCAGGGTACTATCGAAGATTCATCTAGGATTTCTCCAAGATTGTCGTACCTTTGATCTGTTTGACCAAGAAAATTGTGACCTTTTGGTGGGGTCCATAGCAGCAATCGGCTTTCGACACCTTGAGGTAGAAATTATGTGAGGCCCCGATTCTAGCGCTACCCGAGGGATTGGATGATTTTGTAGTGTATTGTGACACTTCTCTTTCAGGTTTAGGAGTTGTTCTGATGCAGAGGAGGCATGTGATTGCTTATGCATCGAGGCATCTGAAGCCTCATGAGGCAAATTACCCCAATCATGATAAGGAATTGGGGGCGGTGGTTTTTGCCCTCAAGATTTTGAGGCATTATTTATATAGGGTTCAATGCACCATTTCACCAATCACAAGAGTTTGAAATATTTTATGGATCAACAGAATCTGAATATGAGACAGAGAAGATGGTTAGATGTGGTAAAAGATTATGATTGCGAGATTTTGTATCATCACGGGAAGGCCAATATAGTGGCCGATGCTTTGATCCGTAAGGCGGCGAGTGCTCCGATCCGAGATGTCTGCTTGAGGATGACGGTGATTTCACCTTTATTGGATATGATCAAAGAGGTATAGGTGAAGGAGAACTGGAAGATTGATCGAATCCGGGGGTAGATTTCATTGTTTGTTTGAGACAGTCGGGGGTTATTGAGTCAGTGTGGCAGAATTTGGGTTCCATCATTTGGGGGACTGAGGCAAAGGATATTGGAGGAGGCACACAAGTCCAAGTTTTCTATTCATCCGGGGGCCACAAAAATGTATTGAGACCTAAGATTGAGTTATTGGTTGCCCTGAATGAAGCGGGAAGTTGCATGGTTTGTTGAGCGGTGTTTGACCTGCAGGAAAGTCAAAGTCGAGCATCAAAGACCTCACGACAAGGTTCAACTGCTACCCATCCCCATATCGAAATGGAAGGAGATCACCATTGATTTCATCACGAAGTTACCGAGGATTGTGTACGGAGTCGATTCGATATGGGTCATCGTGGATTGGTTAACCAAGAGCGTACACTTCATACCGCTTCAGGAGGGTATCTCTACGGAGAATTTGGTCGATGTTTACCTCCGGGAAGTTGTAGCATGGAATGGAGTGCTGGTTTTGGTAGTTTCTGAGAGAGACGTTCGGTTCACTTCCAGGTTTTGGAAGCGGTTCCATAAGGAGTTAGGTACTCGTCTGCACTTCAGCACAACTTTCCATCCGCAGACTGATGGGCAGAGTGAGCGGACAATCCAAACGTTGGAGGATATGATTCATGCATGTGTCCTAGATTTCGATGGGATTTGGGATACGTATGTCCCTTTGGCAGAGTTTTCGTATAACAACAACTATCACGCCAATATTGGTCGACCTCCTTTTGAGGTGCTCTACGGGATGAAATGTCGTACTCAAATCTATTGGGGCAAGGTCGATCATCGTGTCATGGGGAGTACTGAGGTGGTAATCAAGAAGACCAAGTTGATTCAGTAGGTTCGCGATAGGCTTCAAAGAGCGTAGAGCAAACAAAAGAGCTATGGGTATAGACGCAGATCAGACTTGGAGTTTCAGATCAGGGACATGGTGCTTTTGAAGGTGTCATCTTGGAAAGGTGTTATCCGGTTCAGGAAGCGGGGCAAGTTGGGCGCCAAATATATTGGTCCTTTCCGAATTATCGTCGGGGTGGGTAAGGTTGCATATTAGCTAGAACTGCCAGAGGAGCTTGGTCAGATTCACAACACATTCCATGTTTCGCAGCTGCGGAAGTGTGTGGCTAAATTATATGGAGCGACCGATTGCGATTTTGGATAGGAAGAAAAAAGCCTTGAGGAACAAGGTGATTGAGCTGGTTAAGGTTCAGTGGCAACATTAGAAGGGTTCGGAGTGGACGTGGGAGCCTGAGGCCGACATGCGGATGCATTACCCTGATTTTTTTGTGGAAGACATCGAGGACGAATTCTAATTCTAGTATGGGAGAATTGTAGCGCTCGATCCAGGTATTATTCATTTTTTCTCTCTTATATAATAGGTTATTGCTTTTTGGCCTTGTTTTGCAAGTTTGAGGGGGAGAAAGGACAACCTTTCTGCCAAGTTCAGACTTTTGGAGGCGGAGCTCGAACGTAGACGTTCCCTTGGTGAACGTAGGGCGTTTACGCATAGAGCTCAAACCCTAATTTTGAGGGTTTGAGATGTATTTAAACACCTTAAGTGTCAGGTGTTGGCCTCATTTCCAACCTCCATAGCTCCCAAAACCCTAATCTCAAAACCCTAGAGCCTCCAAGAGTGTTATGAGCTCATTGTGTGAGTTTGAAACTCATTCAAGGAAGAGAAGCTTGGTGCAAGGTGGTGGTTCAAGTAGGAACTTATAGATCTTGGTTCTCTGCTCCATTTCCAGCCCATTTGAGGTATAAAGCTCTAACCTTGCTCATTATAAGCTTAGATCTAAATCTTAATGGGTTTTAGTCCATTTTTGGTCCCATAGTTGAGGTCTAGTAATTTGTGATCATTCCAGAAGCTTTGAGTTGCTCCTCTTGGTGATTCTGAGGTTCTAGATTCAAAAAGTTTGCATATTTAGAGTTGTATAAGCCCCATGCATGAGATTTACCTGTAACACCCGTGTTTCTAGGCTAGGCATTAATGATGATGTAATAGTCTAGTTTAACCTTTGCAAACCGTTGTGAAATAATAAAAATGTATTATTTTAAGTATTATGTGCTTTATGCTTAATTGGGTGACTTAAATGAAATAAAAACAAGAATAAGCATAATAATTAAATATTAGATAAGTCTGATATCTATACTAGAAGTTGTAGTGGTCGTTATGAGGATTCCGAAATTATAAAGAATGCCGAAATCCGAGTTATAATGAAGAAGTTATGACCTGTTGAAGTTTCGCGACAGAACCGATACGACACTGCATAACGTAAATAGTGAGTTTACGATAGAGCGATATTTAACCTTAGTGATCTAAACGAAAGTCGTAGAATAAGTTAAACCGAAAGCGTGTATAAAAATAACGTCTAAATCTAACTTCGTATGAGGAAGTTATGATTTTTTGAAGTTTCAACTTAGTTGTATGCAGCCCAAAGTTCAAATATGAGATCGAGTGATTTCTAGCCGAAACAATCTAAACGCGAATCGAAGATCTCGTCGATAGTAATGCAACATTAAAAAGACATTCGAAAACGGACGTCAGATGAAGAAGTTATGAATTTCTAACGAAGTTTTCTTATTCCGGCCTACTAAAAATAATATAATAAAAGTTAAAGTCAAAAATAGCCGACAGAGTCTAAACCAGAGTTATAGAGCATAATCTCGCCTATGCGTGCATATAAAGAACGTCGAAAACGGAGCTCGTATGTGAAAGATATTAATTTCTGAAGTTCGAGGCACGAACTTCAACCCCTGTATCAGAGCTCACGATGTGAACAGAGAGTTCACGGTGTGAGCATGTGATGGACATCTTCCAAGGCAAGTGGCCTGATGATGAACGCCATGACATCGAGCTCACGATGTTAGCATTAGTGGCTCACGACGTGAGCATAGAATTTCAGCCTCCTATAAATAGAAAGCGAGGCCAGCTAAGTTTTGTTGCTCAATTTCTTTCCTCTCACCCATATTACCTCGTTTTAGGTGCAAGTTATACCCCCGAAGCCCCGGTATCATCCCGACACCCGAAGCAGGTTCTGAAGCACCGAAGATCCCGAGAAGAAAAGAGTTTCGAGCCGAAGTTCTGCCCGTGAGAAGCCCGGTGTGTAAAGATATCCCGGTTTCATCGAAGAATACCACTTTAAGAGTCGTAGTGTTGTCCGAGCCTGACCCACTCAGTTTTATTTGTATTACAGGTGGCGCGAGAGCATAAGTTGGACAACTTGTGAATATATTTTGTTTATAGGCTAATAGTTGTATGTAACTGTTTTAAGGCTTATACTGTGTCGTTTATGCTTTTGGTTTGTATCGGAACATAACATCCTGAGTTTTGTTATATATGAAAATACATTTCTTTAAGGAATGCTTTGATAAATTTTATTTATCATATTTTGTTTTGGGAACAAATTCTACAACTCTTTTAATCAAAGGATTACTCTGAAAATTATTTTAAAAGCATAAATTAAATCGGTCTTTTCTGGCCGTGATTTTGGGGATGTCACGGTTGGTATGAGAGCATTAGTTTAAGCGAACTAGGAATTTGTGGGATTTCTAGACTTAAACTTAGAGTGATAAGTGAAGATTGTGAGATAAGTTCCTGTTATATTTTAGACATGAGCACTAGTTTATTTTGAGAAACATGCCTAAAATGCTTTTATGTGCTAAATGTTATATGTTTGCCATATATGATATTATTTGTTCAGATCTACGGTTTGTTGCCAACCGGATTTGGAAACCTTATGTGTTTAGGATTCTAAGCGTATGATGATGGTATTAGAACTAGCATGTAAATGTTTTGGAGTGATATGGATGATTTATTTATCTATCGTGGATGAGGATCTAATTTCACCTTATTCGGTGTATAAACCAAAATGGTAAGAACCAGAAGTGGCGTTGGAAACGCAGATGAAAACAAGAATCAACCACCTATGATTGAGTGAGTACTTGTTGTAGCAACAACACCTGAGCCAATGACAATGGATGGGGTACAAGCAATAATCCAAATGATGTTAGATCGTCAAATGGAAGAAACTAGACATATGCTTCAGCAGAATCATGAAGAACCTTCAATGTTGATTGAACAACCCGAATTGAATGAAAGGCATTCGGAAGGAGGAAACTTCAGTGGGACTGTTGGTCAAGCCAACCCGCGGATTGTTAGGAAAATCAACAAGGATGGAGGAAATGATGGGCGTTGGTGTAAGTACAAGGATTTCATGGCATCCAAGCCACCACATCTATCCGGAAGCCCGACGTTGGTGGAAGTTATAAACTGGATCTCCGAAATAGAGACAATGTTCAAGAGTTACGAATGCAGCAACAGATAGAAGACTATTCTTGCGATCCCCCTGGTAAAATCTAGAGTGTTGAGTTGGTGGAAGCTGTTAGCTGACTCGGTACCCAAGGGAGAAGCGAGCAAGATGTCCTAGGAAGACTTTGTGGTGCAACTCAAATTGCAATACTACTCTGAGCAGGACCTCCTGGAAATCAACAATGAGTTTTAGAATTTAAAGAAGGGAAAAATGAGCATTATTGAATACGCTGCTAGTTTCATGGAAAAGATGAAGATTATTCCATATTTAGTTCCAACTGAACTCTCTAAGGTCAAAAAGTTTGCCCTCGGACTACCAGCGGACATTGGTCCAATGGTTAAGCAAGCAACCACATTGAAAGCCGCCATCTGGGCTGCTAGAAATTTTGAGACCCAGATAAGTGAGAAGGGTCTAGAGAGGTCAGAGGTTGGTGAGAAAAGGAAGTTCGACGGACCCTTGGGGTCCAGAAAAAAGGGTAAATTCTCGCATTCTAGTTCAAGAGGAGGTGGAGGGGGCGAAGCAAAATGGTGCGACAAATGCAAGAAGAAGCATCTTGGGAAATGTGGCGGGGAAGCCACATGCTTCAAATATGGAAAGCCAGGGCACTATGCCAACGAATGCACCCTTACCAAGAAAGTCTGTTATGGGTGTGGTGAGGAGGGGCACATCTCGAAGGATTGTCCGAAAAAGAAGGAGGCAGCAAAGCCCAACATTCCACCAAAACCGAAGGCAAGAGCCTTTTAGATGACACTTGAAGCTGATGTCGCTTCAGGTACCTTTCTCGTAAACGAATTGCCTGCCCAAATTTTATTTGATTCTGGAGCCAACTACTCCTTTATTTCACGTGAATTTGGTAGAAAACTAGCTTTGCCTGTTGATAGACTAGATAATGTTTTATTAGTCGAAGTTGCTAGTGGCAAGTTAGTACATGTTAACCATCGCATGAAAAACATCTTCATTGATTTGAATGGGAATAAGTTCAATGAGGAATTATTGCCTATTGAGCTAAATGGTTTCCACATCGTGCTGGGAATGGATTGGCTTAGCGCCAATGATGCCGAAATATTGTGCTGGAAGAAGATAGTAAGTGTAGAGACCCATTTTTCTAACGAACGGTGAATGCGGAAGAAAGATATCTCAAGATTAATCGTGTTTTTGGAAGTATGAACACAAAGAACAAAATATGAGTTCAAAAAATAAACTAAGAATAAGAGAGAATAATATTGATGAAGCATGAAGAACATGGTGGGAGAGAAACTCTCCCTAGTTGGGGAGAACCCACCACTTTCTCTCTCTCTCTAGAATTACATTTTGAGAATTGTAACTCTTCTAAGAAAATGAGAAATGAGCTAGCTAACTTTTTAAATGAACAACTCTCCCTTTATATAAGAAGGAGAGTATTTACACCATAAATACAATAAAGGGAAATATAACCTAACTATCACTCATTATTTGTGGAGTATTTACATGCCCCAACAGTAAGGGTAAATCCCCCTAGGAAGGAGTCATTTATGGTGTATGGGGACAAACGCAGAGTAAGTTCTGGGATTATTTCCCTAATGAAAGCCAGAAGGTGTTTGGCCAAGGGATATACATCGTATCTAGCATTCGTGATCGATGCTAAGAAGGAGAAAAAGGAGATGCAGAGCATTCCTGTCTTGTGCTATTATCCGGAAGCATTTCATGTAGATCTTCCCGGATTACCGTCTGATAGACAACTGGAGTTCATAATAGACTTGTTACCAGGGACGACACCAATAGCAAAAGCACCTTATCGATTAGCACCAACGGAGATGAAGGAGCTGATGATGCAACTTCAGGAGTTATTGGACAAAGGTTTCATTAGACCTAGTTCATCACCCTGGGGAGCTCCGGTGTTATTCGTAAAGAAAAAGGACGAGAGTATGAGCATGTGCATTGATTACAGAGAGCTGAATAAGGCAATGATAAAGTATAGATATCCATTGCCAAGGATTGATGACCTGTTCGATCAACTACAAGGTTTAAGTTATTTTTCAAAGATCGACCTAAGGTCAAGATATCATCAACTGAAGGTGGGAGAGCAGGATATCGAGAAGACTGCATTTAGAACACGATATGGACACTACGCGTTTTTGGTTATGTCGTTTGGACTAACCAATGCTCCAACAGCATTCATGGATTTAATGAATAGGGTTTGTAAACCGTTCCTTGATAAATTTATGATAGTGTTCATAGATGACATTCTGATTTACTCGAAAAGCCAAGAGGAGCATGGAAGACACTTGCGAGAAGTGTTAGAAGTCTTGAAGAAAGAGAAGTTGTATGCCAAGTTCTCCAAATGTGATTTTTCGATTCGAGAAGTCCAATTCTTGGGTCACGTGTTCAACCAAGAAGGGATAATGGTTGATCCAGCAAAGATTGAAGTTGTGATGAAATGGGAACAACCGAAAAGTCCCACGGAGATCCAAAGCTTTCTGGGATTAGCCGGATATTACCAAAGGTTTATCCAAGGCTTTTCTTCGATCGCTACTCCATAGACAGCTTTGACTCACAAAGGAGCTACTTATGCTTGGATTGATAAGCACAAAGAAGTATTCGAGTTGCTAAAGAGGAAGCTATGTGAGGCACCGATTCTTTCCCTACCCGATGGAGTTGAAGACTTTGATGTTTATAGCGATGTGTCTGGTGTTGGGTTGGGTTGTGTTTTGACCCAAAGAGAAAAGGTGATAGCATATGCGTCTCGACAGCTGAAAGAGCATGAAAAGAACTACCCAACTCATGATTTGGAGTTGGCAGCAGTAGTATTTGCTCTAAAGATATGGAGGCATTACCTCTATGGCTCGAAGTGCAAACTTTTCATTGATCATAAGAGTCTCCAATATCTCTTTAATCAGAAAGAATTTAATATGAGGAAACGACGCTGGCTAGAGTTCCTTAAAGACTACAACTGTGAGATACTTTACCACCCCGGTAAAGCAAATGTTGCCACTGATGCTCTCAGTCGGAAAGTCAATCTTGATAGAAAAGGGCCAAGAGCATTGAGAATAGAAGTTGTCTCGACAATTGTGGAGAGTATAAAGAAAGCTCAAGAAGAAGCATCTGAGAAGAATGACTGAAAGGGAGAACGTTTGGGCAAAACGTTAGTGTTCGGTATAAACAGTCACGAACTGAAGGTATTCCAAGATCGAATTTGGGTGCCTAAGTCAGGAGGAGTAAGAGATCTTCTGATGGAAGAAGCTCACAAAACCATGTACTCGATTCATCGTGGTTGCACTAAAATGTATAGGGACCTAAAACCCTACTACTGGTGGCCGACTATGAAGCTTGATATTGCAAAGTATGTGGCCGAGTTTGTGACATGTGCAAGAGTTAAGGAACAACATCAGAAACCATATGGGAGTTTAGGACCTTTGCTTGTACCTATGGGTAAGTGGGAAGACATTGCTATGGATTTTGTCACTAAACTGCCCAAAACAAAGAACGGTCACGACATGATTTGGGTGGTCGTTGATCGCTTCACTAAGAATGCGCACTTCATAGCAGCCAACGAGAAATGGTCTATGGATAAGCTTGTGAATTCCTACGTGAAAGAAATTGTGAGGCTTCACAGTGTTCCGTTAATGATTGTGTCGGACCATGATAGCCGTTTCACCTCGAGGTTTTGGAGAAGTCTACAAGAGGAATTTGATACCATGTTGTGTTTGAGTACAGCTTACCATCCACAGACTAATGGTCAGAGCAAGAGTACGATACAAACACTTGAAGATATGATGAGAGCATTTACCCTGGAATTCCAAGATAACTGGGATGAACATTTACCTTTGGTAGAATTTTCCTACACTAGTAGTTTTCACTCGAGCATAAAGACGGCACCTTATCAAGCTATGTACGGGCAAAAGTGTCGTACGCCGTCTTGTTGGCTTGAGGCTGGGGAAAAGCAGTTTCTGGGACCTGAGATAGTCCATCAAACTGCTGAAAAGTTGAAAATAATTAGGGAGAGAATGTTGGCAGCTCAGGATCGTCAAAAGAGCTATGCTGGCAACAAGCGAAGACCGATGACTTTTGAAGTTAGAGATTCAGTTTTGCTTAAAGTCTCACCGTGGAAGGGACTTATGCGATTTGGTAAAAGAGGAAAGTTAAATCCAAGGTTTATTAGACCGTTTAAAATCCTTCAGAGAATTGGGAATCAATCTTACAAGCTCGAATTACTCGAAGAACTTAATGGAATTCATAAAACTTTTCATGTGTGTTATTTGAGGAAGTTCATGGGAGAAGTTCTCGACATAATTCCAATTTCTAAGTTAAGAATTGATGAGAACAAAAGATTAATTGAAGAACCAGAGGCAATCGTCGAACGAAAGACTAAGAAGTTACGACGCAAGATGGTCGAATTAGTGCTTGTCCAATGGAAACAAGCGGATGAGCCAAATCTCACCTGGGAAACGGAGAGTGGCATGATGAGTCGCTATCCACATTTGTTTGTTGAAGTGTGATTCCGGGGACGGAATCATCCTAAGGGGGGAGAATTGTAACACCCGTGTTTCTAGGCTAGGCATTAATGATGATGTAATAGTCTAGGTTAACCTTTGTAAACCGTTGTGAAATAATAAAAATGTATTTTTTTTTTAGTGTTATGTGTTTTATGCTTAATTGGGTAACTTAAATGAATTAAGAACAAGAATAAGCATAATAATAAAATATTAGATAAGCCTGATATCTATATATGAAGTTGTAGTGGTCGTTAAGAGGATTCTGAAATTATAAAGAATGCCGAAATCCGAGATATAACGAAGAAGTTATGACCTGTTGAAGTTTTGCGATAGAACCGATACGACACTGCGCGACGTAAATAGTGAGTTTACGATAGAGTGATATTTAGCCTTAGTGATCTAAAAGAAAGTTGTAGAATAAGTTAAACCGAAAGCGTGCACAAAAAGAAAGTCTAAATCTGACTTCGTATGAGGAAGATATGATTTTTCGAAGTTTCGACTTAGTGGTATGCAGCCCAAAGTTCGAATATGAGATCCAGTGATTTCTATCCGAAACATTCTAAACAAGAATCGAAGATCTTATCAATAGTAATGCAACGGTAAAAATACAGGCGAAAACGGACGTCAAATGAAGAAGTTATGAATTTCTAACGAAGTTTTCCTGTCCCGAGCTACTAAAAATAATATAATAAAAGTTAATGTCAAAATTAGCTGACGGAGTCTAAACGAGAGTTGTAAATCATAATCTCACCTACTCGTGCATATAAAGAACGTCAAAAACGGAGCTCGTATACGAAAGATATGAATTTATGAAGTTCGGGGCACGAACTTCAACCCCTGTGTTAGAGCTCATGACGTGAACAAAGAGTTCACGACATGAGCAGGTGATGGGCATCATCCAGGGCAAGTCTCCTGATGACGAACGCCTTGACATCGAGCTCACGACATGAGCATCAGTGGCTCACGACGTGAGCATAGAATTTTAGCCTCCTATAAATAGAAAGCGAGGCCAGCTGAGTTTTGTTGCTCAATTTATTTCCTCTCACCCATATTACCTCGTTTTATGTGCAAGTTATACCCCCGAAGCCCCGATATCATCCCGACACCCGAAGCAAGTTCCAAAGCACCGAAGATCCCGAGAAGAAAAGAGTTTCAAGCCGAAGTTATGCCCGCGATAAGCCCGGTATGTGAAGATATCCCGATTTCATCGAAGAATACCACTTTAAGAGTCATAGTTCTGTCCGAGGATCGTCTTATCAAGTGAGTGCATAGTCTCTTTCATAAACACAATTTAATACAAGTATTGTTGAATGTATTAAGTATACGTTTTGAATAAGTGTGTAGTTGCTTTCTTCTGACACATAAATACGAAGTATTCTCCATAAAATACGTGCTATGTGTTAATATATTATTTGTTAGTTAAATGAATATTGATTGAATGTTGTATACATGTTTTAAATTGTGTGTGTGTGTGTGTGTGTGTGTGTGTATATATATATATATATATATATATATATATATATATATATATAAGTATACACTTTTATCTACAAATATTTTGGGTAAAACGTGGGTAGATAGTTGATGTGTGATGAAATAAAATGATGAGAGGCCTCAATGTTGTTGTTGATCTAGTCATCTACCGGAGTATGGATGGCGACCACATACTCTTTCTAGACTGTCCAATGGAACGTTGGCAGGTTCATAACCTCTAGGTGTTTTGAATGATGTGTTCACCGGTGTACTCTATCCCCCTCATGGTTGCCTTTAGGACATCTATTGTCGAGGAAACCCCTTTGCAGTAATGTCCATCCCGATGAAAATCCTTAGACTAGGTCCCTCGTGATAGTTGTTGTTTTAAGGACGTAAAGTGAGGATAACGAGAATGGGTAATCGGGTTATTGTTGGATGGTGAAAATTAAATATAATTATTTATTGTGGGTTGAAAACCCTATATGCTCACCAGGCTCCCAAGCCTGACCCACTCAGTTTTATTTGTATTACAGGTGGCATGAGAGCATAAGTTGGACAACTTGTGAAGATATGTAACGCCTGTGTTTCCGGGCTTGCCACTTTTAGCAATGTAATAGTCTAGGTTAACCTTTGTAACCCGTTTTGAAATAATAAAAGTGTATTATTTGAGTATTATGTGTTTTGTGCTTAATTGCTTAATTGTGTGGTTTGATTAATTAAGAATAAAAATAAGCGTCAAAATTTAAGTGTAAAATAAACTTAATATCTTTGGTTAATGTTGTAGTAATTGAAACGAGGTTTCCGAATATATATAGAACGCCCAAATCTGACTTCGTATGAGGAAGTTATGATTTATCGAAGTTCCGGCTTAGCGATATACAGCCTGTTTTACTCGATTTGAGATCGAGCGGTTGTTAGCCGAAGCAATCTAAATGAGAATCGAAGATCTCATTGTTGGTATTGAAACGATAAAAAGTTAGGCGAGAACGGACGTCAAACGAAGAAGTTATGAATTTATAACGAAAATTTCTGTCGCGGCCTATTAAAAATAATTAATAAAAATAAAGTCAAAATTAGCCGACGGAGTCTAAACGAAAGTCGTAGAGCATGGTCTCACCTTCGCGTGGATATAAAGAACGTCGAAAACGGAGTTCGTATGAAGATGTTATGAATTTCTGAAGTTTATTAATCATTTGGTATTTAAATTTAATTCAAAATTCGGAGGTATTATCCGAAGCCGAGTCACCCGTCTGATCCAAGGTATGCCCCGCGTACTCCGATAGTGTCGACACTTCGGATGACGCATGCAATGACGATTTCGGAGCCCTGTACGCCCCGCGTACTCCGAGGCTCCAGCCTCTATATAAAGGATCCGAAGACAGCCTTCTTTGTTGTTCAATTTCTTCTCTTCTCTCTAGTCTTTTGCATCGCTTTTCGTGCCAAAGCTATCCCGAAGTCCCGGTATCATACCCTAGCCCCGAGGCAAGTCCCGAGATCCCGAAGATCCCGAGAAGTGCGGTTCCCGAGTCGAAGCTCTGCCCGCGAGAAGTTCGATTTTTGTGAAGATCTTCCAGATCTGCTGTGGATTACTACTTTTATAAGCCGTAGTGCTGTCCGATCATCTTCTGATCAAGTGAGTGTATACTACCTTTCATAAACACAATAATAATACGAGTTTGGTTCGAGTGTATTAATTATATTGTTGTTTATAAGTGTGAGTGTGTAGTTATTTTCTTCTAATACAATAATACGAAGTATTTTATATAAAAATACGTGCTATGTGTATATATTTGGTTGTGTTATGTGTGAATGAGTATTCACTCTCTTCTATCTTACAGGTCTGCTTATTTCTTTATGAGATATGTGTTATGTGTGTTGTGCCTCATCTGTTATGTGATATATGTGTTGATTAAAGCATGCTATACAGGTTTTTAAACTACGTATACAAATGTATATTTTTATCTACTAATATGTTGGGTAGAACATGGGTAGACAGTTGGTGTGTAATAAACAGATGAGAGGCCTCGTTGTTGTTTGATTGAGTCATCTAGCGGAGTTTAGATGACGACCACTGGCTATTCTAGACAGTCTTGTGGAAACATTAGCAGGTTCGCCACCTGTAGGTGTTAATGAACTTGGGTGTTCATTCGCTGTACTCCATCCCCCTCATGGTTGCCTTATTTGACTTATATTGCTGAGGTACCCCCGAAGCATGTGTTGTCGCCCCGATGAAATATTCTTAGACTAGGTCCCTTATGTTAGTTGTTTTAGGGACATTAAAGTGAGAATAACGGGAATGGGTAATTGGGTTATTGTTGGTTGGTGAAAATTAAATATGATATTTATTGTGGGTTGAAAACCCTATATGCTCACCAGGCTCCCAAGCCTGACCCACTCAGTTTTAAATTGTATTATAGGTAGTGGCGGAAGGGCATGAGATGGATGAACCATCAAGTTGTTTTGTTTACAAGTCTGCATATGTTTATATTTGTTATATGACTTGTAATGTATTCATTTATGCTTATTGGTCTGTATCGGAATATGACACCCCGAGTTTTGATTATAATGAAAATACATTTCTTTTATGAAATGCTTCGGTAAACAATGTTTTATCATGTTTTGTTTTTGGGAACAAATTCCGCAACTCTTTCAAATCAAAAGGATTTACTCTGAAAATATTTAAAAGCATAAATGAAAATCGGTCTTTTCTGGCCGAGATTTTGGGGATGTCACAGTTGGTATCAGAGCATTAGTTTAAGCGAACTAGGAATTTGTTGGATTTCTAGACTTAAACTTAGAATGCTTAGTGAAGTTTTGAGATGCGTGTCTGTTATGTTTTAGACACGAGCACTAGTTTATTTTAGGAAAGTTGCCTAAAAAGCTTTTATGTGCTAAATGTTATATGTCGCCATATATGATATTATTTGTTCGGATCTATGGTCTGTTGCCGACCGGATCTAGAAACCTTATGTGTGTAGGATTCTAAGCGTACGTCTACGATATTAGAACTAGCATATAAACGTTTCGGAGTGATAAGGATGATCTGAATATCTATCATGATTGAGGATCTAATTTCACCTTATTCGGTGTAGATCAAAATGGTGAGAACAAGAAGTGGAGTTGGAAATGCTGACGAAAACAGGAATCAACCACTAGTGATTGAGCTAATACCTGTCGTAGCAGCAGCACCTGAGCCAACAACCATGGCTGGTGTGCAATTGATGATTCAGACAATGTTGGATCGTTAGATGGATGAAACTAGACGGTTGCTTCAACAAAATCGTGAAGAACTGTCGATTCGTGTGGAAGAGCCTGAATTAAATGAAGGGCACTCAGAAGGAGGAAACTTCAGTGGGTCTGTTGGTCCAGCCAACCCACCGATAGTTAGGCAAGATAACCATGAAGGAAGGAATGATGGAATGGGATGCAAGTACAAGGACTTTTTGACTTGCAAACCATCGACCTTCAATGGAAAGGAGGATCCGATTGGGGTTATGGATTGGATCTCCGAAATGGAGCTAGCCTTCATGACGTGTGGCTGCAGAGGTAAGTTGCAAACTATCTATGCCGTGCGTCAATTCCGAGGTGGAGCCGTTCGTTGGTGGAACACTCTAGGGAAGACCTTAAGCCCTAATGAGCCACTGCAATTGACATGGGCAGAATTCTTGGTGCAGTTCAAGCGCAAGTTTTGTTCGGCTCAAAATCTGTTGGAGTTGGAGAATAAGTTTTTGACATTGACGAACGGTAGCATGTCAGTTGATGAGTACACCAATAACTTCACCGATAAGATGGAGTTTTCCTTACGTATCGTTCCAGACGAGCTGACGAAGGTGGATCGGTATGCGAAGTGACTTCCATGGGAGTACGAGGTGCCAGTACGTCAGGCACTTACTCTAGAGGCAACTATTTGGGCTGCCAAGTCTGTTGAGAACATGATAAAGGGGATAACCACCGTCAAGGTTGAGGTTGGTGAGAAAAGGAAGTTTGAAGGAACATCTGGTTCCAGTAAGAAGAGCAAATTTTCGAAATCTGATTCGAAAAAGTTTGGAGGAAAAGGAGGCGAAGCAAAGTGGTGTGATAAGTGTAGGAAAAAGCACTTTGGGAAATGTAGCGAGGATGTGACCTGCTACAAGTGTGGAAAGGTTGGACATTTTGCCAATGAATGTCCGAACAACAAAAGGATGTGTTTTGGTTGCAATGAAGAGGGGCATATTTTGAAAGACTGTCCGAAGAAGAAGGAGGCAGCTAGGCCCAACATTCCACCAAAGCCGAAGGCGAGAGCCTTCCAGATGACACTTGAGGCTGCGAAAGATGAAGCTGATGTCGCTTCAGGTACCTTTCTCGTAAACGAATTACCTGCTCATATATTGTTTGATTCTGGAGCCAACTACTCCTTTATTTCGCATGAGTTTGGTAGAAAGCTAGCTTTGCCTATTGATAGACTAGATAATGCTTTATTAGTCGAAGTAGCTAGTGGCAAGTTTGTACCTGTTAGCCATCGTATGAAAAACGTCTTGATCGACCTTAATGGGAATAAGTTTCTCGAGGAATTATTGTCTATCGAACTAAATGGTTTCGACATCGTCTTGGGAATGGATTGGCTTAGCGCCAATGATGCCGAAATTTTATGCAAGAAAAAGATAGTTAAAGTAAACCCGCCTGGAAAAGAGTCGTTTATGGTGTATGGGGACAAACGGCGAGTGAATTCTGGGATCATTTCTCTAGTGAAAGCCAGAAAGTGTTTGACCAAAGGATGTACATCATATTTAGCATTTGTGATTGATGCTAAGAAAGAAAAGAAGGTGATGCAGAGCATTCCAGTGGTGTGTGATTTTCCGGAAGTGTTCCCCGAGGATCTTCCTGGATTACCACCTGATAGACAAGTGGAGTTCAGAATAGACTTGTTACCAGGAACCACACCAATAGCAAAAGCACCTTATCGATTAGCACCGACGGAGATGAAGGAGCTAATGATGCAACTTCAGGAGTTATTGGACAAAGGTTTCATTAGACCTAGTTCATCGCCCTGGGGAGCTCCGGTGTTATTTGTGAAGAAGAAAGATGGAAGTATGAGAATGTGCATCGATTACAGAGAGCTGAACAAGGCAACAATAAAGAATAGATATCCGTTGCCGAGGATTGATGACCTGTTTGATCAATTGCAAGGTTCGAGCTATTTCTCGAAGATCGATCTTAGGTCAGGATATCATCAGCTGAAAGTAAGAGAGCAAGATATTGAGAAGACTGCATTCAGATCTAGATATGGACACTACGAGTTCTTGGTTATGTCGTTTGGACTAACCAATGCTCCAGCAGCGTTCATGGATTTGATGAATAGGGTTTGTAACCCGTTCCTTGATAAATCCGTGATAGTGTTCATAGACGACATTCTGATTTACTCGAAAAGCCAGGAGGAGCATGGCAGGCACTTGCGAGAAGTGTTAGAAGTTTTGAAGTAGGAGAAGCTGTATGCGAAGTTCTCCAAATGTGATTTTTGGATTCGTGAAGTCCAATTCTTGGGTCACGTGGTCAACCAAGAAGGGATAATGGTTGATCCAGCGAAGATCGAAGCTGTGATGAAGTGGGAACAACCGAAAAGTCCCACGGAGATTCGAAGCTTTTTAGGATTAGCCGGATATTACCGAAGGTTTATCCAAGGTTTTTCTTCGATTGCTACTGCATTGACAGCTTTGACCCACAAAGGAGCTACTTATGCTTGGAGTGAGAAGCATAAAGAAGCATTCGAGAAGTTAAAGAAGAAGCTATGCGAGGCACCAATACTTTCTCTACCCGATGGAGTTGAAGACTTCGTTGTTTATAGCGATGCGTCTGGTTTTGGATTGGGTTGTGTTTTGACCCAAAGAGAAAAGGTGATAGCATATGCGTCTCGACAGCTGAAAGAGCACGAAAAGAATTACCCGACTCATGATTTGGAGTTGGCAGCGGTAGTTTTCGCTCTGAAAATATGGAGGCATTACCTCTATGGCACGAAGTGCAAACTTTTCACTGATCATAAGAGTCTCCAATACCTCTTTAATCAGAAAGAATTGAATATGAGGCAACGACGCTGGCTAGAATTACTTAAAGACTACGACTGCGAGATACTTTACCACCCCGGTAAAGCTAATGTTGTTGCTGATGCTCTCAGTCGGAAGGTCAATCTTGAAAGGAAGAGGCCAAGAGCGTTGAGAATTGAAGTTGTCTCGACTATTGTGGAAAGTATAAAGAAAGCTCAAGAGGAAGCTTCTGAGAAAAATGACCGAAAGGAGGAACGTTTGGGTAAAACGTTGGTGTTTGGTACTAACGGTCATGGACCGAAGGTATTCCAAGATCGTATTTGGGTACCTAAGTCAGGAGGAATTAGGGATCTTCTGATGGAAGAAGCTCACAAGACCATGTACTCGATTCATCCGGGTAGCACTAAAATGTATATGGACCTGAAACCCTACTACTGGTGGCCGACGATGAAGCTTGATGTTGCAAAGTATGTGGCCGAGTGTGTGACTTGTGCGAGAGTCAAGACACAACATCAGAAACCGTACGGGAGTTTAGAACCTTTGCCTGTGCCTATGGGTAAGTGGGAAGACATTGCTATGGATTTTGTCACTAAACTGCCCAGAACAAAGAATGGTCACGACATGATTTGGGTGGTCGTTGATCGATTCACTAAGAGTGCGCATTTCATAGCGGCCAGGGAGAAATGGTCTATGGAAAAGCTTGTGAATTCTTACGTGAAGGAAATTGTGAGGCTTCACGGTGTTCCGTTAACGATTGTATCGGATCGTGATAGCCGTTTCACCTCAAGGTTTTGGAAAAGTCTACAAGAGGAAATGGGTACCAAGTTATGTTTAAGCACAGCTTACCATCCGCAAACTGATGGTCAGAGTGAAAGAACAATACAAACACTTGAAGATATGCTGAGAGCATGTACCTTGGAATTCCTAGGTAATTGGGATGAACATTTACCGTTGGTAGAATTTTCCTATAATAATAGTTTTCACTCGAGCATTAAGATGGCACCTTTTCAAGCTTTGTATGGACAGAAGTGTCGTACGCCGTCTTGTTGGCTTGAGGCTGGGGAAAAGCAGTTTATGGGACCGGAGATGGTTCATCAAACTGCTGAAAAGTTGAAAATAATTAGGGAAAGAATGTTAGCAGCTCAAGATCGTCAAAAGAGCTATGCTGACAAGAAGCAAAGACCGATGACTTTTGAGGTTGGAGATTCGGTTTTGCTTAAAGTCTCGCCGTGGAAGGGACTTATAAGATTTGGAAAAAGGGGAAAGTTGAGTCCAAGGTTTATTGGACCGTTTAAAGTCCTTCAGAGGATTGGGAACCAAGCTTACAAGCTCGAATTACCCGAAGAACTGAATGGAATTCACAACACTTTTCATGTGTGTTATTTGAGGAAGTTCACGGGAGAAGTTCCCGATATAATTCCAATTTCTGAATTGAGAATTGATGAGAACAAAAGGTTGATTGAAGAACCAGAGGCAATTGTTGACCGAAAGACTAAGAAGTTGCGACGCAAAATGGTTGGGTTAGTGCTTGTCCGATGGAAACACACGAATGGGCCGAATCTCACCTGGGAGACGGAGAGTGACATGTTGAGTCGCTATCCGCATTTGTTTGTTGATGTGTGATTCCGGGGACGGAATCATTCTAAGGTGGGGAGAATTGTAACGCCTGTGTTTCCGGGCTTGCCACTTTTAGCAATGTAATAGTCTAGGTTAACCTTTGTAACCCGTTTTGAAATAATAAAAGTGTATTATTTGAGTATTATGTGTTTTGTGCTTAATTGCTTAATTATGTGGTTTGATTAATTAAGAATAAAAATAAGCGTCAAAATTTAAGTGTAAAATAAACTTAATATCTTTGGTTAATGTTGTAGTAATTGAAACGAGGTTTCCGAATATATATAGAACGCCCAAATCTGACTTCGTATGAGGAAGTTATGATTTATCGAAGTTCCGGCTTAGCGATATACAGCCTGTTTTACTCGATTTGAGATCGAGCGGTTGTTAGCCGAAGCAATCTAAATGAGAATCGAAGATCTCATTGTTGGTATTGAAACGATAAAAAGTTAGGCGAGAACGGACGTCAAACGAAGAAGTTATGAATTTATAACGAAAGTTTCTGTCGCGGCCTATTAAAAATAATTAATAAAAATAAAGTCAAAATTAGCCGACGGAGTCTAAACGAAAGTCGTAGAGCATGGTCTCACCTTCGCGTGGATATAAAGAACGTCGAAAACGGAGTTCGTATGAAGATGTTATGAATTTCTGAAGTTTATTAATCATTTGGTATTTAAATTTAATTCAAAATTCGGAGGTATTATCCGAAGCCGAGTCACCCGTCTGATCCAAGGTATGCCCCGCGTACTCCGATAGTGTCGACACTTCGGATGACGCATGCAATGACGATTTCGGAGCCCTGTACGCCCCGCGTACTCCGAGGCTCCAGCCTCTATATAAAGGATCCGAAGACAGCCTTCTTTGTTGTTCAATTTCTTCTCTTCTCTCTAGTCTTTTGCATCGTTTTTCGTGCCGAAGCTATCCCGAAGTCCCGGTATCATACCCTAGCCCCGAGGCAAGTCCCGAGATCCCGAAGATCCCGAGAAGTGTGGTTCCCGAGTCGAAGCTCTGCCCGCGAGAAGTTCGATTTTTGTGAAGATCTTCCAGATCTGCTGTGGATTACTACTTTTATAAGCCGTAGTGCTGTCCGATCATCTTCTGATCAAGTGAGTGTATACTACCTTTCATAAACACAATAATAATACGAGTTTGGTTCGAGTGTATTAATTATATTGTTGTTTATAAGTGTGAGTGTGTAGTTATTTTCTTCTAATACAATAATACGAAGTATTTTATATAAAAATACGTGCTATGTGTATATATTTGGTTGTGTTATGTGTGAATGAGTATTCACTCTCTTCTATCTTACAGGTCTGCTTATTTCTTTATGAGATATGTGTTATGTGTGTTGTGCCTCATCTGTTATGTGATATATGTGTTGATTAAAGCATGCTATACAGGTTTTTAAACTACGTATACAAATGTATATTTTTATCTACTAATATGTTGGGTAGAACATGGGTAGACAGTTGGTGTGTAATAAACAGATGAGAGGCCTCGTTGTTGTTTGATTGAGTCATCTAGCGGAGTTTAGATGACGACCACTGGCTATTCTAGACAGTCTTGTGGAAACATTAGCAGGTTCGCCACCTGTAGGTGTTAATGAACTTGGGTGTTCATTCGCTGTACTCCATCCCCCTCATGGTTGCCTTATTTGACTTATATTGCTGAGGTACCCCCGAAGCATGTGTTGTCGCCCCGATGAAATATTCTTAGACTAGGTCCCTTATGTTAGTTGTTTTAGGGACATTAAAGTGAGAATAACGGGAATGGGTAATTGGGTTATTGTTGGTTGGTGAAAATTAAATATGATATTTATTGTGGGTTGAAAACCCTATATGCTCACCAGGCTCCCAAGCCTGACCCACTCAGTTTTAAATTGTATTACAGGTAGTGGCGGAAGGGCATGAGATGGATGAACCATCAAGTTGTTTTGTTTACAAGTCTGCATATGTTTATATTTGTTATATGACTTGTAATGTATTCGTTTATGCTTATTGGTCTGTATCGGAACATGACACCCCGAGTTTTGATTATAATGAAAATACATTTCTTTTATGAAATGCTTCGGTAAACAATGTTTTATCATGTTTTGTTTTTGGGAACAAATTCCGCAACTCTTTCAAATCAAAAGGATTTACTCTGAAAATATTTAAAAGCATAAATGAAAATCGGTCTTTTCTGGCCGAGATTTTGGGGATGTCACAAGATATTTTGTTTATAGGGCAGTAGTTGTATGTAACTGTTGTAAGGCTTATATTGTGTCGTTTATGCTTTTGGTTTGTATGGGAACATGACATCCTGAGTTTTGTTATATATGAAAATACATTTCTTTAATGAATGCTTTGATAAATTTTATTTATTATATTTTGTTTTGGGAACAAATTCCGCAACTCTTTTAATCAAAAGATTACTTTGAAAATTATTTTAAAAGCAGAAATTAAATCGGTCTTTTCTTGCCGTAATTTTGGGGATGTCACATTACCCTTTTTTATGGAAGTTAAATTCTATATCTTGAAGTTGGGACCTTTTGGGTCTTGCAAAGTCACCAAGTCAGTGACTTTATGGTCCTAGATGTTCTTTAGGACTTGGATCTATGTTTTGGTCGTGTGGCTTTAAGCATTAAGTGCTTAATAATCATTTTTGGGAGTCAGCATGCGAAAGCCCAATGTTGGGTCGAGGAACGCCCAACGTTCCGACTATGGTTCGTGATCTGTTGGCTGGGGACGAACACCCAACGTTCGGTCCATCAGTGGGCTTTTTCCTTGTCCAATACTTTGGACTCTTGAGCTTTGGGATTGGTTTAGGTGTTGTTTGTTGGGTTTAGGTTGGGACTGAAGGTTTCCCTTGTAGTGTTGGACTTCTTGTTTGGGCTTGTCTTGTTAGGCTTGCCTTGTTGGGCTTCCCTGTTGGGCCTAGGATTGTATTTTAGGCCTTAGTGGGCCCAATGGATTTAGGCTTGGACCATTGGTGGGCCTGGTTAGTTAGGCCATTTGTGGGCCTAGTGTTTGAACCTAGCCATAGTTATTTACTGAGTTTAGCTTTGGGTTTGGCTTAGTGTTAGGAGCCGATTCGCAGCAGCCACAACATTCGTAGGATTTGGCTATCTTTGAGGTGAGTCTTCTCATCATACCCATGGGTTGAAGGCACCAATGTTGGCCTATTATTTGATATGTAGTAATTAGTTAATATGTAATTATATGCTTTGTGGTATGGATTGTTTTAAGTGAAAACCATAGGGGGAAGCCCATGGCACCTGGATATCAAACCACGGGGGGAGCCTATGGCATTCCAGGTAATACCATGGGGGGAGCCCATGATACTTGGTTATCAAACCATGAGGGGAGCCCATGGTATTCCAAGTAAATATCATGGAGGGAGTCCATGGCAATTCATGTATTACTTGTTATTTCATGGTTTTTATGTGACTGTATGTGTTGTGTATTTTGGAAAACTCACTAGGTGTTTGCTTACAGTTTGTTGGGTGTTTCAGGTACTTCTGGCTTTAAGGGCAAGGGCCCGACTTGATGGCGCATTGCACTCTCCAGTATTTCACACTAGTTGTTTTAGATACTCTGATCTTTTAAACAATGTATTATGTAATGGAATTTGTGGGAAACAAATATGGATATTATTTCTAGCTAATAAATGAAAATTTTTACCTAAGTTTTTGGGTTGTAACACTTCGTGCTTCCGGTTTTCAGTTTAAGTTTTACGTACTTCCGGATCGAAGGGGAAAGGCTTAGGATGATCGCATCGCACACAACATGTTGTTCCGTATTTTTTTTACTTGATGTATTTGGATTATTATTGACATAATCTGATCTTCTTTTGTGGTTTGATGAAAACATTTTGGATGATGGTTTTGTTATTCCAAAGATGGTTTTGTTACTCTAAAAATGAAATTTTTGGTCTTAATTTTTGGGACGTTACAAAAAATCATATATTTTCCATACAAAGTTGGATCTTTTCGATGTACATATTTTTGGGTTTGTGGTAACACGTGTGTTTTAAAAATGTTAACCTGCTCGTAAGGTGACATGGTTTTTCGTGCACTAAATTTTGTGTTGTAACTAAGATTAAAATTCGATATGTTTATTTATATGTCGTGTGATTTCAGAGTTGTTAGATTAAGTATTGTTGATGGCGTTAGATTTTTAACGACGTTTGACGACATACTTTTGGTGCTTGCTTTCTAAATATCTACAAGGAGGGAATCAAGGAATTGGTTGCAATAACAACTCAAAGGTATGTAACCCTAAATCTAGTAATTTCAATTATACTAGGGTTTATGTAGGACTTCTAGTTCATAGTATGTTGCCTTAAATGTGAAGACATAGATCCTTATAGGTTGCATGTATCCTTAATTGTTAAGTGTTATTTTTCCGCATTGTACACGAATTTTATAAACCTATGAAACCCATCACATGCAACATCATTATCCTTCTTGTTGGAAGAATTGTCATCCTTTCCTTTGAATTTCCTTTTACCATTACATCTTTTAGGATTCTTTGATCCTTCTCCTTCCACTATATTTACAGAAGAGGAACCAAGTTGGTTCTTGCCTTTATGATTGTTATCAAGTTCTCAAGTTCTCGAGTCCTTAAAGACTCTTCAATCCGTAAATGGCTTCCAAGTTGAGTCAAAGTTAATTCCTCTTTGTTATGTTTCAGAGTGTGTCTAAACTCTTTCCAGGATGGGGGTAATTTTTCAATGATAACAACCATAGAAATGGCTTCATCCATTTTCAGATTGTGTGAGCAAACTATCCCAGAATCCTTAACATTTCATGGAACTGTTCTATAACAGTTATAGAATCAAACATCTTGTAACTCATAAAGTTACTGACCATAAACTTCTTGTTAGAAGCATCTTCAGTCATGTACATGGATTCATGAGAATCCCATATTTCTTTTGCAGATTCAACATTTTGATAGATATCAAAAAGAGAGTCAGACATATCATTGAGAATGTGTCCACAACACATGTAGTCATCATTATCCCAATTTGATCTCCTCCTTGTTTCCTCCAAAGTTTCATCTTCAGCGAATTCTAACATGGGTGTACTCAAAACCTTCACCACTTTCAGAGTGGTTAGGAGAAATTTAATGTTCTTCTGTCATCCACGAAAGTATTAGCCTTCAAACTTCACCAACTTGTCAAACTTGCTTATCATGTCGTTCACAGAATCTCCATAAGCTATTATCATAAGATGCTTTAATCTTTGTTAGAAAAATGGGTAATAGAATGTTTGGATCAATGAGAGTTGTGAAACACTTTCAGATTAAAGCATTTTGAGGGTGCAATAAAAAATCTTTAATCGGATAAAATTCATTGTTCTAAAAGAGAGAATTAAGAAGGTGTTATGATGTAGTATGTACTAATCTGATTTTGAAATGATCAATAAATCAGGACATAACTTCTTGTCAAAAAATGCCATTAGATGGTTATAAGAACTTAACTTCCCTGTCAGAAAATTGTCACAAACTATCATTAACCATTTTAAAATTGGGTCTGGAATTTGGATCACAAAAATCGGGTTCATTTTCTAAAATTCGGATTTCTGATGCATTTTTAATAAAGTCAGGGGCCTCTCCAAGGGGTGCTGCCCCCGGACCCTTATCAGTTCAAGGGCTTCGCCCCTAAATAGCAATGTACTTTCAACCGAGACGAATTTAAACAAATGTACACTCCGTTATCAAGGTATTGTTGATTAAGAAATTAATTCTATTACACTTAAATAATATTTGTGATATAAAATCATCAAAATAAGTTTTAGTAAATGATATTAAGGAATTTGATAGTTCCGGCGGGTTAACCTTCTGTTATGTGATTTTAGGTTTTGGTTTGGGTTCATGATTTTTATAAATAATATAAACATTTTTTTATTGAAACTCATTCATTTTCATAAGTCACACAAAGATGACATTGTAATGTAATGACCAATTTTATTATTGTAACTAATCCATTTCGTTCTTGTTTCGTCGATGCACTATATCTAACTAAACAAACCTTTAACTAATCAGACATGCACAAAAATACCGATCCCGAACTAGACCCGAAAAGAGACCAATACCGAACTGGTATAAAACAATTTTAGACCGAAAAAAATCCGTCATAACAAGACCGGTCTGGAAAAAAAATAGACTGTTCCGAAACCGATCTCAAAAAAGACTGAAAACAATAATTTATAAATATATCATTTTTGTGTCAATCACACAATTTTTAATGACACATTATCTAACTTCTTTCTTTTTTTTGGTTAAATTTTAGTGTATTATTTTTAATAAATCTTAATCTAACATGTTAATTACATATTTGTTAATGAAAAAGCTAGAAACCAAAAAATACCAAGACCGAACCGGAAAAATCCAAAAGTCAAACCATAAAAGGAAAACGAAATAAACCGCAAGACGGGTTCGAAAATAAAATGATCAGCCAGAAACCACTCCGGAATATAACGGACCGTTTCAAGACCAACTGAGATCGGTCTGAAGCTGTCAGTGGGCATCTCTATAACCAACGAGTATGTGTCCAAACAGTGTTACGAATTGCTGGAAAGATGTCCAACACTAAAAAGAAATTACCCTTAAACATCATGACATTTCATGCCTTGGTGGCCCATATACGTAGCTATTCTCACCACAATATTTCTTAATATTCTTTAAAGTACAGTGGTTACAAGCTATAAATCTGATACGGGCATATGCTAGGAGATAGACCAATACGTTTCGTATGACATTACTATGGTTCTAACGCAAAATATAAAATAACATTGAACTTTTGCTAGATTAATAGATCTTGGACAAAGTATAGAAACATGAACAAGAGAACAAGGTATGAAACTGTAATGATACTAGTACGTACCGAAGGTCTGAACTAATCCATCATTCAACTTATTCATGACGAGAAGCTGTGGGTTCATGAAAAAAAAATGCCTAAACACCCTAAAACCGAACTGGAAACATGTTGAACGCTTCATCAACCAGTATCAAATGGTCATATGTACAATGACAAATCTTTTTAATTGCAAAAGTTACGTAGGGTTTGAGCTGACAAATTCTGATGCATTAATCTTCTAGACTTCTCTAGAATGAAAATTTTGTTGCAGAACAACATATGTGTTGGGCGCATCTTATCTAACATGGATAGTGTTGGTAGCATAACATAATCTTGATAGATATAAAATATATGTATGCATATATATATCTATCTATCTATATACTGACTACTTTGACCATCTTTGCTTCGTTCTCCTGACCTCTGGTGGTCCGATGAACAATTCCGTTTCCACATCTGAGTTCTCCTCGTTATCAACAACACGTAAATCCGGTCTCATTTCTTCTGTTCCTTGGTCTGTTTGGATTAAGCACTGAATGCCAAAAAACACAGATTTAACTCTTAGATCATTATGCAGGTTGAACAACATGCTTCCAGGAGATACGGAAGAAAAACTATACTAACCTTCTCAGTAAGTGATGCATTTTCAGCTGCTAGCAGTTTCTCCTGAAGATCCACATAAAAAAGAAATACTATAGTTTATTAGTTTCTCGAAAAAAACCCTTCCTCCCATATTAATGAAGTTCTCGCATTGGACAACATGTAAATCATTCCATAAAACTTGTACATCCACTCTAGCTAAATATGAGCGTTTTGAGTTATATATAGCATAAATGGGTAGGTTTGGAATCATTAAGCTGTGTACCTTTGCTTGTAGTTGCTCAATCTGTTCATTGTAGACTTGCATCTAAAACGTCAAGTATTCAACAAAAGAATGTTAAAGATTCAACCATAAACCCTAAAATTGATATGGAATTGAAGAAGGAAGAATAATTCTTTGATAATAAGTAACTATTTTTTAAACCTTTCTTGCTCGAACAATGCGTACGCTCCTCTCCAGCTGTTGCTCAATCTGAACTATCTCTTCAATGGTGCTTGATCCTAACCCTTCTCCCAAAAGTTTCCTGCATTGCAACTAAGATCAGTAGCCATCTTTTTTTCTTTAATTGTATATATGAATCTGTGTGTGTGTGTGTGTGCTTGTTTGTTTATTTAAAATACAATCCAAATATACTCGTATTGATTAATAAATAGCAATTTTTGGCAACATCAACAATTGTAAGATCAGGAAACATTCTTTTTCTCTTGTTTAATTTCTTTTAATTTTAATTTAGTGAGATTCGAAACCTCAGAAGCATGCATCAGATAGACAAAAATTTCACCCTTTTGCCTGCTGCATTAATGATTTTAAAATGATCAGTAGCCATTTTTCATCCTATTTTTGTGGTTTTTCCATCAGCATTTGATCTTCAGAAGCATATAAAGTATATTTTCAATGATTAAACCATAAAATTGTACCTTTTTGCAACTTCTAGGAGTTCTACCTTCTTTGCCATAGTAGCTGTTTCATGCTTCAAATGCTGCAACCGAATTATATATATCAAAAACAAATTCAAAAACAAACAACCGAATTATATATATCAAAAACAAATTCAAATTAAAAACAAACAACGTTCATCTTTTGAATATTGTTTGTACATATATATCAAAAACAAATTCAAAAACAAACAACCGAATTATATATGTCTGTGAACCTGAACATCTTCTATACTCGAAGAATTTTCTGTTTGAACATTTTTTACGTGACTTCTATATCGTTCAATTGTCTCCTGCATGCTGAATGATTTCAAAACCCAAAAAAAAGATGCAATCATTGCCCAAAAAAAGCCATGGAAAATATATAAAACAAAACTCATGTACGTATTATAAATGTGTATTCTTACACACATTCATGATATATATATATATATATATATATATATATATATATATATATATATATATATATGGATGAATGCATCTATCATATGAATTCATGGATATACATATATGCTGTATACGAGTTTTTTCAAACAGAAAAAGAAAGACACATACATATTTCGCAAGGCCGTGTTCATCAGGGCTTTGAGTTGACATTGATTCAATAAGGAAAACAAATGTTCAATTCTATGTACAGTGATCTTTAAAACTTAATAAAATAGAAGTTATATGTAAACATTCTGAATCCGAACACTTGTTTGAGGACATTTTTGTAAATTGTAACAATTGGTCATCTAATACTTAAGACTGATTATAGCAATTGTGTTTGTTTTGACCTTTCGAAAAACTATTATTATACTTATCAAAACATGAGAAAACCACTCATGATATCTTAATTTCAAGCACCCGAGTCGGCTTTTCTATATATAACTTGAATATAATAATGTTAAGTTTATATAGGGCAATATATGTAAAAGAAGAGATACTATTTTTGTTACTGTTATTTAAATATATTAAACACAATGAATATTGTACTAAATTTATATAAAACTAATTGTAAACAGATGCTTTTTATAGTAAAATCAGAAAAGTAAAAGCTGTGACATTCTTCGTATTCGTATGATGAATATGAAATACACCATTTCAAGTTAACTGATCAAAACATGCCAGACAAGAGTCAATCAGATCATATCATTTTTTATTATTTTTATCAAAAATTTATATTAATATACTAATATCATTTCTTTATTATTATTTGACTGGACTAAGAGGAAACACAGATTGACCTCACTTCCTATAGTTATATGCTCTTCATTTATATATATTTAAAATTCTCTAAATTTCGGTAGAAAGTCGAGATTCAAAAAAGGTTCTATCTTTATATGTATAGAGTAAGTATTTTGTACGAAACTAATCATGAAAGCGTTCAATAAGCATTTGAAACTAATTAAAATTTCAATTCCATAATATTGTATCCCTTTTTATTCATATAAAGATCCGGTTAACCATATTCGAGCAAATAACATTTTATGTCCGACACAAGTATCTTAATAGATCTCTGTGTATGTGCCTTGTGTAGATAACATCAGAAAGAAGATTGAAGCCCATTACTATGGAAAAGAAAGTATACACTGGAATTGGTTGGATTAATAGTGTTTTAAAACACTTTAGAATCAAGAAAACATGAAATTTAAGTGAGAAAAATGGAACCTTGAGTTTGGAAACTAAATAACAGTATAATAAAGAAAGAATATTTTAAACCCAGAATAGAAATCATTATAAGGAAAAGAACCCACAAACCAGAATCAAGAAAAGATCAAAATGATCATGGTTCTCTTTGATGTTATCTATTTTCAGATCCGTTTGTGCATACGCGTATGAATATATGCATTGAGTAGATAAAAGGGAAATAAATTTGAAACCCAGAATTAAAATCAAGATTATACGAATAAGAATCCCGAAATTAGAATTTACAAATTTTGATGATTAAGTGAGAAAAATGGAACCTTGAGCTTGCAAATTCATAAAGTTTGCCTCTTGGAGAGAAGATGATCAAAGCAACCTCAGCATCACAAAGCACAGAAAGTTCAAACGCTTTCTTCAACAAACCATTTCTTCTTTTGGAGAAGGTCACTTGTCTACTTGTAGCATTTTCAATCCTCCGCATTTGAGTCTTCCCTCTCACCATCTTCCAAAAAATTTAAGGTTTCACTCTATTCAAAAAAGAAGTTATAAAAAAGGTCAGAACTGATAACCAATCAAATGTCAAGTCTTCTTAATGTGGTTGAAAGTGGTATGGTCGCATGTTCAAGTTACAGAAAATACAGGTTTGTTTGATGGAACCATGAATCTTTATATGCGATCAAGATCCATCAACAAAACACCAACCTCAAATACCCATATCAATTCTTGAATCAAGACAAGGTTTTCACAAGTACCATAATAGAAAAAGATCGAAAAAGGTGCAATCCTTAGCTAAAACTATCAACTCTTACAACAAGATTTTTGTTCAAGAAAGATAAGTCACCTTACAAAAGAGGTAAAAACCCAGAAAAAGGTTGTTCTTTCTTAGAGAGAGAGAGAGAGAGAGAGAGAGAGAGAGAGAGAGATAGATGATGTTTGTAGAAAACTCAGCGATGTAGTGTGTGGACTAGGGAGAAAAAGGCTTTTCGGTCTTTTAAGAAATGAAGCTATTGAAGTTAGAGCAACGGTTCTTTAATGACTTGTAACTTGTGCATTGGGACTGGTACAAATTGTGGGTATGGATGTTTTAGGTTTGCAAAAATGGGTAACCTTAAAACTAGCCCACAAGGAACCCCTAGATACATTAGGGATAGGCCTAAAATTGCCAATGGATGAGATGATTGATTGGTGCTCGAGTCCTCTTTTATGGGTGTATACCATAAAAAAGAAAAGAAAGTGGAAACTAAACTCACCCAATTTAACCACTTTCCTTTTTTATATTAACATGAGTTCTTACCCAACAGTTTAAAGCTTGTTGTAACCTACTTTTCAAATAGAAGAAAGTAAAATTAAAAAGAAAAAAAAGAAAAGACATAAAACCATTGTTCGTGTTAAATTAATAAACTTCATGTAACATGAAGATTGTAACAAGGTTCTAAATTTTGAAAATGTGACCAAGTTTATGAATACTTGGATTTTTATTGCTAGAGAATATATATATATATATATATATATATATATATATATATATATATATATATTATGATTTAGGTGTTTAGAATTTAGATAGACTACAAAACAATACTAAAAGTACACATATTATTATAAATAAATAAATATTATAATATGTTTTTGTTTAGCTTAATTTAAAGAAGTACATTAGTTATGTCCCAAATCCAATCATGTCTAGTATTTTTGAGTAATTTAACATAAACCCCATTAAAAGTTAATTTATTATTTTTATAGTATTGTATATGTTTTTAAATTATTATTTTATATAATCATTCAATATATGTTCTTTTATATTATTAATAATATTCATTTGTAAATAAGATTATTATTTTTATTCAATGATTTCAGAATTATACAATTAATATTCTTTTATATTACGCTCAAAAACATTCATTTAGCTTATTTTTTACAAAAAATAATAATAATAAACTATTACCTTTTTTGACTGTGAAAGATAATTATTATACCCTTTTGCTAGAACATAGCGTTTTGCTTAATTTGGTAAATACAATATTCACACCCCAAAACAAGAAAGTTGGTACAATTCCAACATATTAAAAGTATGCAAAAGAAAAAGGAAAGGCATAGGGTTGTAATATAACACCTTGATCCAATGAAGGAAAACAATAAAAAATAAGAAATATTGTTATTAAATTAAGCAGATTAACAATAATTTTCTAAATAGTGTTTTATAGAAAATTTTGAAATATTTTTCCTATCATTTTAAGAAGAAATTGATTTTGTAAAGATATTATTGGTACGTGCAAATTGTTTTTTAATAAAGTTTAACGACCCATGTAATCTAATTAGTTTAATTATTTATGTTATAATTTGTTAATAAAATAAAAGGAAACACTAATACCAAACGTAAATATCGAATTAATGCAAGTGAACCCTATATTTTAAAACTTGTAATAGTTTTTTATAACTATTTTGGTGGGTCTCATTAATTTATAAATAGTGTTATATATACCAATTTATGTATAAAAAAAAAAAAAAAAAAAAAAAAAAAAAAAAAAAAAAAAAAAAACTTTACTATTATAAAAAAAAAATTTAAGCTTTATAGATTGGATAATTTGGTTACAAAAGAGATTAAATAAAAAAGTTTTACAATCGTATGCTCTTAGTTTTGATTTTATTTGGTCCATAAAAAATTCTTTTAAATTTAAATAAAGTCATATAGCATTAAGAAACCCACAAATGATATGTAAGATATTAGAAGGCATAACAAGTTGTACATGTATGCATGAGATGTTGTACATAGTTAATAAATAGAAGGGACCAAAAAGGGTGTCAACATCAAAGGTACGATAATGGAAAGTGTATGAACCAATCACAATTCGAAAACGCATTGGGAGCCTATGATTTTCATTGTAAAAAGCAGGTTGTGTCCCAGACTTTATTCGGACCCACACACCTTTTGTAGGGTCAGGGAAGAGGAGGCTAGGGTAGGTGACTCATTGAAATGCAAACATAAACAAATATAGTAATATACACATATATACCCGTATACATATATAGTTATGAAAGTCATGTAATATTAGTAGTGAAAAAAAACATAAATTATGTCTAATCTAATTTACTAATTTTAAGATTTAATCAAAAACTATATGCATATACTAAAATCGGTAATATAGGTATGGTTTTAAATGTGGTATATGTAAAAATCTGTCCCACCTACGAAAATCATTTTTTAATATTCCGCTAAAAAAAACATATTCATCTTCGAAAATGTTGTGAAAATCTCTTAAAGGGTTACAATAATCTTTATATGTCTTGAGTTTTATAGTTCACTCAAAGGGTGATTAACTATTAATTTTTTTTATATCTGGTCAATTTTTTTACGTAATATAGATCATCTAACTTGTTGTTTATGTTTATTATAATTCTTTTGATCGATTATTAGGTGATAGTCAATCAAAAGGGTTATGTTGAACACAAACAATAAGTTAAATGGTATATTGCGTATAAAAAAAATAATGTGAACAAAATTAACAATTTGTTACTCTCTTGGGTCATTTTTCCTAAATTTTAAGAATGTGTAGTTTTAACATAGGATCTAATAGGTAAAAAATATTAAAAGTTAACTCAACTAAAAAAATACAATCAATAGTTTAAAAGTTACTCAAGATGTGTAGTGAAATTCATGCACAAGAATAATGCAAAAGTAGTCAAGATGTGTAGTGAAATGCATGCACAAGAATAATGCAAAAGTAGTCATGCTGAGTGTAGAGTCAAATATGTTGCGATATATCAAAGTCTTATGTAATGGTCGAAGTATGGTTTAGAGTGTTAAAATCGAAGGTCTCCATGACTTTGATTTTGTATGTATTTTCTTAGGCATTTATGTTGTATCTCTTTCTATGTCGAACTCCTGATATGATTTTTGTATCTGTCAAGTACACTATATAT
Source organism: Lactuca serriola (assembly GCF_051521515.1). NCBI lineage: Eukaryota > Viridiplantae > Streptophyta > Magnoliopsida > Asterales > Asteraceae > Lactuca > Lactuca serriola. The sequence continues at coordinate 7,895,302 of NC_136414.1, read as the reverse complement.
AGCGTAGGTACTTGTGTCATTTGTAACTTTTGGAACTTTGAGATTAACTCTTACACAAGTACTTGTCTTATCTCCAGATAAACTGGGTTGAAACCAGATTATATTTACGTATTTGTGTACATATTAACTCTGATTACATATTCAATTGATTACATAACACTTCATTTGGTATCAGAGCAGGAATTAACAAATCGATTGAAGAATTTTATTCTTGTTTTCATTTTGTTGACTCAATTGTTCTGATTCAACGTTTTCCGCAAGTGAAAATGAAATTCTTCGATTGATCTCTGTGATTTAGCGATTCTACAATCGTTAATCAATAGTTTAATTTTGATTTCATTCTTTTCAAGCCTTTCTTCTTTCCAAATCGAATCAATGGCAAATATGAGTGTGAATACTATGATGAATTACGCTAATTTGCTTGGTTCAGCCATGAAGTCCCAATGTTGCTTCCTAAATATTATGATCAATAGGCTAATCGAGTGGATGATTATCTCAACGAAATTGATAAAGCTCTTTGGTGTTCAATTGATAAAGGTTCATATCATGTTGATCGAGTTCAAGCAGTGGGAACAACATGTCAAAATGAAGATATGATTGCTTTGGGTAACAAGCAAAAAGCTAACGATAGTAGATGAATTCGTGAGTTGCGTGGATCTTTACCACCAGTTGTGTATAATTACATCTGTGATTGCAAGACTGCACAAGAGATCTGGAACACACTCAATGAGAAATTTCAAGGAAATGAGCGACCAATAAGAGTTCAATGACTCAATGTTTGTCAGAGTTGGCAAACTTCAAGCAAAAGGAAAATGAAAGTATCAAAGTCTACTATGATCGCTTTAACGAGCTAATTTATAAATGCACAAAGTATTGTCGTGTTCTTAAAGAATTAGAGTGCAACATTACTTTCATTCTTGGCTTGAGGAAGGAGTGGAAGAACATCTGCTTAATGTTCAAAACTCAAGAGAACTTCGAAACTTACTCATTATCGAATTTTTATAATATACTTAAAGCACATGAGTCTGAAGTGAAAGAAACTGCAGAAGAGACAAACAAAATGAATTCTGGTGGTCCTTTGGCATTGGTCTCAAAAACTACTATTAAAGAAGTGTGTTCTAATGTAGCACCCAAGTCGCCAGGTATGAGTTGTTATTTCATTCTATGTTTAATTCAAATAAAGGTTTTGGAGGATTATGAGTACTTTGGGCGTACACTAGTTATGTACGATGTACTCCTTGCATACGCATCATCGAGGGATCCCCGACGTACACTGGGCGTACCCATACATACGTTCGGCGTAATCGAGCCAAGGGAAACCCCTAATTTTTAGGGTTTGCACCCTATTTAAAGACCTTAAGTCCCTCAAAGTCCTCTACCCTCTCAGCCTTCACTACCCTTTTAGTATAAATGTCGAACCCTAGCCTCCTTGTGTGCATTTTGAGCTTTCCTTAAGTGTTTGTAGTGTTCTTTGGTGGTTTTGAAAGAGAAGGAAGCAAAGGAGAAGAAGGAGCTTGTAGATCCAGAGCTTATGCACCATTTCCATCCTGGTGAAGGTATAAAGTTTGAACCTTGATTATTACAAGCTTAGATCTAGATATAAGGTAGAATTTGACAGCTTTTGGTCCCATGGTTTGGTTTTTTGAAGTATGAGAAACTCTGAGCCATTTGAGTTGTCCTTTTGGAAACTTGGGAGTGTTTTGAGTCATAAAAATCAGATTGTGGTGGTTAAGACTCAACCATGCAAGTGTTAGTAACCATCCAAGTGAGTTAATGGACTTAATTCATGGTTTGAGCCCCATCCATGCATGCAAGAGCATAAAGATTGCAACTTTATGGATTAAGACATTGTTTTGAGCTTGGATCTAAGTTTTGGATGTAATGGTTGTAGGGATTAAGACATGGAAATGAGTATAGGATGTCTGGTTAGTACGTTGGGCGTACGCTAGAGTACGTTATGTGTACTAGGTCACTGCCCTGATTCCGGTTGGTCATCATCGTACGCTGGGCGTACGAGCCATGTACGTCACGTGTATGCAGTCTGTGGGCTTAGACAATTTTGAGCTCGATTTGCGTTGGGCCTTTTGGACTTGTTTAAGTTGGGCCTCGGGCCCACCTGATGGTAGTATGTCATTTCTGGGCTTAAGGCTATGTTGGGGATCCTTGGGCCATATTGGGCCTTAGAGGCATTGTAGTTAGGATTGGATGCCTTTTTGGTCTTTTTATGGATTTGGGCCTTAAGAGGGAGGGAGGCCCATTGAGGCAAGAATAAAGGAACCCCTTTTACCTTAAGTCAAGAACTAGGGTTTGGACCTTTAAGTTAGAGTGCGGCCTAATTTCTAATTAGGTTTTATGCCTATGTGTTAAGAAGAGGTTTTCGTGAGTCATCCATCGAGTGTGATTTGATATTTTCAGTCTGAGGTGAGTCTTCCTTCGCAGTATCCGTGGGTCGAAGGCACCAATGTTGGCCCACTAGTTTATGATGTCGTGTGATGATTGTCTTTGTGACAATTGTCAGTTATGCCTGTATTTGCTTAATGACTTAGTGATTTCTGTTATGATATTATATGGTAGTAAGGGGTGAAATAGACCTAGTACCCGGTTGAAATAGACCGAAGGGGATTGCAAGCACCCAGATATGATTGATAGTATTCGATTATAATAGACCGGAGGGGTAGGTAAGAACCTAGGTATGGTTGAGAGTCTCCGGTTGAAATAGACCGAATGGGAAGACAAACACCCACATATGCTTGGCAGTATGTTTGTTTAGTATGTGGTATTTTGGGGGAACTCACTAAGCGTTATGCTTACAGTTTTCAGTTTATGTTTCAGGTATTTTCTAGTTCGAAGGGGAAGGGCTCGGCCTGATCGTACCGCATCACCCTCTGATTTCCGTATTTAGAGATTTTGGGAATTTTTACTCTAATAACATGTTACTATGATACTCTTTTGACTATTTTGCTATTAGTGTCGTGTGATTTGAATGAAATTAAAAACAAAATTTTATCTGTAATTTTTAAATGTTACAAGTTGGTATCAAAGCCTTGATTTGAGGGATTCAAGCATACTCTCGGGTGTGTCTGGACTCAAATCGAGGGTTTTGGTAGGTTTTTCATAAAAATAAACATTTTAATCTAAGGAATTTAAATAAAAGAAAAGGGATGTGATGCGTGCAATCAGTCGAGCTCAAGTATGTCTCCCCAAAATACCCATATAAGTTATGTGTTTTATGTTAGGATATGAGAATTGCATGCTAGATTAGGGGCTAAGTATCTACTCATAATTGCATAATAGAATGCTAGGATAGATGTCGTTATGTGCTTATCTGTATGAGCTTTTAGATTTGCATGATAGTATCAAATCAGCTGCTTGTTAGGATGGCTTGTATAGGGTATGTTTTGAGTTGAACTATCTGATGCTCAAATGTTGCATGCTTTGTGTTTTAGGAAATTATGTTGGTACTAGCTAACTAGTGGATGAATGTGATGGGTTACATATTATTGTGATTAGATAATTTTAGAAGGATAGGTTTAACTCTATTATGCAGCTCTTGTTTGAGTCCAATAGTTGTAGTGTGGGACCTATCATTCGATGAATTATCTACTACTAGTAGTATGTAATTGTGTTCATGCAGTAGTTAGGAAGTATTTGTAGAAGTTCCTTCTGCAACTGATAGCAGAGAGGGTGAGGAAGGGATTCTTAGGGAGTCCCTATGAGATTCTTTGGTGTGTAGGACGCCTTATAGTTTGAGAAATGTATCAGTTGGGAAGAGTGACTTGGAGGAGTCGGGGTAGTCCTTGAGGAGAGTATAAATAGGTTTGGAAAGTAGTATTAGGCCCATACTACTAAAAGCATAGGATTTATACCTAAGGAGAGGAAGGCCAATATGAATCTAGGGAACTCGGCAGTGTGAACCTTCTCATGTGTTTGCTAATCTTTTATGTGGTTATGTTTCAGTATGGTGGTAACACATCACGGAACAGGAGGTTCAGGATTTGGATCTGGTTCGGGTACAGGCACCGAACCAATTGATGAGGGATTACGCAAGCTCATTGCATCAGGGTCTACGGCCACAATGCCGGCCCGTTTAGTTAGCAGTAGTGTCGGACTACAGTCTGATGCAGTAGTTCATTATGTTTGGTGTCTTTGTGATACTGATGAGTTATGTGTTCCGAACTATGGTCCGATGCAGTATGCAGTATATGTGTTTATATTATATGCTATGATTATGTTATGTTATGTTCAGTTAGCTCCGGACCTCGGTCCAATGCAGTAGTTAGAGTGCTTGATGTCTTTGTGATCCAAGCATGTTTTGTGTTATGTTTTCCGGACTCTGTTCCGATGTAGTATGCAATATATGTATCCATGCTAGTTGATATGTTTATGCTATGTTATGTTCAGTCAGTCCCGGACTTCGGTTCGATGCAGTTAGTTCCGGACTTCGGTCTGATGCAGAGGGCAAGGCCCTGGTTAGATCCGGACTCCGGTCCGATGCAGTTTTCGGACTTCAGTTTGATACAGAGGGCAAGGCCCTGGTTAGTTTCCGGACTTCGGTCTGATGCAGTGGGCAAGGCCCAGTAGTTGCTTTATATGTTATTGTATGGTATGTGGTAGTTTGGGGGAGCTCACTAAGCTTCGTGCTTACGGTTTTCAGTTTTGGTTTCAGGTACTTAGTTTCTAGAAAGAGGAGCTCGGGAAGATTGTAGTGCACACACCATTTGTTCAGCCTGGGATGTTTACACTCTGATATATTTGACAATAGTTAAGATATTTTCAGATACATTCTTTATGATTCTTATATGACGTTTGATGAATATGGTTTTATTACTAATTTAAAACGAAAATTTCAGACTGTATTTTTGGGATGTTTCAATAGCATATGTAATCGATCCTATATCTGAAGCATATGGAATACAATTCATAATGGTTTACATAAAGACATGATCCTTTTCCAGTCTCTTGCTATAACATTTCCACATATAGAATTTCCTTATGTTGAATCATTTCAACATAACATTCACATATATCCATGACTACATTCGATTAAAATCTCAATCTAAGCTTTTAGATTTGAAATGAAGTATGAATTCCTCTCCCTTAATTATAGCAAAACAACTTTTCAAACCATGCATCTTTGAAAATTGAAACTTTTGTTGTCTATAATTAACATTGCTAACTCGCAAATCTTAACGTAATAATTGTGCTCCCACTAGCATAATAATTACATTTTTATTAGCATAACACTTATGCTCCCACTAGCTTTGACATGTACTCAGAAATCAGCTGGACTTCTAGAAATCAATACTTATTGACTTCCTTACCAAAGTTTAGATTTCTGATACGACATGCTTCGATAAGACTTTATCTAGGCTTCTCAGACTCATACACCTTTCCTTAGATAGCTCACATGTGTGTCTAAACAATTTTAGAACTTACATCAATAAGTCCCTAATGTTTACACCTTTGCTATTTCTCACAATTCAAACTATGAAGAGGGATGTTGTAATCATAATCGAATTTCAGAATGCAAATATCACAATTGCTATCTCCGTAAAATCTACTTAGTGAAAGCGTTTCCTCACAATCATTTTCATGAATTGGAGAGAAACCTTATGACACTTATATTTTTATGGTGTATATGTTCCTATCCATGTGAATTTGTCATAACCATAATTACAAGACAAGGTTAGTGACAAATCCAAACTCATATGGACTGAACTTGTTCAATCTTAATTTCTTGCCACCTGGAAGCTCAAGGGCCTACCATTGCTTCCAATTTGTTATGCAAACAATTGAGCACTCATAAGAATCACATGCATAGTCAACTTTAACGAGAATGGGCACAGAAACAAGAATATGTCAACGCGATAGGTTAAAACCTCAAGTCGTGGGCTAGTGATTGACAACAAGTTTATTCTTGATTAGTTCTTGAAGCTTTTCAAAAACTTTAAGACTTCCACTGACCTCTTGACATATAAGACTCTCTTTGTCAAGAAACATTACTTGACAAACAAATATTCAAGAGTTGGTGTGGTTTCTTACTAAGACAAGCACTTCACACAATTGGTCTTAGTTGGTCTTTGTCTTATCCAAAACATCACAACTTACCAATTTCAAATGTACAAGAGTAAGAAACATTTTACTATACATTTGATAAGTGTTATCACTCAAGGCTCGATCTTGGAGTGTGACTCTAAGACTCGATTTTGGAACAAAGTATGATTCACCTTCTGATTTAACCATTTCAACAATCCATGATTCCTCTTCTTAGCCATACAAATGCACTACGATGTCCTTAGAGGATCAATAGAGATCATTCGATGATTTTTCAGTTCGGTCGACGACTTTTTGTAGATGATAACTTGATTTTGTAGAAGATAGAGATTTCAAAGAAATAAAATTAGGGTTTGTTTATCTTCAAAGAAAGGGAAAGAGGATGATGTTAGATTACCATACGGAGGTTCTTGATGGTGAAGTCGGAGAAAGGGTGGGAGACGATGAGTGGATAATGGTTCCATTGAAGACGAAGCACATGGCCAATGGTTCCAGCGAAGGCAGACTTGAACGTTAAGGTTTTGTTGGTTCATAGAGATCATTCGATGATTTTCTAGTTCGGTCGACGACTTGTTGTTGTAGACGATAGCTTGATTTTGTAGAAGATAGACTCGAGAATGAGAGAAATAGATACATACCGGTGGCGGTGGATCTTGATTTCCTGTAGTTTTCGATGGCGTGAATATGGTCTAGGGTTCGAGCATACCCATCATTCGAGTCTTTCTTTGTCTTAATGAAGACGAAGGACCTAGGGATTTTTCTTGCTAATTGGAAGAGTCTGGGGTTTCTAATTGGAAGAGTAATTTTTGTCTTAATGTGGTCTAGGGCTTTGTCTTAATTAAAACGCGTGTTTCGTTAAAAAATTATAAAGAGACACACTTAGATGACACATATTTTATGAAAGGCACCCTCCACATTTCCTTTTTTTCTCTTCTGACACTAATTTTAGGGCACGCACAAATGCGGGTCCTCTATCCTTCAAATTTTGCAAAACTGACATTATTTTTAGGGAATGCACGTTCTCTATCAGCGCGTGTCATTGTTTGCGCGTCATTAAAGGGCTGTTTTCTAGTAGTGTTCATAATCACTAAGATAATCATAAAACACGATACTCAAGTACTCTCCCTTCTTTTCAGATTGGAGAAACTTTTATCTTTCTGCCTTATTTGATTCTTCTTATTCGTTATTTTATACATTGAAACTTTTCCAATGGTTCAGAATTACACTTAATCTTGTAAGCATAACCATATTTACTAAACTTTAGTAAATCATAACAAATAGCATTATCGTTCTTTGTGGTGGACCTGACCAATGCACAACCAAGTGTACCCGATCCCTTAGTCCTTCACTTAACTCACATATATATGTGAACAAGGAATTAGTCTTAATTTCCCAAAGATGAAGGTTCTCATTCATCACACAATACAACTTGCATGATTCCAAGTTTCTATCCAACTGAAACTTGGGTGATGAGAATCTTTCCTTATTTGGTAAATTATGACACTACCACAAACGAAAGAATCAACTCCATTTTCCAATATTGCTATCAATGGAAACATATAAGGAACAATTTTCACAAATGCCATTGTAAGGAAACTTAAAATAAGATCAATTTCAAAAAAATTCTTTATTTATAAAAATTGCAGAAAATTTATCCTTACAATGCAAATACATATGAAAACTATGTTGTTATATATTCCTAAGAAATCTATCATAACTCTTAAGAAGCAGCTCAAAATTCTGATCATCGAACCATGCAATCGAAATCCATCTCTTAACGATCAGAATCAGCTTACTCTTCCTTTAAGCTTCCTTTATTTTCTTTGATCCTACAAAACATCAAAATGTAGCTATATTACATCATGTATTAAGAATCTCCAAATAGGAACTTAATAGAGTTAGACAGTGGACTTTACCTGAAGTAGAGTCAAACATTTTGACTATACCATCCTTGCGATCTTTCAGGTAAATCTGGAAGCTTCACAACTAGTGCCCCTTCTCTTGGCAATAGAAACATATAGACTCTTTGGGAATGGTACACGGGACTATCTCAGACTTAGCCTTTCTCTTTACCATTTGGTCAAATGACTTGACCATGGCCGATCCATTTCCATTGGGAAGTGAAAGCTTTTCTGGACTTCCAATTTTACCATTGTCAATGTCCATGGAAGTTTGGGAAATAGATCTTCCAATCAAATTTGCTTGACCAGTACACAAAATCATTGCTGATTCAGCAGCAATTAGCAAATAAGCAAGATAGATAAGGGTCATGTCGCGGTCTGTCATATAGTAATCTTTAATGAACTCACTATATGACTCAGGGAATGACTGAAGAACCAAGTCAACAGCCAGCTTCCTTGATACATCGACTCCTAACATTCCCAACCTGTCAATGTGTGACTTCATCTCCAAGACATGTGCACACACAGACCTTCCATCAGGGTGTTCGCTAGCCAATAGGGCTTGAGTGACCTTGAACTTTTCAAGTCTTTGAACTTGTGGGTCAAGGAGAATTATTAGAGGATGTAGAGGAAGTGAAGTTCCACTACAGCACGAAGAAGAGATTAATCTTTCACATAGATCGCCTTGTGGAATATCATCTTTATAAATAAAACTTTTTCCAAAAGGGAGGTGATATTGCCACGAACAATTTTTGATAGTTCCACTGAAAAAATATGAATTGACAATTTTGCCCCTATTTACTTAAAAGAAAGCAACCTCGTTTCACTTTTCAAAACGCACACCATAAATCCAAGATAATAACTGCTCCTATAAAATAGTATTTTTTTACTGAAAGAAAATTATATTTTCAAACATCTTTGTATTCCACCATAATCTCACATCCCATGGAGGAATCGTTTGGAGTTTCGGAGCGGGATCATACAAATTAAGAATTGAAAACAAATGAACATTTGTAGCTTCTGTTTTCAAATAAGCATCCGATATCTGGAAGATCACTTTATATCACTCAAAACAAAAGATACCTCGTCATAAATATACATCACTAAACTACCTTTCATCACAGCCACGGCGACAAAAGGATTGGATTTGATTGATTTTGTATTTCCCATATTAAGGTTCAAACTTTACCACCATGTAGCCTTCTTTGTTCGTTTTGTTGCAATGGCAATATCACCTCCCTATATGTATTCCCTCATCCTCCTCGTATTGGAATCAAATCACAGCCCTTCCTCCGACATGGCGAGCAAACCCGGTAACGACGGCGCAAGCTCTAGCGATGTCAAGGGCTCAAGGCTAAGCGTATGTTCACCGGCGTTTTGCAATCGACAACATCTATGCTAAGTAAATGGTTATAGCTTCGAAAAAGTTGAACAACAATACAAAGATCTATCTGGGGATGCCGAAGAAATTAATTTCCTCCCTAAGCAACAAAGCGATCAAGTTGCGCCATCGGATGAAGAGAGCATGAGAAGAAGGAGGTGAGCATAGAGGCGACAGGCTGCCGGAAGGAGATACTGATAGGGGATAAATATCAGCCCCTGTATTTCTCCGGTGTAATCTATTATGAAGAAGACAGGGAACCTACTTAGTGAGTTACCTATTCGAGTGCAAGTCCGTTTCAGGGATATGTTTGTACTCCGACGACGTCCAGTTGGACCTCAACGCCCGGGCAAGAATTGACGTCTGAGTGATGTTAGCTCTGTTATGTAAAATACTCGTTTTTTGTTTTCCGGTGAGAACTTCGTACGTCAAATCCCAATTCTGATATCCGCTTGAAGATCTTAGGTTTTTTTAAGGAAATATTGGTATTTCTCTCTCTAAAGTAAAGAAGGGTATAATTGTCAATCTTATTATTTTCCAGTGGAAGTATAAAAATTTACCGTGGCAATATCACTTCCCTTTCCAAATGGATGAGGAAGACCATAGTTGTCAGAACTAGATGTCTATAAGGGATAAATTCAAGTTAGTTGATTTAAGTCCTTAATATAGCACCCAAATGAAATATTAAGGCTAGGATCCAACACAATATTATACAATTCGGAAGAGGGATGCCATAATCCTATTGTAAAATATTTGAAGGTAGATAAATGACAATTTACCAATTTCCACCATGAAAAATGAAAATTAATTTTAGGTTTTAAATGAATTGAAATTCCTAGATCATTTGAGATTCATTGAACTTTTCAATGGCATGTTTAAATCTCGATTGTGCCCTTCAAGTTTGTCACTAGGATGCCGAGGATCACAAACAAGGTGTGAATAACCATGAAAATGTGTTTGGTACTCTTAATGTTACAATTCAGCTAATCAATGTGCCCGTTAACCACACACAATCAATTGATCTATGATTAACATCAAGCTACCCTATGCCACACACTGTCAGTCCCAAATTAGTGTGTCGGTTAACCACACACGCTCCACTAATGACTTAACAGGGTGCAAAGTGAAATTTCATGGGTTAGCACCAAATTCACATTTTTCCTAAGTAACTGAGATTGGGAATTTATAAGTGTTTAGTTACTTAGTATTTTCATTATATTTTTAATGAGAATTAATGTCCTATCCTAACCGTTCGGCTAATGAACCTCCACCAATCAAGGAAGCGGTGGGTGAGAGTGGACACCCATTAAATCACTATTTTATAGGCAGTAACATTATACCCCCCGTATAGGCCGGCTTCGTGAATAAGGCCTACTAACGGTAAGACTGACTTGTCTTATACATATATATATATATATATATATATATATATATATATATATATATATATATATATATATATATATATATATATATATATATATATATAATTATTAAACTTTTAATATTATAATAGTATAAGGGTGTATTTTAGACTTTTAAAATACTAGATGATTTAATCTATTAATAAATTATACTCTTAATTTAATTAAACTTAAACCATGTCATTATCAAATTATTAATCTCTTTTAATTAAACACTTTAATTAATTTAATAAAGTCCATAAGGTGCAATTTGAACTATTCAAATACTTCAAGGTTCTAAATATAAAAATTTAAAATTAATGTAAGTCCCTAATTTTGCATGTGTATCAATCAGATTCGTTTGATGGTGTGTAATCCCAATCAAACGGATGATGCCAGATCAAATAGAAGAGAAGGAGAAGAATAATAATATGAATCTCTGTATGAATTGATTAGAATTAAAGTTCCAGATACAAAAGATTCACACACATACGCTCCTTATTCTCTATGGTCGTAAACTCCTTCTAGTTCATCAATCTGTTCCTCAAACCCTAACACCTATATTAATACAAGGGGAACATGGGCTTTGTGGACATGGGCCGTAAATGGTTTTACGGCCGTAAGGTGTTTACGGCCGTAAACTCAACCGTAAACATGACCGTAAACTCCAAAAATATTACAGAAAAATACAATTGTCCAGAAAAGCAAAGTATAAACCATATTTTGACCCAAAAATCTCCCCCATTGTTTATAGCTTTCTTTTCTTAATCGACCCAACAAGCTCCCCCTAAAAAGTAGCTAGCTCTTCTTGTCAATCTTTAATGGGAGCTTGGCTTCAGCTTTAACCTTCTATTTCTTCACAGCTTCAGGATGAACATATGAATCTTCAATGAATGACTTCATCTTGAGCACTTGAGGTTTTCTTCAGAATTTGGCATTGAACGCACATTGGGTGAGGAGGCTTGACGTACTGATTCTTGAAAGATGGCGCTTTCAGCTTGAGAATCTTCAGAGAGAACATCAGAGAGAACAAATCTTCTGGATCACTTCAGCAGGTTCATAGATAGCAGCAGACTGATTGAGGAGGCTTCAATGCAATCTGTCACATAATCTTCAATTTCTGCTTCACCTTGCTTCTGGGGTTGAAAGATTGAATGTTGAAAGAATAATCTTCATTTCTTGCTCCTTCGAATGAGAATTCTTCGATGCTCACAGACAAAGCCTTGGCTCAGAAATCTTCAACACAAACTCCATGAGTTTCATCTTCACCTGAAATCACTTTTCAAGACAAAACAAAACTAAAAGAAAACTTAGCAAACAAATTAAACAAAAACAAAAATATTTTTGGATTTTTCATATTTTCTGAAAAATAAATAAAACAGAAATAACACTAATTTTTTTTTTAAATTTTTAATTTTCTGTATTTTTTTTATTTCTCCCCTAATATTTAAATTAGAAGAACACTATGAACAAACTTAACAAAAACCAAAGTAATAGCTAACTTTAAGAGTGATTTGGGATCAAAGTTGTTGGACAACCTTATTCCACTTGTCGGTACCCTTATCTTCACATCTTCGTCTGATCGATCGTCAGTATTGTGGTCCACTTAAACACGAAAAATTTGTGACAATTTTGGACAATTTACCAATGACATGATACATGCATATATCTAATTGTAACATTACTATCATGATTGACCCTAATTCTTAAATACATTTTTCTTAAGACCATTTAACTGACTACAACCAGGGATATTGTTGTCCACCTAAGTCGAGTAGTGAGATCTACAAACAATCTGTATGTGTTCAATTTTTATTGTACTAGAACATGTTTCCCGCTTCCTGATATGCCCCATCCATCAAGAACTTCCAGAGTACTCCTTACACCGGGTGAGCAGATAACCATTTAGAGAGATGATAGATTCAAAATTCTATTACTTATTGTTTTAGAGGGGTTGAGAAGTAGAAGGTTGCATATGCTGTGTACCAGGTCGGATTAGAAGTCACGCAAAGGAGACAGCATATGGCTAACAGATAAGAGGAATTTCATATATATATAACATGCAGAGAAATAGAGTTGCATATGTTGTGTACCAAGTCGGATTTGGAAGTCACGCAAAGGAAACAACATATGACTAACAGACAGAAAGAAAGAAAATGATATTCTACAGACCTAATTTATCGGAATTTACCAGTCGCCCCATCCAACCGGAATTAAGGACAGAATCTGCACATCGAGGAAAAGTGAATCCACAGTTCTAGATACGGGTTATTTAATGTGACGGATAGATTCCCATGTATATCTCTCTGCTCAACCTATCCGAGCGTCGTGAAATCAGGTTAAACGGATCAAACTATGTCAAAATTTGTCAAGTCCTTAAATTCATTAGGTTCAACTCTCCCTAGTCAAGTCCATTTAAAATCTTTCGTGCCTACCAGCGCATCGAGCACAGAGCGTTGACGACTCAACTTGGGTACGTTACGCCGATTCAGATTGCCCGTTATCACTTGCTAATTTCATTTCCCAAAACATCTCCCTCAAGCAGCACATTTCACAACCAACAATTTTTTTTAATTTTTTTAATTTTCTAATTTTTTTGTTTTGTTTTTATTTCTCCCCCTAAATTTGTGCATAGGAGAGAAACGAAAATAAATGCGCAAATTTAAACTATCCTAAAACAAAATTTAGTCTTTAAATCAAATCAGCTTAAGAAAAACTCAGGAGTATAGAGAAGAAAACGGAAACCGTAATACACCGATTGAATCTGCATTCAGAAGGTCTGAGAACAGCACTTGTAATCTCAGAACAGATCCGAAAATTCTTCATATTATTAAGCACTAACCCCATGTGATCCCTTCCTTTCTTGCTTTCCCGCAAGGACACATACTCTCAAACAAAGGTCTGAATGTTGTACAGTTGAGAGATGTCCCCCATCATGTGCCTGGAACAGCCACTACCAACAAACTGAAGTTTGATGATATGCCTCCATAGCTGCTCCGACACAGAGCGGGATCAGTTGGTCTTTGGAACCCAGTCCATTTTGAAACTGGGTCGACCTTTGTCATCAACGCATGATACTCTCTCCCATGACATATCCTGCTTATCACAAACAGAAGATGTAGAAATATTAGAATCATTAATTGATTTGGGAGTTTTCACCTTTGGTACCCATCTATATTCGGGTTTAACCCATTTCTTGTTCGATCCGATGGATGCCTCGGCACTTGATTTGGAACTTGAAGTCGGCTGCCTAGATGACTTTGACCTAACCGGTCTTGGCTTCACAGGAGCATCTCTTGAACTAGACTTCTGGGCTAGCATTCCCTTCTTGTTCTTGGGAGTTGGATGCTTGGCCTTGGGAGTTGAATTCTTGGCCTTCATGGCATTCCATTCGGCATTGTCTGAACGTGACTTTGAGGGGTTTCTTTTGAAAAATCTCCCTCTTGGCGCGTTCTGCCAGCCTTGTGCATAGTAAGGAACATATGCGCGGTTAGGACAATTTTTGGCAATGTGTCTAGGTGTTCCACAGTGAAAACAAGTCTTTTTCTTCACTGTGAAGTTATCTCTTCCTGCCCCTGGTGGTGTATCCTTGCCTTGTCTCTTGCTTTTCCCACACGCACAGTTGCAACAGGCACTCTGTTTAGCTTGAAATGGTGGCTTGTATTTACCAACGGCAGTTTGATTAGAAGCAACATATTCAGAGTTCAAGGGGTCGTTTGTTTATTCAGAAGAACTCTCCTTGTTCTCATCCTCTGTTACTTTGCCTACACAAGAAGTAGCAACATTAGTATCTTCAAGATTAATAACTCCTCCTAACACAAATCCAGCTCGTTTTCCATATTGAAGATGTGCCTCCCTGTCAATTTCTTTCTTTGTCATGGGGATGGATGTGTAGTTATGATTATAAGAAGGAGGTACACTATCATACCCTAGACCCTTGTTTTTATTTTCTTTGAATTTTAATTGGGTTTCATATAAGGACTCGACTGTCTGACTTGACGCAGTATAATTTTTGAAACTGACATCAGTTTTTCCACACTTAAGTTTTAAAGCGTCAAGTTCTTCAGTTACAGCAGCAAGTTGTCTCTTAATATAATCATAATTTTCACACTTGTTGCTATACTCTTCCTGAAGTTTCCTAAAGTCCTTGGTTTTTGCTTCTAACTCAGCCTTCAGGGGTTTCTGTCCTTTCCTGAGTTGATATCCTTCATATCTGAGGTCCTCAACTTCTCTTTTAAATAAATCAATTTGTTCCCAAAGAAATTTAATCGTGGCTTCACAAGCTGGAGTACATGTAACTTCAGTGACCGGAATGTTTTCAGAACTCATTGTTTCTCTACACTTCAAAGCATCAAGTTCTTGAATTACATCAGCAAGACTAAGATGATTGAGATCTTTTGTCTTCTTGATGATAGCCACGTTCATATCCCACGATTTTGGAAGTGAATTCAATAGCCTTTTGTTTATCTCAGATTTAGACAAGAAGATCACAGCTATATTCATCTCGGTAATAAGTGTAGTAAATTGTTGCAACTGAGTTTCGAGGGTTTCTCCAAGGATATAATCGAAAATGTTGAAATTTTGTCTTAACATATCCTGACGACTCTCTTTCATGTTTCAACTCCCTCGTAGACCTTAAAATCAATTAAAAAGCACAACTAAAAACCAAAATCAAACTTAAAAGTCAAACCCTTTGATTATAAACCTTAAAAGTCAAATTTAAAAAGTCAAACTCAAAAGTAAAACTTGAAAAGTCAAACTCAAAAGTCAAACCGAAAGCTAAATTTGAAAATTTAAAAGTCAAACGAGAAAGTCAAAAATTAAAGTCAAAGGTCAAACTTGAAAGTCAAAGTAAATTTTTGAAGACAAAAGTCAAAAATTAAAAACTATATTTTATTATTATTATTATTATTATTATTATTATTATTATTATTATTATTATTATTATTATTATTATTTTAAGATGAAAAAGGAATTTAAAAATTATTACATAAAAAAAATAATTTAATTTTTTTTTTTAATTTTGGATGAAAAAGGAATTTAAGATTAAAAGAAATTTAATTTTTGGGCTAAAAATGACAATTTTGCGAAACTTGGAACCGAAATATAGTGTTTTTGAGTGAAGAATGCGGAGGAAATGAACAAAGGTGATGCTAAAGGAGTTGGTTAAGGCGCTGGTTGATGAATGGGAGGTTGTGAGTTTGATTCTTGGCCACTCCAAAGTCGCTCCCCCCTTTTTATTTGAAGCTGCAGGTGAGGAAGCTGATGCGAGGAGGTTCGACGATCAACTCCAAAGCGAAGACCGAGGTTGCTGTTGTGAGGATTCCTTCTGGCCGCGAGCTTCGGACACGCTGCTGACTGCAACCTCGGACCAGACGTAAACTCCGAGGCCGTGAACTCCTCGGACCGCAAACACTAGCTGCTGGCCGCCACCCCCTCGTTGATTACGACCAAAAACACCGATTTTTCGACTTTGAAGCCCCAAAACTCGATCAAAAACCCTTTTTTATGAAAAACACAAAGAACAAACCTCCCTTATTTTTGCAAGATCTATCCAAAAACGCAAAAATATTTCGAAAATAAGATCAAATAATGCTCCAAATCTGACAAAATTGACTGATACAACCAAGCTCTAATACCAATTGTAAGTCCCTAATTTTGCCTGTGTATCAATCAGATCCGTTTGATGGTGTGGAATCTCAATCAAACGGATGATGCCAGATCAAATAGAAGAGAAGGAGAAGAAGAATAATATGAATCTCTGTATGAATTGATTAGAATTAAAGTTCCAGATACAAAAGATTCACACACATACGCTCCTTATTCTCTCTGGCCGTAAACTCCTTCTAGTTCATCAATCTATTCCTCAAACCCTAACACCTATATTTATACAAGGGGAACATGGGCTTTGTGGACATGGGCCGTAAACATGACCGTAAACTCCAAAAATATTACAGAAAAATACAACTACCCAGAAAAGCAAAGTATAAACCATATTTTGACCCAACAATTAAAAACAATTTAATTAATTAATTTTTTTAATTTATTAACCCAAGAATTACACCTTTTTAATTACAAGAGTTTCTTTATTTGAGACTTTTCAAATACCAAAACATGAGGGCAAGTTTTGTAACTGTTGAAAAACCTTTGATTTCCATAACTTATGAGTTTAATGTGGTTTTTATGGAACAACTTTTCATGTCCAATAACTTGAGGACAAGTTACGTAAGACTTTAAAGAACATTTAGACCAATACTTTAACAAATAGAAATTAGCATATAATTTATCTATGATCTAGTTAAACTCATAAGTCAAGACAATTCATAGCAACAATTTACAAGAAATTAGCCTATTATGTAAACTAATAAAATTTTGAAATTTTGACAATTATCTTTTGATTGGATGAGTATAATCATTACCATACCAACAAAATCAAATTTTATGAACTAAAACATTCTGTGGTAATGATCCTAATCTAAAACGGGCCAAAAATCCCAAAAAACTATTGTCTGAACATCCAACTCGTCGATCCCAACTATGGACTCATCGAGTTCAAGGCAAAAAACAACCTACTCGTCGAGTCCAATCATGTACTCGTCTAGTAGGTGCAATCAGAATAGTTTTTTAGCTTTGAAAAATAAGTCATGCATAACATATAATAGAAAACAACACATGACTCTGATATCACTGATGGGTTTTAGTATACTACAACATCCTATGGTACACATAAAACCCTAAATGCTTTGGATCTATTTTTTGTGAGTACCACGATTTCTATAACACCTTTACAATATTATTACTCTAAACATGCTACATACATATTCAAAAACATACTTTACATATATGGTCTTATTACAAAAGACTGAATACAAACCGACTAACGAGGTTTTTACAAAGTTTTATATATTACATTACTTCCCAGGAATTTATACACTAAGTACAAAAGTGATAATATTAACTATTCTACATCTTCTTATAGTACATGACTATATTGGATGCTTATCACCTGCATTAGTTAAACACTGAGGGGGATAAGCGGGTGGCACTTAGTGAGTTCAATAACAGTTACAATATAACGTTATGCCATATACATATCAATATGACAGAAGCAAAGAGGGACAAAGAACAACAAAGGCATAATTGTATCATATGACAGGATTTCCATATCAACCAATGATTTGATTCAAAGATTTACGATCAATGAGACACAATGATTTCAACTTGATATACTTCAATAAAACTTCAGCCCAAGTGGCATAGAAAATAAACGATTTCTGAATTATCATTTTGCTAGTAATTTACAGGCTTTCAGCCCTACCTAGCCTTCTGTCAATGTCAAAGTGATGCTTAGTCATTCACTTCATGGTCAAAGGCTACATACCAATACCAAAGTGATGCTTAGTCATTCACTTCATGGTCAAAGGTATAGCTCCATTATCATAATAACACGGGAAAGCACGTTGCACATATAACACATAACATACAATTGTCCATATATTGAACTCACCATGAAATAACCGAATGATAAAATGCTGATTTGGGCAACACTTCGTTTCTAGATATGACTTTCTTTGATGAAAACGGGGATTTTAGTTGAAAACCGGGCTTTGTGCGGGCAGAGTTTCAACTTGAAAAGATCATTTTCTCGGGTCTTCGGTGCGTCCGGGCTTGCTTCGGGTGTTGGGGATGTTTCCTAGGCTTCGGGGGGTGTTAGGGTAAATTGATAGAGAATAGGAGGTTTAAAAGTGTGAAAATGGTAACCTAAATTCGGGCAGCCTCGCACTCTATTTATAGTGTCTGAAGCCTCGCTTTACGTTGGGCGTAACTCCTCGGTACGCGGGGCGTACTGCCTCGAAAATCTCTTCGTTGGGCATAACTTCGTACGTTGGGCTTACAAAGTGGATCAGCTCGGACGCGTCAAGGCTACGACACGTGGCTCTCATGCGAAGGAGTAAGGAAGGTGACGGACTCCGGAGCACTTACACGAGTACGATGGGCGTACACCTTCGGACCAGCCTCGAAGTTTGTGCCCAAAACTTCAAAAATTCGTATCTTTCGCATACGGGCTCCATTTTTGACGTTCTTTATACGCACACGTTGGTGAAATTATGCTCTAAAACGTTTTTTAGACTCCGTCGGCTAATTTTGACTTCATTTTTAAGGTTATAATTTTAACAGGTCGGGACAGGTAAAGTCCGTTAAAAATTCATAACTTCTTCATCCAACGTCCGTTTTCGTCTGTCTTTTTACCATTGTACTACTATTGATGTGATCTTCGACTCTCATTTAGGTTGTGTCGGCTAGAAATCACTCGATTTTTATTTCGAGTTTCGGGTTGTGTATTGCTATGTCGAATCTTAGAAAAATCATAACTTCCTCATACGAAGTTAGATTTGGACGTTCTTTTTATGAAAGTTCTCGGTTTAACGAATACTAAGACTTTCATTTCAATCACAAAGGCTAAAAAGTAGTTTATCATAAACTCACTTTTTATGTCATATGGCGTCGTGCCGGTTCTGTCGCGAAACTTCAATAAGTCATAACTTCTTCGTTAGAACTCGGATTTCGATGAGGTTTTCTCCTAAACGTTTCTAACGAGATAATTTACAACTTTCAGTAACATCATTTTTACTTATTTCCAACTTAATTTTATATTTTCATTAATTTCAATATTTGACTTTTGATTGGAATCTCATAAGACTTCCCATCACTTTTCCGAATGATTCTAAACATAGTTTTACTTCAAATCTCATAAAACTATCTTGTTAGAACTCAACACTCAAAATCATATATTATTTAATAATATTAATTTTTAAACGAAACACGATAACTGAACGTGTATGTTACAGTTTTCTCTAACTATATATGCAATATTGTTTCCAAAGCATTAAGCCTACAACTAGCATACAATTGACATAAACAACATAGAATTGAGTTATGGAATTACCTCTTTTTGTAGCTTGTAGTTTTGGCCTTTAAGAACTTAGCACCTCATGTATGATGCCTCAAATGGTTCACAAACACCTTGAACAAATGGAGGACTTGAGAGAGAGGCTAATTACCACACAAAATCGTTTATCACTCTTCTTAGAATGCATGGTGGCGATTTTGGTGACTATAGGTTCCTTTTATAGTGTGTCAAAGTCTAGGGTTACATCCATGCACACCTTAATTCACATGACCCTTCATATTACTTAGGCTCCATGGTTTAAACCTCCATGGACTATCATATTGGTTTAACCCATCCTAAATAACCATGGATCATTGGGCCACAATATAAGAATCATTGATTTACTTAATCAGTCCCCGTATATTTAATTAGTCTCTTTTGATCACTAAATTAATTCCAAATTAATTCTTGATCAATACTAATCGAATAATATGATTTCATATTAATATATTAGAACTTATAGTATATTAATAAATCATAAATAACCTCTTCTCAAAAGTCCATCCTATAAATTGCTCTGGTGAAGGCAACCCAAATGGACTATGCTACTCTCGGTTCAAGTACATACCAATTATAGTTTTGGGCTTTGACACCTAATCAAACACATCATCCCCTCGTCTGCGACATACTGTGGAACCAAGAGAGCCCTCTCTCTGAACTTGACAATGATCTCCTCCACAGTCTCAGTCATCAGGCGAAGGTCTTGAAACTCCCTTGCCAACTATTGCACCTCAATAGTTGGTGCAAACTCTACCCTAATTAAACTGATTCATAAACTCATCCCAATTCATCGTCTCCATGGCCTCGCCTCCCAAAGAGAAATCCACCTCCTCCCACCAGTCATGAGCTTTGTCTTTTAGAAGAAAGGAGGCAAATCTGACCTTCGAACCCTCGGAGCAGAAGCTCTTTTGGAAAGTGTTCACCATATCTGCTAACCATCTTCTACTAGCAATGGGGTCCTTCTCCACAAAGAACTTGGGAGCTCCAAAAGCACGAAACTCGTAGAAATAAAGAGTTTGAGCCCCCATAATAGCATAAATATCAGTGTGGAACATACCCAGACACTCATCCAAAATCTCCATGATCCCCTCTTTGACCAGAAGATCACACGAGTCTGTGCCAAAATACCATGGGTGATCTCCAACCAGATGAACTCCTACATTTGCACATCAATCGGCGCAGCACGTGCACTTGAGCCTGAACCAGAACCCAAACTTGAACCTCCTCCATTCATTATCATCACCATTCTGAAAAGCAACCATACAAATGATCAGAACATACCTAAAGAATCCTCATCCTACAAGCTTCCTAGATTCTTCGTGACCCTTCTCGATTCGAGTATGGATCCTGTGCTTTTTGTAGTACCGGACCAATACTACATTCCACACCTATCCATACTTTCCTCAAGAATTATCCCAAATCCTCCAAGTCACCTTCTCAAACTGGTACTCCATGTACCCGCTAAACAACACATCTAAACTCACTACTGAACTTCCTAGGCTCTCCTAGGTTCTCGACTTCATCCTATCATAAGTTGTTGAAGAACTCCCACTAATGTCAGTTAACTACTTCATGAAAACCATCACATGCAACAAAGCTTAGATAATGCTTTGAGTAAAATACTCAACCCTGCAATGGTTGGACTCAGACAAGAGTTATGCAATAGGGTCGAATCCATCACTCTGAGATTATTTAACCTCTACAGCATAAAACTTAACGTATTCACTTAATAGTTAACTCACATCACTAGGGGTCCCACAAAGAAAGCATCATTCATGCATTAACACTACAAGTCACAAAAAAAAAGGACCTTCCAAGTTCACTTGCTACTACCATGCCAAGAACTTTTATTCTCACTGTCGGTTGCCTTATGCATGCGAATTATACACAATACAAGAAATATGGTCCAAATTGTATACAATTTTTAAAGCATACACTTAGCAATCACTTCTACCAATACAGATTCCAAATCTAACATACAATCCCTAAAAGTATGCTTAGTCTTATCCTAGCATGCAAACATTCTATATCATATAACATAACAATTAGGTATGGGTATTCTGGGGATCACTTACTTAAGCTCGGCTGATTGCACGCATCACACCCTCTTTTTCTTTATAAAAATCATTTTAGGAAACTTATTTTTTTCAAAAGATTACCGTTTCCTCAGTTTGAGTTTATACACACCTGAGAGTGTGTCCGAATCTCTCAAACCAAGACTCTGATACCAACTTGAAACATCCCAAAAATTATAAGGTAAAAATTTCATTTTTATTTCAACCATAAACACCATTTATCCTTTTCAACCATTCAAAATTATAAAAAAGTAAAAAATAGTTATCAACATACAATCCCAAAATCATAATGTTGTGGAAACATGGGTGGATGCGCTGCAATATAGTCGGGTCCTTCCCTTTCGAACTGGAAGTACCTGAACCCATAACCATAAAATGTAAGCACAAACCTTAGTTTCCCAAAATACCACCAACCATACATGTCCTTGGGCCTAGCCCTCACATTGGGCCCAACCCATAATAATGGGCCTAGCCCTTCCTAATCTATGGGCCCAACCCAACATACAAATAGGCCTAGCCCTTCATACCATGGGCCTAAACCAACATACAATGGGCCTATCCCAACATACCATGCAAGAGTCACAAAGACAGCTAGCATATAACATATCCTAGTGGGCTGTGACATCCTTATTTTCACGGCTAAAAAAGACCGATTTGTTTATGCTTATTTAAAAATCAGAGTATCCTTTTTGAAAAATAATATTGCGTAATTTGTTCACAGAAAAACATGAAAATGATATTATCAAATCATTTCCGAAGAAATGTAATTTTATTTATATTAAAACATTATGATGTCATCGTCAATACAGAAACATAAACATAATGAAATATTACACTCGTTACAGTAATTAAACTAGTGGCCTAGTAGCCCTTGAATCTCTCAGCAGAATGTATCTTTCATATAGCCACCTGTGATACAATAAACTAAGTGGGTCAGGTTGGGAAATCAGGTGAGTGTTGGATTAGTGTCTAAGTCCATAACTATTTTGGTATGTACTTGACCCGATGGTGCATGGTCCTTTTGGGTTGCCTTCACCAAAGCAACTTGATTGGAGAAATAAATAAAGAGAGAGAGGTTATTATGATTTATTAATATGTTATAAGAATAATATATTAAAGGAGAAATCATATTTGTTTAATTAATATTGGTCAATAATTAATTAAGAATTAATTTTGTGATCAAGTGTAATTAATTAAACTAGAGGGGCTGAATTGTAATTATGTGATAGTTACAAAATAAGGTAAGGATTATCTTATATATATGGTGAACGAATTTGAGGTGTAAATCCCTTAGAATTCGACTAGGATAAGGGTTTCTAAGACTTATCTTACGGTTGCTTAGGTGGACAAGCAACTAGATAAGGATAAGGACTAAAACCCTAATCTTTACACCTATATAAACCCCATAGGGCTTAGGAATTCGTCCAACCCTTCCCAAGAGGTCCTAAGGACGAATTCCTACCTCCCTCCTCTCTCTTTATACCTTCTCCACTTGCTTATGGTGTTTGTAAGCCATTAGAGGAGTGACACTTGTGACTCTCAACTTTCCAAGGTCAATTCAAGGAGGAATTGGATTGTTATTGCTATATAACAATCAAGGTATGTTCTTAAACCTATTTACATGTGAATTCTGATTTCCATATGCTAGAATTAGGGTTTATAGTCTTGGATTCAAAGCATGTACAATAGAGAAACCTAGATCCAAGCATTAGGGTTTGTATGAGCACATAGGATGTCTTATGACCAAAACCCATCAGTGGTATCAGAGCCTTGATTGGTTTCTATTGTATTGATGCATATTTGATCGAAATAAGCACTGAAAATCGATTTTTTGAGTTTCTGAATGTTTGACTCGCCGAGTCACTTGGTGAACTCGCCGAGTCATCTGTACTCGACGAGTCCAGGTCAAGACTCGACGAGTCAAAGGGTCTGACAGCTCAAATTCGCGATTTTCTTCCTGTTTTGCCTTTGGATAATTACCATAAACATGTTTTTGTGATAAAATCCGAATTTTTTCATTATTATGTGATTATCCTTACCTAAATAGAAGATAATTGTTAAAATTTAGATAATCACTTGTTTTATTAGATAAAGTTTGATTATTTGTAATTTAGATTTGTATTATCTTGTGAAATAGTTTCATATTTGGCCCTTTAGGTTTTATAGTTTAAATTTGAACCCAAAAGTTTTGTAGTTTTGAAATTTAAATAGTTGAAACCCTAATGTTTTGAAAAAAGGTTTCAAAACTTGCCCTCAAGTTTTGGAATTTAAAAGTTGATTAAAAGTTTAATTAGGAATGTTAAATTCTAAAACTCTAGTATTGTTTTGAAAAAGTTCACATCACACCCTTATGGTTTTATTAATTAATTAAGGTGTATAATTAAAAGAGGTTTAGTAAATCCATAAAAGTTTAGGTTTACAATTTAATTGAATTAAAAGTATAATTGTTAAATTAGATCACCTAGTATTTTAAAAGTATAAAATACACCCTATACTATATATAACATTAAAGGTCTGACATTACATATATGTATGAGTAAAAGTTAGTCTTACCTTTAGTAGGCCTCATTCACGAAGCTAGTCTATAAGGGGTGTTTAAGGAAATTGCCTATAAAATGGCGATTGAATGGGTATCCACTCTTACCAACCGCACTCTTGACTAGTGGAGGGTCGTTAGCCGAACGGGTAGGATAGGACGAAACCTTCCATTATAAGTATAATGAATTACTAAAGTAACTAAATGTTTTCATAAAATTCCCAATCTTAGTTACTTAGGCAAAAGTGAATTGATGCAATTCCATGAAATTACACTTTGTGCCCTTGCGAAGACGTTAGTGGAGCGTGTGTGGTTAACCGGCACACTAAATGGGTCTAAGCAAAGTTAGCAAAGGGTGACTCAATGTTTGTCATAGTTCGGTGGAGCGTGTGTGGTTTACCGACACATCGAATAGGTGACTGTAACATGTGAGGGCACCATGTAAGTTTGCATGGTTATTCACACCCGCTTTGTGATCCTCGGCATCCCAGTCACAAACAAGAGG
This sequence comes from Lactuca serriola, assembly GCF_051521515.1. Taxonomy (NCBI): domain Eukaryota; kingdom Viridiplantae; phylum Streptophyta; class Magnoliopsida; order Asterales; family Asteraceae; genus Lactuca; species Lactuca serriola. The sequence goes on along the minus strand of NC_136414.1, from coordinate 7,870,497 downwards.
GGCATATCGAGATTTAAACATGCCATTGAAAGTTCAATGAATCTCAAAGGATCTAGGAGTTTTCATAGATTTAAAACTTAAATTTCTTTTTCGTTTTTCATGGTGGAAATTAGTGAATCGTCATTCACTTACCTTCAAATATTCTGCAACTAGGGTTACGGCATCCCTCTCCCGAGTTGTAGAATATTGTGTTGGGTCCTAGCCTTAGTATTTCATTTGGGTGATTTACTAAGGACTCAATCTATCAACTAACTTGAATTCGTTTTTCTCCCGTATTGTAGATGTCAAAGTTTGACAACTATGGTCTTCTCAAATCCCGTGGAACAAGCATTCCACATGAAGATGATATTCCATGATTCGATTGAGGAACAAGAGATCATACTTCACTTCCTCCTCCTCCTCCAATTATTCTCCCTAACCCACAAGTTCAAAGGCTTGAAAAGTTCAAGATCACTCAAGCCCTTTTGGCAAGTAAACATAAAGAAGGAAAGTCGGTGTGTGCACACGTCCTAGGGATGTAATCACACATTGATAAGTTAAGAATGTTAGGATCCGTTGTCTGTGAGGAAATGGCTGTTGATTGGGTTCTTCAGTCACTTCCTAACTCATATAGTGAGTTCGTAAGAGAGTACTATATGATGAACCACGACGTGACCCTTATAGATCTCACCTATATGCTTATTGCTGCCGAATCAGCAATGATTTGGCGCAATAGAAAAGCAAAGTTGATTGGTGAATCTGCCTTCAAGACCTCTATGGATATAGACAATGACAACGAAAGACATGCTATGATCGAAAAGTTTGATCATAAGAGAAAGGCAATGTCTAAAGTAGTTCCATGTCATGCTCGAAAAGAGTTAATTTGCTTTTATTGCCAAGAGAAAGGGCATTGGAGACGAAGCAGCCCCATTTACCTAAGAGATCTAAGAGATGGGAGAGTCAAAACGTATGGCTCTAATATAGGTAAAATCCATTGACTAACTTTTTTAAGCTACATTCTAGATTCTTAATACATAATGTGATAAGATTACAATTGATGTTTTGTAGAATCGAAGAAAAGAAAGGGAGCTTAAAGGAAGAAGTGAGCAGAATCTAACCATGAAGGAATGGATTTCGATCGTATTTCTCAAAGATTAGATTCTTAAGCTACTACTTAGAGTTAGAGTTAGATTGCTAAGAAAGATGTATTAGCATAAGTTTTTCAATGAGTTTGCATTGTAAGGACAAATTTTTCCGCAATAAAATAAATTTTGATTTTAAATTTTATTTATTTATCCTTGCAATGGCGTGTATGAAAATTGATGTTAAAATGTTTCTATTATTAGCAATAATTGGATTTGGTTCTTATTGTGTTATTTATGGAAAGTTGAGAATTTACCAAATAGGGAGAGTTTCTCATCGCCCAAGTTTCAATTGGACAGAAACTTGGAATCATGCAACTTGATTGCACGATGAATGAGAAATTTCGTATTTGGAAATTAGACTAATTTGTTGACAAAGAGTCAAGTGAAGGACTAGGAGATCCAGTACACAAAGTTGCGTATTGATCAAGTCCACCATAATATTAACAAGATATTCGTCATGATTTACTAAAGGTTTAGTAGATATGATTATACGTATAAGATTAAGTGTAATTCTTAGTTGATTGAAAAAAATTTAAATCAATAGCAGAACGAATAAGAAGAATCAAGAAGGCAGAGTGATAAAAGTTTCTCCATTCTAAGAAGAAGGGAGAGTACCTTTTATGCTTTATGATAGGTCTTAATGATTAAGAACCATATCTCAATTGATCCTCTAAGTGAGTCTTGGTACAATTGTATGTCCGAGAAGAGGAATCCAGAATTGAAGAAATGGTTAAATCAAAAAGTCAATCATATTTTGTTCCAAAACAAGTCTTAAAGTTAAGATTGTGGCATTGAGTGAAAAAGTATTAAGAAGGTTTATAACATTCAATAAATGTGGTAAGTTGTGATATCTTGGATAAGACAAAGACCAACTAGTACCAATTTATGAAGTGTTTTGGTAAAAGCTACACTAACTCTCGAATATTTGTTTGTCAAGAAATGTTTTGGCAAGAGAGTCGTATATGTCAAGGAGTCAGTGGGAGTCTTAATGGTCTTGAAAGGTTTCAAGAACAAATCAAATAAACCTTATCGATCATCACTAGCACACGAGTTGAGGTTTACAACCTATCGTGATGACATCATTTTGTTTCTGTGCCAATCCAATCAAGTTAATTATGCATGAGAGTTCTATGAGTTCTCATTTTGAACGCATAAAAGGCAAAGCACCTTAATCAATGAAAGGTACATTGATAAGAAAAGGTGAGCTGCTTAACTACTTGGAAGACATGGTGGGCAGCTGTGCTACCATAAGGCAAGAAATCAAGATTAAGAAAGCTCGGTCCATATGAGTTTGAATTTGTCGTAAACTTTAGTTTTAACAAATTCACATGGAAAAGAACATATACGCCGCTCAAATCTAAGTGTCATAAGATTTCCTCCTTCATGAAAATGATTGTGAAGAAATGTTTTCACTAAGAAAGATTTTAAGAAGATAGTGATTGTAAAATTGCATTCTCAAATTCGATTATGGTTACGGCATCCCTTTCCATAATTTGAATTGTGAGGTTTGGCAATTAGTCTTAATTGTTTAGACACACATATGAACTATCGAAGGCAAAGGTGTATAAGTTCAAGAAGCATTGATAAAGGATTATCAAAGCACTAAGTATTAGAAACATGAACTTAAGAAATTCAATAAGTATTGTTTTCTGAAAGTTAAGATGTTTATGAATACATGTCAAAGCTAGTGGGAGCATAAGTGTTATGTTTTATAATAATCATCATGATAGTGGGAGCATAAATGTTATGATTGTATGATTATTAAGGAAAGTATTGCAAGGTTAGCAATATTAATTATAGAAAACAAGAGTCATACTTTGCAAAGTTGTAAGAGTTGAAAGGTTGTTTTGCTATAATTAAGGGAGAGAATATTATGCTTCATTTCAAATCTAAAGGATTAGGTTGAGAAATGTTAATAAATTTAGTCAAAGGTACATAGTGTGTTCTTAAAATTTCGATTATGATTACGGCATCCCTCTTCACAATTCAAATTTTGAGAACATAGCAAATAAAACATTATACGTCGTGTCCCATGCGCTTCGGGTATAGGATCGATTGCAAATGCTTTAATGTTTGACCATTCTAAAATTTTCCAAATGTCGAGCGCATTTAGAGGGAAAAGGGACTAGAATTGGTTTTGACTAAAATAATTAAACAACTATCAAAGGACAATCCAAGTTCGACGAGGATTGGTCGCTTGTGAGTAGTTGGAAGTATAGTATTGGAAAATATGGAAATGTTTCCATATTGGATGGACCATATCGACATCATTACGAATAGATAAGATTCTATTAAGAATGAGTTGTCATATGGAACATATGGAAGTGTGTCCATATTGGGAATTGAATATTGAGAAATCTATGATTAGATTAGAAACTTCTATGCAAAAGGATGTTCAAAGAATGTACTTTGAGTGAGAGACATCACGTCTATGGAATTGTCTTGTAACAATCTCCGATAGAGGACTTTGTAATATCATTGGCAATAGTCTTTGTGACTTTGGTGCGGTGACATTACGAAAGGATAAGTTGCATAGAATGTTAGAATCTAGCATATTCTATAAGTAGCAAGAATTTGATATTCTTTAACTTATGGAAAAAGGATTTGGAGTTGAGAAATGAGAATGATTGGAAATGTGTTCAATAAAGTAAGAACCATAGGTAAACATTGTGTGCATGCTAGGAGCATGGGACAAGTGTTGTAATTCAAGTAAGAAGTTGATTACCCGAAACGACAAATAATGAGTAATCAATATGGTGATAAATAAAAGGCATTTTATTTATACTCAAAGGTTTGAGGTCATATGGGATTAGTATTATTCTTGTGTTTCACATTTGCATGTTTTGACTTCCAGAATAATTGAGTTTATTAAGAATAATCGAATTATTCAAACGGGCCACAGTCGTTCATATGTTGGAAGTAGATATGAATGAAGACTATCGTAAATTGGTGTGTGGATTGTCTAAAAGAGTATTAGACATAAGAAAATGTTTGCTGCAACGTTCATGAGTGCTTATGAATATGATTTGAGCATTGGATTAAACCCACGCTCACTTGGATCACTCCATGAATTGTATCACAAGTGATTGGTGAGACGATAACATCTTATATTCTTGAAACCGAGATGTGTGAGTTGTATCTTGCGAATCGGTTGCACATTGATAATATGTAAACGCACTAGTAACTTGGTGTTATAAAACATATTGTTGTGTGTGATTCGGTGCGTGAGTGCAAGCAAGCATTGTATCAAAGTTTATCCATTCCTTTTATTCAAAGTAGGATAAAAGCGATATCTTTGGGCCCCTCGATGGTTTAGTGATGACAAACGTAAATGCTCGGCCGGGCTAGGGCTAATTTGATTTGTTCAATTAGTCAGTCGTCATAAATCGGGAATCGAGATATAGTACAAAGAGAATGATTTGAAATCATATCTCATACGATATCTAGAATGGAGGAATATATGATCCCTTATCTAAGGACACGCGTATCTGATATGATCAGAGTTGACAGCGGCTTTGGAAAGCTACGATTGCAGATCGGGATCCGAAGTCATACGCAGAATAGTTGTTAGACTTATCCAAGTGGGAGACTGTTGGATTAGTGTCTAAGTCCATAACTATTTTGGTATGTACTTGACCCGATGGTGCATGGTCCTTTTGGGTTGCCTTCACCAAAGCAACTTGATTGGAGAAATAAATAAAGAGAGAGAGGTTATTATGATTTATTAATATGTTATAAGAATAATATATTAAAGGAGAAATCATATTTGTTTAATTAATATTGGTCAATAATTAATTAAGAATTTATTTTGTGATCAAGTGTAATTAATTAAACTAGAGGGGCTGAATTGTAATTATGTGATAGTTACAAAATAAGGTAAGGATTATCTTATATATATATGGTGAACGAATTTGAGGTGTAAATCCCTTAGAATTCGACTAGGATAAGGGTTTCTAAGACTTATCTTATGGTTGCTTGGTGGACAAGCAACTAGATAAGGATAAGGACTAAAACCCTAATCTTTACACCTATATAAACCCCATAGGGCTTAGGAATTCGTCCAACCCTTCCCAAGAGGTCCTAAGGACGAATTCCTACCTCCCTCCTCTCTCTTTATACCTTCTCCACTTGCTTATGGTGTTTGTAAGCCATTAGAGGAGTGACACTTGTGACTCTCAACTTTCCAAGGTCAATTCAAGGAGGAATTGGATTGTTATTGCTATATAACAATCAAGGTATGTTCTTAAACCTATTTACATGTGAATTCTGATTTCCATATGCTAGAATTAGGGTTTATAGTCTTGGATTTAAATCATGTACAATAGAGAAACCTAGATCCAAGCATTAGGGTTTGTATGAGCACATAGGATGTCTTATGACCAAAACCCATCAGTGAGTACATAGGGTTTTCAACCCACAATAATATAATTATTATGTTTAATCATCAAACTATTAATCAAATTTCCTATTCCCATTATCTTCTTTATTCTTAAGCATCTACCCTAAGAATCATATATTCTTCATTTATTTATTCCTAGGGATTATCCTAAGGAATAGGCACGAAGTCCATCGCTGCCAGGGTTTATCCAACAGGCACTAAGTCCATAGATGTCATTGTTATCTATTAGACATAACTGCCAATGTATAGTTGTAAGACACTAAGTCCATAGTTGTCAATGTTCATCTGTAAGGCCTAAGTCCATAAATGCCAGGGTTTTTAGAGTACATCTGGTGAACAAGTCATTCACAAACACCTATAGGTTGCAAGCCTGCTAGCGTTCCACTAGACTGTCTAGAATAGTCTGTGTTTGTCATCTGTACTCTGCTACATGACTAGATCAGCTTTAAAGTCGAGGCATCTCATCATCTTTCACCTCTCATCATCTATATCATCTTTCATCTCTCATCATTCATCTACCCATCTTTACCCAATATATTTATAGGTACGAAAATACATATACGGTTTAAATCATGTAAAACATGTATAAATCGTTCATCTAGCATAGATATCAGGAAAACAGATAATAAGCACATATAACATGTATTAATATTAAATACTTCATATCTATGTGTAAGATGAAAGTAACTATTGTAACGTCTCAAAATTCAAGACTAAAAATTTCTTTTAATAAAACATTACGTTAAGCAAATTCATCATTTCAAAACATAAACAAGGTATTAGTTTCCAAAATACATATTCGTTATCAGAGTAAACATTCTCAGGCTGTCTAAACTATGGTGTGTGCCATGCGATCACCCCGAGCTCTTCCCTCTGCTACCGGAAGTACCTGAAACCAAAGCTGAAAACCGTAAGCACGAAGCTTAGTGAGTTCCCCACCCTACCACATACCATGCATAACCGCATACTGCACATACTGGGCCACGCCCGCTATCCTGGGCCTCGCCCGCTACTACGACCCCACCGCTCCAGGCCCCGCCTGGCTTCGAGCCCCGCTCGTATACAGATCTATTTCACTTAGGCCTCGCCTGTCACAGGGTCTCGTCCACTAACATATAATAGCACGAAAACATAACACATCACATCACATAATCTAAACACATACTTACGGATCTTATCCTAAGGCCTCGCCTATCTCTGGGCCCCGCCCTTAACCTGCTACTGATGAGTCATGGAACCCCGTCCATACTCCTGCTGATAGTGAGGTACAGGCCCAGCCCACCCTCACTCCTTCCCTAACTTGGGCCTCGCCCCTGCTCTGATGCTACTGGGATGTGGAACAGCATCCACACTCTGCTATTAGTGAGATACGGGACCTCGCCCACACTCACCTCCCTACCAGGCACATACGAGTATCACACAGACAACAAGTAGAAACTACCACATAAACCATTCCTTTGGCACCCGCCCTCTGACATTGGACCTCGTCCCGAATATCATACTATTATACTGTGCCAAGGGCTAACCCCCGGGTCTTCTACTTATATCTACATGGGCCGGCATTGTGGCCGTAGACCCATTCATACAAAGGGAAACTCACCTGCACTGGCTGAACTTGCTAATGATCCCACTAGCTGCTGCCCGACCACTCATTGAACTCCGGCTCTACTAGCTTCCCGAGCTATCAATATCAATGCAACACTTAGTCTAACTGACCCCCGACAGTCAACCAAGTCAACTCTAGTCCAAGTCAAAGTCAACCTTCCAGGTCAACCCTACTCGCCGAGTCCACCTACTGACTTGCCGAGTTCTTATGCTCAAAGTCCTTCTAATCGCGACTTGACTCGCCGAGTCAGCCCCTGACTCGCCGAGTCTACTGATTCCCGAATCCTGACCTGATCAACTCACTGAGTCCTGGCTCGACTCGCTGACTCGAGTCTTAACTCGAAGGGTTTGGGACCACGCGACCTGACTCGTCGAATCCAATAACAGACTCGCCGAGCACAAGGCAATCTCCAACCAACTTGTCGAGTTGTTCATCCATCTCGCCGAGTTCATGCCCATCTTCATCCGACTCGACGAGCTGTTCATCCCACTCGTCGAGTTCCTGCTCATCTTCAAGCTACTCGCCGAGTCCACTCGAAGGACTCGCCGAGTCCATTCGGTTCCACATACATGCAGAGGACTTTCGAGTCATGCAAGGACTCCAAACCGTAGATCTACCCTTCCCAAGCCTACTCCTCACGTAAAGTTGCAAACTTTACGTGTAGAGAAGGAGATCTAGGCAAAATGCACCATAAACTAAGGTTTAAGACCAAGAGGCTCCATGATCCACTCAATGACTGATACTTTACGGGATTCTAAACCAAAACAAGCATGGATCTAAGGTAGCAACCTCAGATCTGGACCTCAAGCTCGAGATTGATCTTAAGCATGGCTTAAAAGCCCTAAAACTCATAACCAAGGAAGATATGGAGGAGAGAAACGACTTAATACCTTCAAATGCTCTGAAATGATCCCCAAACTTCGGATCCAAAGCCACTCCTTGATGCTTCAAAGATTTCCACTTCTTCTTCTTCCTCTAAATCACTTAAAAATGGCCAAAAGCATGAATGATCACAATGGAGGCTTAGGGTGCGGCGTTTTGGGTGTGAGAGACAGTAAAGGAGCACTAGGAAGAAGAATGAGGCGATTAAATACGCTTCAAGCCGCGGATTTAGGGTTTTCCTCGCACAGACCCTACTCGCCGAGTCGCCTTGGCCGACTCGCCGAGTTGGTCACTTACTCCTCGACTCGGATCCCGCTCGGACTCGTCGAGTTCCTCCTTGGACTCGCCGAGTCCCTCCAAAATTTAGGGTTTCTTTTACTTTCTTGGCTTTCAAAATCTTGGGTGTTACAACTATGCACTCACTTGTTAAAGTGATGACTCGAAATTCGGGCAACGCTTCGCTTCTAGCAATTGTCTTTTCTGTCGACATAACCTAATATTATTATCACTAAGTTTTAGTCTAATATTTATTACGACTAATTATTAGTCTAGATTCATCATTAACTCAAAGTCTACTTTCATGATCTATCAAGTAAGGAACAACCAGGTGGGATCATATTGGAGGTAGGGTCTGTTTGGTATACGAAGCATATTGTTTGGAAATCCTACTTTAAAGTTTAAACACCTCACTAAATCACAGCCTAGACATCATCCCCGTAAGTAGATCAATCAGTATAACGACTTGGAATCACTAATAAATATTTTTTATAGGTTCATAATAACGATAATGAACTTAAACATAAGTTATACTTAAAGTATGGTAAGCATAACTCACTTATAGGGGGTTTAGCGAGAAACCGGGCTCTGTGCACGCATAACTTCTGAGCCGAAAGATCTTCTTCTCGGGGCGTTCTGGCTCTCCATGACTCGCTATTAACACCTAGGAGGTGCTAGGTAAAAGAATAGAGGCTTTGGGGTGTTTGGGAGAGAGTTAGTTGAAGATATGTGAGAAAAAAAAGTGAAAAACACCTTCCATTTATAGGCTGCCAGTACCGAGTATGCGAAGGTTACGCTGGGTGTACTCAATATGTTGGGCGTACTGCATGTTACACTGGGAGTACTCATATATTCCAGGTGTTTCCATCTATTGCAAAGTCGTGGGGAAGAAGTAGTGGCTCAGATCGTGCCACATGTCACTCGCTAGTTTAGTTCAAAAATCAATTATCTTCTAACTTTCGCATACAAGCTCCGTTTTTTACGTTATTTATATCCACACGTAGGTAGTGATGTGATCTACAACTTTCGTTTAGACTCTGTTGGCTAATTTTGACTTTATTTTTAAAGTTATATTTTAACAGGCTTAGACAGTTAAAGTCCATTAAAAATTCATAACTTTGTCATCCGACGTCCGTTTTCAATTGTCTTAATATCCTTGAGCTCCTATTAACGAGATCTTCAATTCTCGTTCAGATTCTGTCGGCTAAAATTCGATTGATCTAAAATTCGATTTCTGAGTTGTGTACTTATATGTTAAATCTTAGAAAATTCATAACTCTCTCGAATGAAGTTAGATTTCGACGTTCTCTATATGAGCGATCTCAGTTTAACATCTACTATGACTTTCGTTTAGGTCGCTAAGGCTAAAAAGTACTTTAGTTTTTACGATACGCGGAGTCGTGTCGGTTTAATCGCGAAACTTCGACGGGTCATAACTTCTTCGTGATAAGTCAGATTTCAGCGTTCTTTATATGTACGAAATCCTTGTGACATATACATACTTTGGTCAAGACTATTTATTCTAAATAATTTTCTATCAAAAAGTCATTTTAAACGCTTATTATCTCTAAATTGATTAGTGCGAATTTGCGGGCGTTACATGGGCCGACATTGGTGCCTCCGACCCACGGGCGCAGTGAGGAGAATCACCTCAACCTAGAGATAATTGAATCACACACGCTACTGCTACCGGGCTCCTCACACTGAACACATCCAAATTATCCCTAATCAATAATTAAGGTAATTTCCCATAATCTAAGGTCCAATTTATATCTTCTCATACCATTAGATAAAAAACTATTTTACCCGTCCTATACCTGTCCCAACAAAGCAAGGCCCAAACCTAAAATGACTCAAGTCCCAAAAATGGCCCAAAATCCATTCATGTGCGTACGCCCAACGTACGACGTTGATGCCTAAAAACCACTCCATACCTCTTAATGCGTTAACACAACATGCATAACTTCCAGATCTAATTCATATGGAACGTCCTAAATCATAATGTTCCTGACTTTATTTGTTTTCATGGCTTAATGGTCTCCAAACCAAAACCCTACATCTCTAACTCCATCAAAAGACCACCAACTCATGCATGGAAGGATTATACCCATTAAGATCCAATTTTTATAGATTAAAGACCTCAAAAATGACTAAAAGTTGGGCTCAAAGGTATTCAGAGTAACTTCTACTCACAAGAACCACAATCATGGGACCAAAACATGAAATATCATAACCCAAATTAGATCTACATGAGAAAACTATCAAGATTAAAACTTTATACCTACAGAAGTTAGATCAAAGTGAACAAGGCATGGATCTACAAGCTCCAAGACAACTAACACTTCTCCAAGGAGTTCTTCTTCTTCCAAAAAACCACCAAAATCAATCAAAGGCTCAAAATCCTTCCAAATGGGGCTAGGGTTTCAACTTTTAGGGTTAGATGGGATGGAGGCTGAAGATAAGGAGGGTTGGAAATGAGTTAGGGACTTAAATAAGGTCCAAGACCCTAAATTAGGGTTTTCATCAAACTGACGTACGCCCAGCATACTCCGGGTACACCCAACGTACTGGGGTAAGGTCCCGCAATCAAAAGGTCCAGTACGCCCAACATACATTCCTTGTACGCCCAATGTAACGGACAAACCCCTTACCATTCAAACTTCCGAAGGCCATAACTTTCGCATCCCAAATTTATTTCTGGATGTCTTTTTATGCTCTGAAAGGTAATGAGAAGCACTACACTCCCATCAACTCTATTTCACCTTAAAACCTTCTGAAGATAATTTTGGATTATTGTCTAAGCTCGTAACTATATTTGGTATGTACTTGACCCGGTTGTGCATGGTCCTTTTGGGTTGCCTTCACCAAAGCAACGAGACAGGATGATTTATGGAGAGAGAGAGAGAGAGGTTATTATGGTTTATTAATATATTATATGAATAATATATTAAAGGATAAATCATATAGTTTAATTAATATTGGTCAATTATTAGTTAAGAATTAATTATGTGGCTAAAAGAGATTAATTAAATAAGGGGGACTAGAACTGTCAATTATAAGATAATTGAGTTTGGACTGTGAATCCTTATGGATATAAGGGGGGGAAATTTTATAGTGGAAGCCCACTCTAATTTCATACAAGGGGCCTTATTCCAGAAGGTTCTTGAAGCTACTTAGGGCCTAAGTCATCCAATTAGGGTTTTGACTGAAACCTTAGCAGCTTAGCTATTTAAGGAACCCCAGGGCTACAGATTTCGGCTAACCAAGAAACCCTAGAGTTCCTAAGAGCCGAAATTGTGCCTCTCTCCTTCTCTCTTCTAAATCATCTTCTTGCCTTGGTGTTTGTAAGCCATTAGAGGTATTACACTTGCAATACTAAGCTCTTGAAGATTGAAGATTCTTGCAACTATTGAAAGGTATCATCTAAACTTGTTTTATTATAGATCTCGTTTTCATAGTATGCTAGATTAGGGCTTGAAAGCTTTGGATAAATTTGCATGTATAATAGAGAAACCTAGATCCAAAGCTTTAGGGTTTTGCGTGTGCACATAGGATGTTCTTTTGCTCAAAACCCATCAGTTAACTCCTTAATTCATGAAAGGACGGAACCATCGCTTTATTACCATTATACCCTTGGGCTCCAATGAATAATCGAACTCTTGGATCCCATAACCTACATTACCCACATCCAAAAACCTCTCTTTCCCCAAGGCTCGAAGCCTTATGATAATTGATCTTCAGGTCATAGCCCCGAGTTATGAAACAACTCGAAATAGGGTGTTACATATTAACCTTAACTATTATTAAACTTATTTATTTAATTGAATTTATACCAAACCCCATTTATAAAAAAAAAAAAATAAAATAAAATAAAAAAAAAAAATAATAATAATAATAATAATAATAATAACAACAACAACATACTGAAAACCATGGTGTTACAGTGGATAGAGTAAATAGTCCTTTGTTTTGGTATCTGTTGGATCCTAGGGGAAGTTGGCGGTAAGCCTCCAGGCCTACAAGGATGATAGCTACAAGTCTAACATGTCTTTGTGATGATAAATTTGCACCTAAAGGCCCACTAAGTTGTTGAATATGAGTTAGTTGAGAGTCTAACATGTACTGGGGTGAGGGATATGAGCCTATAGGACCACTAGGTTGTTGACTATGAGCCTTGTATGTATGTATTGTATATGTGCTCTTTTGAGGAACTCACTAAGCTTTATGATTACAGTTGTTGATTAAATATTTTTCAGGTATTTATGTTGTCAGAAGGAAGGGTCCAACTTGATTGTACCACATGTGCATCGTTGTTGATTTTACGAATTAGACTTCTGATGTTTTATGATGATTCTGATACATTGTTTTCACGACATGGTTTTATAGTAGTATTAAACAATTAGTATTCCTATCTTTTTTGGAAAAATGGATGTTGTACTTATGTTTTTTAAATGGTTTGAAATTTGGGACGTTACACATTAGCTATGTGGATTTTCTAGATACACCAGGAAAATAATTATAAGAAAAAATTTCAAAAATTGTCCCTGTGGTTTTCAAAAACTAGCAATATGAGGACAATTTTCAAAAAACACTTTAAATATCATGTATATACTTAAGGACAATTTCCCTTGGGAGTCCTTTAAAGGAAGAGACATGAGTTCGTAAGTTATAGAAGACTTGGGGTTTAGGAACTTATTCTATTTAATACATTACATATCATATATACATTTTTTTATCTTTTTATGTTAATATTTGATGTTTGAAGTTAATAATAGTGTACTTTATAAATTGTAATGTTCTCCCCAAATGTTGATGCCTTGAAGTTTATCGAGGTTTTTAAAGAAAATAGGATTAAGATTTTTTGAATATAAATAATGCTCTTTTATATATAGTATATGTGTATAACATTGAGATTTACTTACTAGGCTTCCCAAGCGTGATACACTATTTTCACGTGTACTCAAGTTAGTTTCGTCCTCTAGTGGCTTTTTGGATATTTATGAGCTTTCAAAGATTTGGTGAAGAATTTTTTAATATGTTCGAAATACCAAGACTTTGTTATAATTATCTAGTCTTTTATGTTGATTGATATGCCCTTGTGTGTGTCTCTCTCTCCCTCTCTCTCTCTCTCTCTCAATATATATATATATATATATATATATATATATATATATATATATATATATATATATATATATATATAACTTACTTCTGTTTGTTAAAAGTTTTTGAAGCTTGGTATTTTCTTCTGTAAATTATTATTTAATGAAAATCTATTTTTATAATGTTTTAAAGACTATTTCAAACTACTCATACTAAGATGTTTCACATAATATATAGACTATAACACAAAAGTTCGAATATGGCCTCCATAAAAACTAATAAGCATAAGACAATAAATATAGAGGCCAAGGTACTACAAAATGTCTTTCTGTAACATCCATAAAATTTCACAAAAATTTCAAACTTTTCGAACATTCCAAAAACTATTCATTGTTTACAAATTGTTTTTAAAATAGTTTATCATCAGAGAAATCTTAGAAATCATAAGATAAAATGTGAGGAGGTGCACGATCAAGTCTTCGCCTTCCCACGATCATCTGAAGTACCTGAAACAAAATCCAAAACTGTAAGCCTGAAGCTTAGTGGGTTCCCTTAAAATACCAACGCCACATAACATAACAATATCATAAACAAACAACATGCATATAGAGTCTTCAGTATGACTGGACCACCTCGTCGGCCTTCAGTCTATCTGGCCCACTCTTAGAACCTTCAGCATGTTTGGACCGCCTCACCAGGCCTTTAGCCTATCTGGACTGTTCTCCAAGCCTTCGGCCTGACTAGTACGCCTAGATGGGCCTTCATTCTATCCGGTCCACCCTAGGTCTGTTGGCCTAAAGCACAAAGCAGGACCGCCTCAACCCACCCGCAAACATACAATCAACACAAAGATATCAAATGCTAGCTAGCATGTACAGTCAATCATACATATCTAACAGATCACTAATCATAGGCATCATCTTATATACCAAGATACAGATCTAACAGATCACTAAGCATAGCACTATCCTATATACTAGGATACAGATCTAACAGATTACTAAGCATATCATCATGCGATAATCAGGATATCAATCCAAAAAGGGCCAGCATTGGTGCCTTCGACCCTGTTAGCATAGTGAGGAGAACTCACCTCACAAGTAGCACTGACTGTCAAGATCCAACTCTCGAATCACAGCTCCGAACTTAACAGCCTACAACCACCATGAGACTAATTTTATTAAAATCCTGAAATGTTCAAAATACCCTTAAAGTCAAACTTGGTCAACCATGGTCAAAGTCAAAGTCAACAGTCAAGGTCAATAGTCCATGTTGACCCAACTCATCGAGTGCATCTTCTTGACTCGTCAAGTTCCTTCATGTCATAGAAAATTGTGAAAAGCTCGAGTCAACTCGCCGAGTTACCAGAGCAACTCGTTGAGTTCTTTAGCATCCAGAAAGCAGGAAAACCCTCACCAACTCGTCGAGTTGGCAGAGCAACTCGTTGAGTTTTCCTAGCCTTAATGCATTCAGACACTTCCAAGCGAGTTTAATGCTCCAAACTATAGATCTGATCCCCAGGACTGAGATACCACGTAAAGTTGTTAACTTTACGTCCATGCATGGCATCAAAGGGGCTAAAACACTCAAATAAGGCTTATCAAGGGACCTAAGGCATGAAGGAGAGCCAATACTTGATAAAGATGACAACTTGATGTCAAAAGGGGCCATGAACCGTCTAGATCTGAAACCATGGCTTCATAACATGCTCAAATCCAAGAATGGTCCCAAAATAAGCTAATAATTGCCATAACTTCTAAAAGAAGAGATCTAGAAGAAAGGATGATCAAGATAACGACTTTATACCTCCAAGTGGCTGTAAAAACACTGAAAATCCCGGATCTAAAGCTTCTCCCTTCAACCTTGCACCACCAACTTCAAGCTCCTTCAAGAAAAGCACCAAAGAACACTCTTTAAGCTCACAAACACTCAAAATGGGGAAAGAGGCACGATTAGGGTTCTCTCTGGACTGAGGGGACGATGAGGGAGGCCACAAATGAGTCAGAAGCTCTTTAAATAGGGTGCAAAAACCCTGAAAAATAGGGTTTCATAAATAGCCTTCCAACACGTCGAGTTGGGGCCTTCCAACTCGTCGAGTAGACCTTGAAAGATACGCGGCTTAATATACTTCTACACGACAAGTTAGAGCCTTCCAACTCGTCGAGTTGCCCAAAATATAAATAATAAGCTTTTAAATTCATACTTGAAGATTGGGATGTTACACTTTCATAAGATACAAAACAACTTATATTGATTTTAACCTTAATCACTCGAATAAAATATCAGTATAACAATAAAATTGGATTTTATTGGTTGTCATCATTAGAATATGTAAGATTTACATGGAGTACTACTCACATACATTAATACCAACATAATATATACCCGATTTTCCATATACAAATCCTCAAGTTTTATCATGAAAATGTGAAAGATCTGACACAAGGAGTACCTCAACCGGCACCAATGTTGGTGGTGGCATCTTTTGAATGAGAAATTGATGAAATCTTATTGGATAGGATTGTACATAAATTGGTGGTGTCGAGCTTTATGGAATACTTGATTAGGTTGTGGGTGATGAAAGTTGGGAACCGCATGAGTCACTGAGACTATTTACGTATGAGATTAAGAAGTACCAAGACGATGATGTCACGAGCTCAAGGGAGGGAGAATATAATAACTTGCCTAGTTATACATAAAGATACCCTAAATACTAGAATATTTTTGCATGCTAGTTCTAGAAGGATATCAAGTAGTCATTTTCTAACATAAGTCCCTTTATTTCATTCTAAGTTCTAAAAAGTTTACCATAGTTTTGTCATGGCACACCATGGCTCCAACGTTTGTACTTGAGACCACTCTTTAACAAAATGTTACCTTAAGTTATATATATATATATATATATATATATATATATATATATATATATATATATATATATATATATATATATATATACAAAATTGTTGTCTTAAATCACATCTTACAAACGACGCCACAGCTCGTAAAAACTTGAGGCTTAACATTGTCGTTAAGTCACGCATAAAGTTATTTAAAACGTTTTCATATACATTTAGATACATGTCTTTTAATTTTCTAGGAATCCTCATGCATACATAGGATCCTCCTATTCCTATTCATTTGTAAATCAACTTGTATATTTGCTTGAGTTCTCTCTAAGGCGATAAAAACCTGCTCTTCAGAGTTCTTTTCAAGCTTCCTTCGCTTGATTGTGTTTTTGATCCAAGATATGTCAACTTATTTGGGAACTTAGTGTTGCACGCCAAACTTAGAAGAACAAATATGTGACACTCTACTGCCCTACATAACTTGCAAAGTCACGTAACCAACTATCCACATAACTCGTCCAACTCAACATGACTTCATATGCCTTCTTGTGTAAAATCTACCGGAACTTTTTGTTTTCCTTAAGCAACCATCTAAGTCGACTAAAAACTTGCCAAGTCACCAACCAACATCTAAGTGGACTTTATGATTTGCTACACTACTTGCGTACGTCGCTTACCAAGTAAAATAGAACCCCACTATCTATTTTCTCTGTCATACAACTTGCTAACACGACTTACTCAAGTTGTATACTAAGATGTGTTTTCATAGCTTTATATAATTCCACAATACAACCTCTCATTCATTTCCAATCCACAACATACATAAACTTCTTACAAACTAAACTCATAACGTTGCAAATGTTCTTATAATGCAAACTTGAAGTCTTGGGTCTTGCATACACCATCCATTGCATCCCAAAAGCATTGGGGCATGTTTACGATGACATGAACAGCATTGTTGGAGAAGAGCAAACAATATCATCTATTTTTGAGAAACGATTTTTGATCAAAAGTCAAACATAACTACAATCATTCTTTTCTTTAACTATACTTATATTTAATCAAAAAGTCAAAGTAAAAAAAAAAAATCAAAATTCATGAATACATATTTCACAACCAATATACTATAAAGAGATATCACTTAAATCCCTCCCCTCCCCTCCCCCCCACTAAAACCAAAACACCAATGAGTAATTACTTCTTCAAAGCTATAATGAGTTGTAAACCATGCCTAGAAACTTTGTACATTCCTTCAGCACAGCCATATAATAAAAGAAAAGAAGAGGACACATCAAACCATTTCCTCTGAACCTGTTGCTGCATTCAAGTCTTTATGCATGAAGTGGTGATTAAAATGTGCTATGAGCAATGGGTTTCTTCTTAAGCAAGTAAAGAAATCATCCTTGCTGATCCTACCATCACCATCCGTGTCAAACAAATCAAAGAGGGCGTGTATCTGCATTTACATATTTTATTTGAGCACTCACTTTCCACACAAAGAATCATTAGTTAGACTCTGTTTGTTTGTTACACACGACTGGACATGCTTTTTAGGGCTATTTTCAATCACAGGTATAAAGAGGGCATTCACTGTCTTTTGCCTATTGACATCAGTCAAATGCACACACACAGTGCTATTTGTTTTGTCATGTCATGTTATGTCATGTCTGTGTAACAACAAACAAACACTATATTAACCTCGCTCATGGCCAAGTTAGGAATGGCTGGGCTTGTGGAACCTCCAAACTGTTGATTGTTCACAAGGAAACAGATTAGAAAATGTTTTTAAGGTTGAAAAAGAATTTATAAAAAAAAAATGCATAGATACAAAATAAACATAAAATATTTACTTCGAGCATGGAAATGTAACCATCTTTATCCTCATCACTTTCGTTAAAAGCCACTTCACATGCTCTTTGGAATAATGGTAGCTTCAGAACATGGGCTGATCCTACCAAGAACTGCATGATCCAAATAAAAACAGCCATGGTAAACAAACAAACGGTGAAATGGGACCCACAAATGTATAAAACAGAATAGATATAGAAATAGAAATACCACTTAAAAACATGACCTATAACTAAGCTTCAATGCATTTTTTTTGTGGGCCTAACAGTGTGTGGATATAAATTAAGATGGGCCCACAAAATGGTCCTGACAAAAACTCCTTAATTCATACAAAAACAGCTCTACAAGCGTCTTGAAATAGAAAGAAACAGACCCCACAATGAATGCTGCTGTAAAAGCTTTGCTTCAATTTGTAGGCCCCATTTATATGATATAATATATCATAATAAATGAAGGTAAGACCCACACAATAATGGTTTTAGTCATTTTATCAGTAACTGCATAACGCAACATAGCAAATAGAAACAGGCCAGTCTAAAAGACACTCTTGTCTTGTGGGTCCCCTTTTTGTGATTTAGTATAAACTGAAATAGTAGATCATGGTTACCTCTTTAAATGTTATAATTCCGTACTTCTCAACATCAATGAATCCAAAAATCTGGAGAAAAGATGAAAACTTCAAGTCATCAATGGCAGAAACGCAACACAATATATTCAAAAATAACACTCGTTTATTTTTCTATTAGGTTAACTTCAAATGTTACAGAAATCACACTTTCAATTATATAAATTGATAAGCAGTGTGTTGGATTTTTGAGAAAAGAATCAATAAATGCATCAAAAGGTATGATAATATATTGCAACTTGAAAAAGGATTTGTTACGCTTTGGTAGAATAATATATAATAGTTTATAATTATGAATTTGTTAAATATGAGTTTTGACATTTATTAGTGAAAAAAGAACAACTAATAGAGTACAAATGGAAGTAGTTTTTTACTGACCTTTGTGGAAAGGCTACTAGGCTTCAATCTTAAAACCCTCATGAAATCTTCCATGTTAACACATCCACTGTAAATGAAATGCAACTACTTTATATAAATATTGTTAAACTGATGAATCTTAACTCTTTTAAGTGGGCAATATTAAAAGATTATGTGAAACATTCACCTAATCCCCCCTACTATTGCAAATTAAATGAATGTAATTTGTGTAACAAGAGTTTTCTTATGTTTGAAATGATAGTTAAATCCCACCAAACATACAAAGGTCTTTTTTTTTCTAAAATCTTTTGTATATAAATAATTGATAGGATGATATACAGAAATATACCTGCTATCTGGATTCATTGCAAGAAATCTATCCAAGAATTCTACAGCTTCTGAAGAGCTCAAATGACATAACTAGGGACACAAATTCACCTCAATTAAGCAATTTTATCAAACACTAGAAAAAGAATATCATTCCTATATTGGAAAAAGAAACTGCAAGCTAGGCCACAAAAACTCACTTTTTGAATTTTTGCCATTTCAACCATAAAGGGTGACAAACTTTCCTGTAAAAACAACAAAATCTGGTTAGAATTTTAAAATATGGACATAATATCTTAATTTCACCAACAAGAAAAAGTGATACATATGACCAAAACCTTCATGGGGTAATTTTGTCTTTTTGCCCATCTTTAAGGCATTTCTAAACAAACGGCATTGCTTATAGCAATGACAATAATATTGAAAAAAAAAAAAAAAAAAAAAAAAAAAAAACTTCCTCTTTTACTATGAAAATTGCATTGTTTATTAGACAGATGGTTCTAGAGAAGTGTTGGGCTATTTCTGAAATGTCCAAAATACCCTTCAAAATGACAAAATAAAGAATTATATATATATATATATATATATATATATATATATATATATATACCTGTCCAGACTGAACTGCCTTTGAAAGAAGTGCATAATCAGCAAAAGAATGGTATGTTTGTACAACATTTAAAGCAGAGGCCATGGCTCTTCCAGTCTGCAAAAACACAAATGTTATTTTGAAATAAAATAATGGAACTTTAAAATTAATAAATCACTATAAAATAAAAGAGTAGAAAAGCTATGAAACTGTGGTTATAACTTATAATAGAAAAGACAAACTTACCCTCTCAGCAAAACGTGCAGCGCTTTCCTTATGATGCTGTGAGGGCGACATAACAGGAAGATATTCAACCTGATTAATTTGCAATAAAATAAAACAATATTATTTTTTTAAAATTAATTCACATCCCAAAAAAAAAAAAAAAAAAAAAAAAAAAAAAAAAAAAAAAAAAAAGCTGGCTTTCTATTAAGACACTAACCCTTCTTTTTTTTCCTCCTAACTCCTCCTCTCATGTTATAATTGATGAATATTGTGAAATTTATTCTCTTAAAAGTAAGGTTAAAATGGTCATTTAATTTCATTAACATGGTCTATTCGGTCTAAAACAGAAACAGAGCTTAAGATATACATCACTTTATCCATAAAGACATCATTACCCATTCATCCATTTTATCCATAGAGGACTTAATAGGGATAAAAAAAGAAACAACACCTAAATGTAATAAAGTCTTTTCCCCATTAAGTCCATTAAGACTAGTTTCTTATTTTCCCCATAAATTATTGTATGGATAAATGACGCCTGTCTTGAGAAACTGTTGCAAATGACAATTTTACCCTTCTTTTTAGAAAAAACGATTCATAAAAAATGACAAAAACAGCACTTTTGAAGCATATACCTCCATGAAATTGTGGAACTGCATGAACATTCTAAACATGAGTTTAGCCAAAGCAATATGACCCCTACAACCACGTGATGCACAATTTAAACATCATATCATATAAATTATTTAAAAAAAAAAAAAAAAAGAATTTATATGTGAGAGATTAGATTATGTGTATTACCATGATTGGTCAAAATGAATATGAGGATATCGAAGGACCACTGGTTGTATAGAATAACCAGGAATAAATGCACCGAGTTGAAAAGAAATAAGTTGCCTTCCATTTGTTGTGGTTCCCTCAGGAAATAAAAGTAATCGAGGAAATCTACTGCCTGAGGCTTTTCTCTGTATTCAGATCCTTAAAAGCAAACATCTGTATCAAATTGCTTACATATACATACAATACAAGACTTCTCATTTTTAACGTTTCTTTGATTCTTTAGATTTAATTTACCCATAACAACAAACACATCAAATAAGGAAATTGGGGGTGAAATAGATGATGAACGAAGGCTTGTTACCTTTATTTCGTTTACAGCATGCTTCCGTGATTGATATGAGAAACGATTCACATATATTACCTGAAAAAAGAGAAAAACAAAATTAGATGGAAAAAAACTCCAAAAAGATTAAACTTTTAATGATTTTTATTTACCTGCATAGCTCTAATTATGGTTCCAACAAAGGGCATAGAATCATGGGACTCAGATGCAACGATTGTTGGAGAGCATTCATAGAAAAAGTAAATTGGATCAATGTATGATACATGATTAGCTACAATGATAGGAGCGGCATCCCTTGGAGCAGGCTTCCCCTTCACTTGAATCCAATGGTAGCTGCAACATGCAAACAAATTGCAGGACTGATAAAAATACAAGAAAAATATGCTTGGAACCCCAATAAATGCAGCCGCATATAAGTTCAGATAACGACATATATGTTTGCGCAATTAATGAACCTTGATGTGATCTTACCCGAACGAAAACAGAATTCCCCTTGCACACAATCGGGTGATCCACATAACCCTACATCTCCATCTTGGCATTGGATTCTGTTTATCTTTCCAACCTTGTAAAGCACATTTTGTCGCAATATACCCGATTATTATACACAATCCAAACAACACAAGCCGAACCAAAGCTATAGGCACACAAATCAACATCTTGACCCATTCGTAAACCCCTTCAATCTTCGCCGTTTGGTTTTTAAACGGATCCACCGTGGTTGACCCAGAAGCTTCAAATCCATCAGACCCAATAATCGCATATGGGTTTTCATAGGTTCTTGTGGAATCATCATCAAAATTGGATTGGGTGGCGAAACGACTTGATATTTGATTTGTGGGTATTCCAGATTGAAAATAGCCGACTTGATCATTGATGGTTATGGCGACTTGGGAAGGAGAGTTGTCATCGGTGAAGGTATGCGTGAGGGCGCTGGCGTCGAAGGCAGGTAGTATTAGAGGGCGTTTGAGATCGGTAGCCGCTGCCATTGTTGGAAGGTCATCAAATGGAGGGATTTTTTGGGTCAAAAAGTTGAAAATATGACAAAAGGAAAGAGGGAATTCAGATTTCAGAGGCCATCGAGTGTTTCTTGGGGTATTTTAAATTTGCGTCAATGGTTGTGGTGCATTTGGATGTTATATATTTTCTCAATGATCGCGTCTCCAATGGGGAGAATCTTTCTTGCATGTCATTGTCTATTTGTGGTGAATTTACAAGAATATCCTTGTGCTTTGACTTCATAATTATAGGTACCTTCTAATTGTTTCTCATGATACACACAAAATACATGTTATATTCTCCTCCTTAATTTATCTTCGTTTAAGTGAACATAATA
This sequence comes from Lactuca serriola, assembly GCF_051521515.1. Taxonomy (NCBI): domain Eukaryota; kingdom Viridiplantae; phylum Streptophyta; class Magnoliopsida; order Asterales; family Asteraceae; genus Lactuca; species Lactuca serriola. Next base: position 7,847,828 of record NC_136414.1, on the reverse strand, counting down.
CCGTCTCTAAGATCCTTGTATTATATGGGTCGGTTAAAAAATATATATATCAAAATATAAAAATTAAGTATTTTTTAAAATAAAATAAGAAATGAAAAAAAAAATCTTCGTTTAAGTGAACATAATACCATCTCTAAGATCCTTGTATTATATGGGTCGGTTAAAAAATATATATATCAAAATATAAAAATTAAGTATTTTTTAAAATAAAATAAGAAATGAAAAAAAAAATAAGTATTTTTTAAAATAAAATTTTGAAATAAATAACAAAAAGTTATTAATTGCAATTACTATCACACTTATTATATCTAATACTTTACATATATAAATAAATGTATTATATGATTTTTTAATATTAAAAACTGAATATATATATATATATATATATATATATATATATATATATATATATATATATATTAACATTTGGATATTGTTTATTTTAAAAATATCACAAAATGACAAGTATTAAAACTAATAAGGAATTGACATGTGGCAAAATAAATCTTCATTTATTATAGTAGATTTGATCAAGTATAAGCACTTTTTTTCAGTTAGTTACATTTGTTTTCTTTCATTGATTTTATCATATGTTCAAAGTTCTAAATAACGTAAGGTGTGACTTGACGGCAATGTCAAGCCTCAAACTGTTCCTAGTCTTGGCAAGTCACGTCGTTTGTAGGGCGTGACTTAAGGAGGCAATTTTGTATATAATTAATATTTTTATATGTATTTTATACATATATATATATATATATATATATATATATATATATATATATATAAGTTAAAGTGGTATTTTGGGTAAAGTTTGGCAGCAGACACAAGTCTTAAAGCATGACAAACTTTTTAGAACCATACATATGTCACTTATTCAATTGTTAAAAGGTTAAATAAGAACCACGATTCACCAAAAATCATAACATAAGTTGTTCTTTCTAAAAGTGCTATATTAAATTCGTTGTATAAGTTTTTTTTAATAAAACAAATTATTTATCCAATTATTGATAAAAAAAAATCTAAGAAAAACGCTATTGTATTTTATATATGTTTCGAATGCAAAAAAGTGAAAAAAAAAGACATCATAATTGGTCTTGTTTAGACATTATAAATGATAGCATGTTATAAAAAATTAGGGATGTCAACGGAGGTAAACGGAAACAGGAAGTGCATCTCCGCCCCCGCCTTCGAAATTTCTCCGTTCCCCATCTCCGCCCCCGCCCCCGAAATGTTTAGTCTTCCTAACCCCGCCCCCTCCCCCGAATCCCCTTCATTACCCCCAGCCCTGCCCCGAATCCCCTTCATTACCCCCAACTCTGACTGATTTTGGGCTATCTTTTTTGGGCTTAAAGAAGTTATTATTTAAGCTAAAAGAAACTATATTTTATATAACAAATAATTATTTATAATAAAATTTTACATATTAAAAATAAAAAAGTTATGGCATCTTAAAAACATTATACTAACAACTTAAAAACATGTTTTTTTGATGAATTTTGGAAGCTAAAAATCATGTTATTGTTTATTATATTTATATAATTAATAAATTTGTAATTTATTAGCGGTGTCCCCATGGGGGTTTCTAAACAGGATTGTCTACCCTCGTCCCCACCCGTGAAATTAAAACAAGGGTTAAACTTGTCATCGCCCCTGATTTTTTTTTAAAATCCCCCCAAACGTGACGGGGTCCCACAAGACTTTTTGACATCTTTAAAAAAAAAATGATCACATTGTTGTAGGTGATAATGTTATAGCAGAATTTACCGTATTGGTTTAATGTCCATAAATTTCTTCCATTTATCTTTTTTAAATGCATTTGCATATTTTATGGATAGTCATACTATTTTTCTGAACTATATGTCAAGTGAAGTGTTGCAATTTACATCAACGTTCAAAGAGTTTGGCAACAAAAAGGGTCATCAAACGATTTACAAGGTATGAACTGTAAAATGGATCAAAATTAAAGGGTGTCAGTATTGCATAGACCAAAAGGGTTAGTCAAACGATTTACTGATTTAGAATACAATTTGTAAGATGAGCCCAAGCTCAAGGTGGTTTCTGAAAACTGTCATTTTCGTATACCATATAAAGGAATGAAGAGGTGGATATCCTTCACATTTGGACTTTGGAGCAATAACATCATTTTCAACTTTTCAAATATAACTAATCCTTTTTTAAAAGAAATATATATTAACAAAAACGTCATTTTTTTGTTTTAGACCTTTTGTTTTTATCTGGCTTGTTATATTTTAAGACCTCTAAGAAATAAGGTCGACTAAAAATATTTAATTTTTATTTCAACTAAAAAACTCATTATTTGTGTTTGAAATAGTCATTTCAAATATTCAATATCATTGTTTTTCAATCAAATACCATATTTTAAGTTTTTATATTGTGTCTACTTTTCATTTGTTATATTTTTATAAACTTATTTTAGATTTCAGGACAAAAACGAACGAGGCATTTTCTCGAAATTTCATAATTATTAATCGGGTTTCAAACTCATTCTTCTGAGGACAAAAACGGTGAATTGTAATTGTTCAATAGTTGAACAAAAGAGACAATTGTAGCACCATCCTAAGGTGGACAACTTTGGGAGTCCTTCTATGGTTTCAAGAAGCCTCATGGATATTAATAAGGAAATGATTTGAATTTAAACTAAATTCATTATTTAATTATTCAAATCTTTCTTTGTCCCCAAGTTACCTAAACTATAAATAGAACCCCTTTGGGCATTAATTTTCATGACTACTCCTTCTTAGAAGTCTATGAACGAAATTTATACCTTTCTTCCTCTTTCCTCAAGTGTCTTCTAGTTCTAGGGTTTGGGTGTGAGTCATTAGATACATCATCTTTTTGGTGCTAGCTTTCCAAATTCTTCAAATAAATGATTAAAGTAACTTGTTTGCTACAACAAATTTAAGGTATGTAACCCAAACTTTTAGATTTCAAAATTGCTAGGGTTCATGTTAGGTTTCTTGTTATTCAAAGTATGTCGCCTCAATGTGAAGACATAGATCCTTTTGGGTTGCTTGTGCCCTTCTTACTTGTTAGGTGTCTTTCCGCATTGTGCATATTGTTGTAACCTAATAAACTCATCAGTGGTATCAGTTCTAATTGGCGTATCTAACATTGAAAGCACATTAGTCGAATTGAACAAAAAAACAAAAAAAATTGTCAGACTTAGCTCACAACATGACAATGTATATGTCACGACGTGAACTCAGTACATTCCAGAATTTTGGGATTTCTTGCCTAATTTGATTTATGTGATTATTATTTGGTAATTATCTATTTAGAAATCAATTAGAATCTGATTTTTCATGTTTTAGATGATTAAGTAAAATCTCTAAATATTAGGAGATATCTTTACACAATATAATGACTAATTATGAATTTAATTAATATTATCCTTATGGATCTAATACCTAATTTAATTAAAAGATATATATTAAATCCATGAATGATTTAAATGATTAATTAATTGACTGATTAAATAATTAATTTTAAATGTTTAATTAAATAATCGATTAATTTAGATAATTAATTTTAAACCTTGTATTTTGAAATGTTTTAAAATACACTCTTATATACGTATTATAAGATTAATTACTATATGTATAAGACAAATCAGTCAAATCAATTGTAGACCTCATTCACGAAGCCATTCTCTAAGGGGGTATAAGGAAACGACTTATAAAATGATCATCATTGGGTGTCCACTTTCACCCACCGCTCCCTTGTATGGTGGATGGTCGTTAGCTGAACTAGTTTGATAGGACATAACCTCATTAAAAGTATGATACTATAACCCACTTTAAAATCTCACTATAGATACTTTAGGAAAAATGTGAAGTGTATGTTAATCCATGAAAACACACATCACTATTTATATGTCGTTAGTGGAGTGTGTGAGGTTAACCGACACACTAATTTGGGAATATAAAGTTGAGTGATGGACAAATCGAAAATTATCATTGGTGATGGAGCGTGTGTGGTTTACCGACACATCAATTTGAGATGATAAATGACATCAAGATTGCTAAGCAGGTTTACATGGTTATTCACATCTAGTCTGTAATCCTCGACATCCCAATCACAAAAGGTGAGAGCATAATCCGAGATTAAACATGTCATTGATAAGATTCAATGAATCTTAAATGATCCAAGAGTTTCATAAGATTGAATTGGTAAAAGCCTTACCTACCTAAAATAGATTTGAATTTGATTATGGCATCCTTCTTCAAAGTTTGAATCAAAAATATGGATCCTAGCCTTAATTGAATTTATGGGTTAATAATTAAGGATTAAAATCAACTAACTTGAATTCTCTCTTCTCTTAATTTTAGATGTCTTGTGAAGATAGAAATGGTCTTCCTCGTTCTTGTGGAAATGGTTTTCCTCAATCTTCTAGTGATGGTATTCTACTTTCAAGTCAATGTGAAAATGTCTTCCCTTCCTTAGGAAATGGTGGAACTGGACATCGTCTCTATTCAACTTTTTCAACTCCTCATGTGACTCTCCTAGCATCACGTTTTCCTCGAATTAAAAAAAAATATATGAAATTACTCATGCCTTATTGGCATGTAAACATGAAGATGGAATTTTTATGTGTGCGCACGTTCTGAAAAGGAAGTCGTACATTGACAGGTTGGAAAGGATGGGTGTTGTATTTCCAAAGGAGCAAGCCATTGATTTGGTTCTTGTTTCGCTTCTTAAGTCATATGGTCAGTTTGTTGACAAACGTTCATATGAGGAACCTCAACGTGACCCTAATTGATCTGACCTTATGTTGATGGTTGTTGAAGCAGAAATGCTTAAGAACACAACTAAAGCATAAATGCTTATAGGATCTAATTCCAAGAATTCCATGGACATTGACAATGGTAACATTGGTAATCTAGAAAAGATTTCTCTTCCCAATAAAAAAGCATATTCCAATGTCAAATTGTTTGATCGTATGGTAAAGATAAAGGCTCGTTTTGAGATCATTCCACATGTTTACCCCAATGAGTCCATTTGTTTTTATTGCTAATTGAAGGGACATTGGAAGCGAATCTACCTAAAATACCTGAAAGATCTTAAAGATGGTAAAGTCAAGTCGTGTGACTCTAGTTCAGGTACATCCATAATCTAACTCTATAAGTTCCTATTCTTAGACTCTTAATACATGATGTAATGATCACATTTTGATGATATTGCAAATCTAAGAGAAAGAAGAAAGCTTAATCAAAGTGAGCTAAATCTGATCGTGAAAGATGGACTTTGGTCGCAAGGTTCGATGGTCAGAATTTGGAGCTACTTCTAGGGAGTTAGGACAATTTAATAGATTGCTATTACTTTTCGAGGATGTTTAGAAATATAGTTTTAATTTCATGCAATGTAAGGACAGGTTCTAATTTTTCAATAAAAGTGAAGTTTTTGTTTAGTTAGTTGCCTTATCTTATTTCCTTTCAATGGCATTAATGAAAGTGATAGTTATATTTCTAATAATATCAATATTAATTATGGATTTGATTCTTATAAAATCGCTTGTGGTATTGTCATAATTGACCGAGTGAAAAAAAAATCTCATCACCAACTGGACAGATACTTGGTGTCGTACAAGTCGTATTGTATAATATAGGAGAATCCTGTTCATTGAAAAAGTATGACTTAATTCATTGTTCACATGCTTATGTGAGACAAGTGAAGGACTAATGGATCTAGTACATGTTGATATGGACTCTTTAGATCCAACAGAAGGGACGATAACTCTATTCGTCATGATTTACTAATGTTTTAGTAAATATGGTTTTGTTTATAAGATGAAACATAATTCTAATACTTTGGAAAAGTTCATGAGTAGCAGAACAAATAGAAGAATCTATTAGGCGTAAAAATAAAAGATTCTTCAATCGGAAAGGAAATGATAGTACTTTAGTATCATGTTTCATGATCATCTTAGTAATTGTGGAACTATATCACAATTAATCTTCCAATAACATCTTAGTGCAACTGTATGACTAAGAAGAGGAAGCGAACATTGTTGGAAATGGTTCGGTCATAGATGAGTCATACTTTATTCCAATCAAATTTTAGAGCCATGATCTAGTAACTATAAAACGTATCTTGAAACTCATTTCAAACTAAAAAGGATGATAACACCTCGTAATACGTGGAGTAATAATGTTTTCTTACTCTAGCACATTTAGAGTTGGAGTTTTGATGTTTTTGTTGATCGAGAAACAAAAGATAAATTGAGTCCTATTCTATGAAGTGTTTTCTTGTCAAAAATCCACATTAACTTTTGAATGTTTGTTTTAACTCGTCAAAGAATGTTCCTTGAAAGAAAACTCACATGTCAAGTGTAACATCCCAGAAATCATGACCAAGAAATTTCATTTTAAATCATTAAATAATACCATAACTGTCAAAACATTTCATCAAAATATAAGTCAATTGTCTCAAAACATTATTATCAGAGTTTTCAAATCCAACATCAGAATAATCATCTCAGGCTAAACATAATGGTGTGTGCACTGAAGTCATCCCGAGCTCTTCCATTTGCTACCAGAAGTACCTGAAACCAAAACTGAAAACTATAAGCACGAAGCTAAGTAAGTCTCCCCAAACTACCACATACCATACACATAAGCACATAATCACATATAAACATATCGTGCGCCCCACCTCTTCATCGGGACCCTCCTGGCATCAGACATAGTTTGGCATCGAGCCCCGCTCGGCATCGAGCAAATCTCAATATACATATAAACATATCAACAAATACAAATAAATAATCACATAAAATAAACATATAAACATTCCTCGGGCCCTGCACTGCATCAGACCGAAATTCGGAAGCATACTAACATTCCCCGGGCATTGCCCGACATCAGACCAAAATCCGAAAACATACAAATACAGACACATGCAAGAATCACGAAGACATCAAGCATACAAACATTCCTCAGGCATCGCCTAACATCGGACTGAAATTCGGAAAGCATATAAACATTCATCGGGCACCGCCCCGCATCGGAACTTAGTCCGGAACATACTAACATACATAAACGGGCTGACATTGGTGCCTTTGACCCGTTCCTACAGGAGGAAACTCGCCTTACAAAGCTGAATGCAGAATCTCATGGTGAGGAATCTCTAACAGCTGCCCCGACGACTCCCCGAGCTGTCATTACCAAAATAACACTTAGTCAAAAACCAATAATCTTTCTTAGGGTAAAATGACCATTTTACCCCTAATCTAATTTAGTCCATGACCTACGCCCAAAACCATAACATGAAAGGCCCAATTCTATATAGCGCCCAATTTTCTAAATTGGGCCCAACTCCTCAAATAGGCCTTCCCTTAAGGCCAAACGTATTCTTAGCCCAAGACATCTTATTTCTGATGTGTAACACCGTAAATTTTCAAACACAATTTTCATTTAAAACCCACATAATTCTTATAACACATTTCACAAAAATCTCATTATTTAATTTACAAATCGCAACTCCATAATTATTTGATTAATAATTCAGGATCCTCAAAACATAACTTTTTCGCTGGTGTGTACAATCAAGCTGGTGCCTTCCCGCGATCCAGAGAAACCTGAAACACATATCACATAACACGGTAAGCACGAAGCTTAGTGAGTTCCCCAAAATACCACACATATCTCAGTAGCCTCTCATGGATATGCTCAGATAAGCCCCTCCGGTCGATGTGTCTCATTGGAACCCTCCGGTCCCAAAACTCGGGTGGACCCTCCGGTCCCAACTGAATAAGCTCATAATAATAATAATAATAATAATAATAATAATAATAATAATAATAATAATAATAATAATAATAATAATAATAATAATAATAATAATAATAATAATAATAATCAGCATAAATCACAAAGACATAATGCAGAATATCACAATACACATATAAGCACATAAGATAGCTCAGTCACACAAGGATACCACTCATGGTAAGTATAGTGAGAAGACTCACCTCAGATGAAGAGCAGCCCCTATAAACATTGCTGCTGCGCACCGGCCTCTATCTCTGAGCCAACCCACAAATAACCCAATTAGAATCTAAGTCCAAACTCTCACTCATTAGGTTTATGGGTAGTCCACTAACTATCCCATCAATAACCTAAAACCCATTAGGCACACCAAGGCCCAATAATAAATGGGCTCTCTGGAGGCCCAACTCTCAAATCTAAATGTCAAGCCCAACTTAAGTGCCCAAAGCACAAATGTATATTCCCCTGGTCCAAAAATCTATTTCAACAAGCCCAACACTCAAGGCCCAAAATGAGACTTAGCCCAAAAGTCCACAGTCAGGTTACTCGAGGCGTACCTCTCTTGGTACGCTCAGCGTACTCATGAATCCGGATTAGCCATCGGGGACACCTGGTCAGTATGCAGGGCGTACAGGAATTACACTCAACGTACGACCAGGATTGCTTTTCCTAATCCTTTGGTCTTAACCCGCTAATACATTAACTCAAACCCCAAATTTGGACTCCTAAAAGGCTCTTACTCCATAAAGTTAGTGACTTTAAGCCTTTGCATGGTTGATAAGGTCACAAACACACAAAACTCTCACTTTCTTAGCTCAAAATGCTCATACCTCATGCATGGCTTGATTCAAACGTCCAAGACCTCATTTTTATGGATCCTCTCCACTATAAACACTTAAAAGGACAAACATTAGGCTCTGGAGTGCAACAACTCATAAAGCTTCAAGCTTTGGGACCAAAAACCCTAAAATGGACTATATCATGCACAAATAAAAAGGATGGGAAAGCTTTGAGCTTTATGCCTTCAAATGATGCTTTATCCACATAAAAGCTCATATCCAAAGCATGGACTCCAACTCTATTCTCTTCCATGTTCCTTCTTCAGTCCAAGAACCCCACAAGAAAACTTATAAGCTCACAATGGACACTCAAGCTCAAAGAACGGATTTAGGGTTTTCAGAGAGTTGAAATTTGGAAATGCTGACTGGATATGAAGACGTAATGTTCCTTATATAGGGACACTCCAAAATATTAGGGTTTCTTTCTAGACCTAGTACGCCCAACATACTGGGTGACTTTGCTTCAATTTCACGCACATGAGTATGCTAAGCGTACTCAACTGCCACCTTTCTCACATAAAGGACTTATCCTGCCAAAACTCCAAACTTCCAATGCTTCCTTAATATGCCTCCGTTTCCAAAGAACCTCATACCCATGGAAAGGTGATGAGTTGCCATATGGTTCTAGCAACTCATCGCAACCCCGCGACTTCCTCATGCCCAGGTTGCAGCCCACGAACCCTCATCACAAACAATATGAAACAGGATGTTTGTAACACCCAAAGTTTTGAAGGCCAAGAAAGGAAAGAAAACCCTAAGTTTAGGGGTCGACTCGGCGAGTCCAAGGAGGGACTCGGCGAGTCCGAGCGGGATCCGAGTCGAGGAGTAAGTGACCGACTCGGCGAGTCGGCCAAGGTGACTCAGCGAGTCTGGTCTGTGCGAGTAAAACCCTAAATCCGGGGCTTGGAGCCTATTTAATCGCCTTATTCTTCTTCCTAGGGCTCCTTTACTGTCTCTCACACCCAGAACGCCGCACCCTAAGCCTCCATTGTGCTCATTCAAGCTTCTAGCCATTTTTGAGTGATTTAGAAGAAGAAGAAGAAGTGGGAATCTTTGAAGCATCAAGGAGTGGCCTTGGATCCGAAGTTTGGGGAACATTTCAGAGCATTGGAAGGTATTAATTCGTTTCCCTCCTTCAGATCTTCTTTGGTTATGAGTTTTGGGGCTTTTAAGCCATGTCTAAGATCAATTTCGAGCTTGGGGTCCAGATCTGAGGTTGCTACCTCAGATCCATGCTTGTTTTGGTTTAGAATCCCGTAAAGTATCAACCATTGGGTGGATTTTGGAGCCTCTTGGTCTTAAACCCTAGTTCATGGTGTATTTTGCTTAGATCTCCATCTTTGCACGTAAAGTTTGCAACTTTACGTGGGGAATAGGCTTGGGAAGGGTAGATCTACAGTTTGGAGTCCATGCATGACTCGAAAGTCCTCTGCATGTAAGTAGATCTTAACGGACTCAGCGAGTCCTTCGAGTGGACTCGGCGAGTAGCTTGAAGATGGGGAGGAACTCGACGAGTGGGATGAACAGCTCGTCGAGTCGGATGAAGATAGGCATGAACTCGGCGAGTTGGATGAACAACTCGGCGAGTTGGATGAAGATTGTCGTGTGCTCGGCGAGTCTGTTCTTAAACTCGGCGAGTCAGGTCGCGTAGTCCCCAAACCCTTCGAGTTAAGACTCGAGTCAGCGAGTCGAGCAAGGACTCAGTGAGTTGGTCAGGACAGGATTCGGGAATCTGTAGACTCGGCGAGTCAGGGGCTGACTCGGCGAGTCAAGTCGTGATTGGAAGGACTTTGAGCATAGGGACTCGGCGAGTCAGTAAGTGGACTCGGCGAGTAGGGTTGACCTGGAAGGTTGACTTTGACCAGGACTTTGACTTTGGCAAGAGTTGACTTGGTTGACCTTTGAAGGTCAGTTAGACTAAGTGTTATGTTGATATTGGTAGCTCGGGGAGCTAGTGGAGCAGCAGTTCGGAGTCAGTGGTCAGGTAGCGGTCAAAGGGATTAGCAGCAGCAGTTCAGCAGTATCAGGTGAGTTTCCCTTTGTGTGAATGGGTCTACGGCCACAATGCCGACCCATGTAGACATGAGTAGAAGACCCGGGGGTTAGCCTTAGGCACAGTATGCTAGTATGATATTCGGGACGAGGTCCAATGTTAGCGGGCGGGTGCCCAAGGAATGGTTATGTGATAGTTTATACTTGTCTGTGTGATACTTGTATGTTCCTGGTAGGGAGGTGAGTGTGGGCGAGGTCCCGTATCTCACCAATAGCAGAGTGTGGATGGTGTTCCACATCTCGGTAGCAGCAGAGCAGGGGCGAGGCCCAAGTCAGGAAGGGAGTGAGTGTGGGTTGGGCCCGTATCTCACTACCAGTAGGAGCATGGACGGGGTTCCATGACTCATCAGTAGCAGGACAGGGGCGGGGACCAGAAATAGGCGAGGCCTTAGGACAAGATCCGTTAGTATGTGATTAGCTTATGTAATGTGATGTGATATGTTTATGTGCTATTATATGTTAGTAGGCGAGGCCCTGTGACAGGTGAGGCCTAAGTGAAACAGATATGTATTCGAGCGGGGCTCGAAGCCAGGCGGGGCCTGGAGCGGTGGGGCCGTTGTAGCGGGCGAGGCCCGAGGTAGGGGGCGAGGCCCAGGATAGCGGGCGCGGCCCAGTATGTGAAGTATGTGGTTATGCATGGTAAGTGGTAGGGTGGGGAACTCACTAAGCTTCGTGCTTATGGTTTTCAGTTTTGGTTTCAGGTACCTCCGGTAACGGATGATGGAGCTCGGGATGATCGCATGGCACACACCATAGCTTAGACAGCCTGGGAATGTTTACTCTGATAACGAATATGTATTTTGGAAACTAACACTTTGTTTATGTTTGAAAACGATGAATTTGCTTAACGTAATGTGTTATCAAATGAAATTTTTAGTCTCGAATTTTGGGACGTTACAATTGATGGGTTTTGAGCATTCTAACACTTCCTAAGTGTACATGCAACCCTAATAACCTTGGATCTATGTTTGTCTAATTATCATGCAAAGTTGAATTCCAAGGTTATATTCCTATCTAGCATACATGGGGAACAATTTTAACTTGAATCATAGATAGAATAACTTACCTTGTTGTTGCTTGTGTTCCTTGAAACCTTGTGAGCCTAGCACCCCAAGTGTGATGCCTCAAATGCTTCACACAACACCAAATGCTCTTGGAAAGACCTTTGAGATAACACACACTTCTCAAAATCGGCCAAGCCCTCTAGTTTTTTAGTGTATAACTTGTGTAGCCAATTTTGTGGAGAATGGGACTCTTATATAGTGTTGACACATCTAGGGTTACACCATGTAAACCCTAATGTGTCATGCCTCTTCATTTTCATGACCCATGGGTTTGTAACTCCCATGGAGCATCCATGGAGCATCCTATGGGTAGAACCCAACTTGATAATCCATGGAGCCTCTTAGCCCACCATATAAGATATAGATGATTTACATAATCAACCCATATATTTAATTAGTTATCCTTTGATCACTTAATTAATTCCAAATTAATTCTTTGATCAACTAATCAAATAATATTATTAATATATTAGAACTTATAATATATTAATAATCTCCAAGTGTTATTTCTCTCATTTAGTCTATCCAATTGCATGGTGCCATGCAACCCAAATGGACCATGCCGGGTCGGGTCAAGTACAAGCCCGAAATAGTTATGGACGTAGACACCTTATCCAACAGTCTCCCACTTGGATAAGTCTAATAACTATATCTCTCGTACTTCAGGAACCGACCGGCAATCGTAGCTCTTTCAAGGTCTCTCGGAACTGAGAAGATGATGGTACGCCATTTAAGATAAGTGATCATATAATCCTCCGTTCTAGATATCAGCCGGACAAATACATGGAACATTGTCTTGCTTATTGTCCAGCATTTGTTTCCCGATTTCCGATTTGTTTGACATAGAACTTAATTGAACACATCAACTTAGTTCTGACCGGGCCCGGTACATAGGTCAAAACAAAATCATCGAGGGGCCCAGATATCAGCTTCTAATCCAAGAAGGAACAGATAAACTTCGACTCATATGTTTGTTCTACCACTCATTGAATTACACACAAAAGTACGTTTTGTAACATCGAGTTACCAATGCGGTTTCGTACAGTCAATGCATAACCAACTTGTAAGTAACAAATCATATCTCTAGGTTTGAAGACTTATATGATATTACCGTCTCACGATCACTCGAGATAGAATTCCATGAAGTGATTCCAGTGAGCGTGGGTTGAGTCCAATGCTCAGAACTTATGAGCACTCATGATTGTTGTAGCCTTGTCCAAGACCTCTACAACCAAACATGACAGTCTTGATTCATATCTACTTCCAACATATGACCAACTGTGGAGGTTTGAATAATATGTTATACCAAACAAAATTATTCTGGAAGTCAAAACATGCAAAAGAAATATAGTAAACGATCGACAAGAGATAACAACACTTTACTCATAAATAAAACACTTTTATTCATCATCAATTGTCAATTACACTTTACAAATTTCGAGATTATCTAACTACTAAATCTAATATCATCCTTCAGCCCTATGCTCCGAGCATGCTGAAGATGCTTAACCCGAGTCAGTCCCTTTGTGAGGGGATCTGCCGGATTCTCATCTGATGATACCCTCTTTGCCACGAGGTGTCCTTCTTCGATCCGATGTCTAACGAAATGGTATTTTCTGTCGATGTGCCTGGATCTACCATGATCCCTTGGTTCCTTGGCTAAGGTAACAGCACTTTCACTATCACAGAAAATTTCCATTGGCTCTTTAATAGCTGGTACAACTCCAAGGTCTCCAATGAAGTTCTTCAGCCATATCGCCTCCTTTGCTGCCTCGCTAGCTGCAATATACTCTGATTCACAAGTAGAATCAGCCACTGTCTCTTGCTTGGAACTCTTCCAAGAAATTGCTCCTCCGTTTAAGGTAAAGACCCAGCCCGACTGAGAGCGGAAATTATCCCTATCAGTCTGGAAGCTAGCATCACTATACCCTACAACTCTCAAGTCATCACTCCCACCAAGGGTAAGAACCCAGTCCTTAGTCCTCCGTAGGTACTTGAGGATATTCTTTACCGCAGTCCAGTGTGCCTTGCCAGGGTTCGCCTGATACCTGCTAACCATGCTCAAGGCAAAAGCTACATCGGGTCGAGTACACGTCATAGCATACATGATCGATCCTACAGCCGAAGCATAAGGTGTTCGTCTCATTTCTGCTATTTCAGCCTCAGTGCTAGGGCTTTGTGTCTTACTCAATCTGGTGTTACTCTGGATGGGTAACTCTCCTTTCTTGGAATCCTGCATGCTGAATCTCTTCAGCACCTTATCCAAGTAGGTACTCTGACTAAGTCCAATTAGTCTTTTACTCCGATCTCTCAAGATCCTTATCCCTAGAATATAGGTAGCTTCACCAAGGTCCTTCATAGCGAAACACTTCCCAAGCCAGGACTTTACTTCCTGCAGGGTTGGAATGTCGTTTCCTATGAGTAGTATGTCATCCACATACAATACCAAAAAGCTAACTATACTCCCACTAGCCTTGACATACACACAAGATTCATCTTCACTCCTAGAAAAGCCAAATTCCTTGACCTTTTCATCAAAGCAAAGATTCCATCTGCGAGGTGCTTGCTTCAATCCATAAATGGATTTCTCAAGCTTACACACTCTATTAGGGTACTCGTTGCTGACAAAACCCTCTGGCTGACTCATGTAAACATCTTCAGCCAACTTTCCATTAAGGAAAGCGGTTTTGACATCCATCTGCCATATTTCATAGTCATGAAATGCAGCTATGGCCAACAGAACCCGAATAGACTTAATCTTGGCTACTGGAGAAAAGGTCTCATCATAATCCACTCCAGGAATTTGAGAGAAGCCCTTTGCAACCAGTCTAGCCTTATAAGTGTGTACTTTACCATCCATGTCGGTCTTCTTCTTGAAGACCCATTTGCACCCTACTGTCTTACGACCTGGTACATTTTCAACCAAGTTCCAAACTTGATTGTCATACATGGATTGTATCTCGCTATCCATAGCCTCTTTCCATTTTGCAGACTCGGGGCCTACCATGGCTTCCTCGTAGCTGTTAGGGTCATCTTGACTTACTAGTGTCCCATCACTAATAAGTGTCTCACCTTCTGCAGTAATATGGAATCCATAGTAATGCTCAGGTGCACTCCTAACTCTCGTGGAACGTCTCAGAGGTACAGATTTGTCAATTTTCTCAACAGGAGTTTCCTCCTCAAGTTGAGGGCTAGAGTTTGAAGTTCCTTCACCGCTTGATTCTTGAATTTCTTCAAGATCAATTTGCCTCCCACTGTCTCCTTGGCTTATAAACTCTCTTTCTCGAAAGACTCCTCTTCTTGCTACAAAGACCACATTGTCACTAGGTCTGTAGAAGAGGTAACCAAAGGATCGCTGTGGGTAACCGATGAAAATACACCTCTCGCTTCGAGGTTCGAGCTTATCATGAGTCTCGCGTCTCACGAAAGCCTCACAACCCCAAATCTTGATGTGGTCTAGTTTAGGTACTTTACCAGTCCACATCTCGTGAGGAGTTTTGGCAACTTTCTTTGTATGGACTAGATTAAGGATATGGGCGGCAGTCTCTAAGGCATACCCCCAGAATGAGATTGGTAGCGAAGCTCGACTCATCATGGAACGAACCATATCCAACAAGGTTCGATTACGCCTCTCAGCCACACCATTCAACTGTGGTGTCCTAGGAGGTGTCAATTGTGAGACTATCCCACATTCCCTTAGATAGTCGAGGAACTCTAAACTAAGATACTCACCACCACGATCGGATCGAAGCATCTTAATGTTCCTGCCCAATTGATTCTCGACTTCCTGTTTAAATTCCTTAAACCTCTCGAAAGTCTCTGACTTATGCTTGATCAAGTAGACATATCCATATCTACTATAATCATCAGTAAAAGTCAAATAATAACGATTAGCATCCCTTGTGGCATGTTTGAATGGTCCACACACATCCGTGTGTATAAGGTCCAACAAACCTTCACCCCTCTCACACGAACCTGTGAAGGGTGACTTTGTCATTTTTCCAAGTAAGCATGATTCGCAACTATCATCTGACTTTAGGTCAAACGACTCCAAGACTCCATCCTTTTGGAGTTGGCCTATGCGTTTCTTGCTTATATGTCCAAGACGACAATGCCATAAAGATGCTTTATCCAAGTTATTATTAGTAGAATCAATACACAAAACATTATTTCCTAAGTTATCTATAACAGATACAGCTTCATACACACCATCACAGGGTAATGCTTTAAAATAAAGAACATTATTAAAGAAAGCATCAATAGAACCAACTTCATTATTAAATGAAAAGGTAAACCCTTGTTTGTACAAAGCATGAAAGGAAATAATATTTCTTGCCATTCCTGGCGAATAACAACACTTATTCAAATCTAAACTAAACCCACTACTTAGCGATAAAGTATAAACTCCAATCTTGGTAACAGGTATAACTTTCCTATTCCCCATGATCAAGTTTATCCTTCCTTGCTCCACATTCTCACTTCTTCTTAGTCCCTGCAAGTCACAACAAATATGAATACCACACCCGGTATCAAGGACCCAAGATTTCGAATGGGGTGAGTTATTAGAAATGATAGTGTAAATACCTGCATGGTTGGGTTTAACTTTCCCATCCTTTACATCTTGCTGGTATTTTGGGCAGTTCCGCTTCCAATGAGCCTTTTCATGGCAATAGAAGCATTCAGCCTCTTTTGGGTCAGAAGAAGGAGTAATGAAACCTTTCTTGGTTCCACTTGAAGAAGAGCCATCAAGGGTCCGAACCTTGGTACCCTTAGAAGAGCTCTTTCTCTTCCTCCCTCGACTTTTCCCGATTGCCAAAACGGAGTAGAGTTTTGAGTAGGAGTGATAGCAACCGACTTCCCCTTAAGACCTGATTCTGCGGTCTTGAGAAGTCCCTGAAGTTTGCTGAGAGTGACTTCTTCCTTGTTCATGTGATATGTCATGCGGAATTGATCATATCACGATGGTAAGGAATGCAAAATAATATCTATTGCAAGATCCTCCGGGAAGTTCACATTAAGCTTCAGCAAACGATCCACATACCTTTGCATTTTCTGCATGTGGCTCGTGACGGATTCCCCATCCTTCATCATGGTTGTTATCATGGAGCAGATGATTTCATACCTCTCTTGTCTTGCACTTTGATGGTATCTTTCCATCAAATCTTGGTGCATGTCATAAGGGTAGAAATCCTCATAAGACTTTTGGAGTTCCGCTGTCATCGTGGCCATCATGATGCAAGCCACTTTCGTAGCATCCCTTTCATGTGCCCGAAATTCAACGATCTCCTGAGGAGTTGCAGTGGACTCATCAATCTCCTTAAGCTCCTTGTCAAGGACATATTCTTTGTCCTCGTAGCGGGTAATCATCCTGATGTTTCTAATCCACTCATTGAAGTTGGATCCATCAAAGGTGACTTTCCCACACAAGTTCATAAGGGAAAAGGAGCCATTAGGATTAGAGCCAGAAGCATTGTTGAAAGACATCTGAAGAAAAGAGGACAAGATTAGTTTAGATAAGAGAGTCCTTAATAAAACACCCAAATGTAATATTAAGGCTAGGATCCAATCACAATATAATATAACTTAGAAGAGGTATGCCGTAATCTAAACTATATCATATTTGAAAGGTAGGTGAATGACGATTCACCAATTTCTACCACGAAAACCGCAATATTTTAGTATTAGGTTTTTGAATGGTTCTTAGAAATTCCTAGATTCTTTGAGATTCAATGAACTTTTCAAAGGCATGTTTCAATCTCGAGTGTGCCCTCCAGGTTTTGTGACTGGGATACCGAGGATCACAAAACGAGGTGTGAAGTAACCATGCAAATCACTTGGTACCCTTAAAGTTTATCACTCAATCGATGTGCCGGTTAACCACACACGCTCCATCGATACTATAATAAACCCTAAGTCACCCTTTACCTACCTTGTTAAGTCCAAGTTAGTGTGCCGGTTAACCACACACGCTCCACCAACGACTTAATCAAAGTGTAAAGTGTAATTTCATGGAATAGCACCTTATTCACATTTTTCCTAACGTAACTAAGATTGGGAATTTAATAAAACATTTAGTTACTTTATAATATTCATCATACTTTGAATGAGAATTAATAAGTCCTTGTCTTACCCGTTCGGCTAACGACCCTCCACCGATCAAGCAAGCGGTGGGTGAGAGTGGACACCCATTAAGTCACCATTTTATAGGCAACAACCTTATACCCACCTTATAGACCGGCTTCGTGAATGAGGCGTACTAGCGGTAAGACGACTTTGTTCTTATACATATATATATATAATTATTAAATCATAATAATATAAGTATAAGGGTTGAATTTTAACTTTTAAAATTTTAGGGGTTGGAACTAAAGTTTTAACTTAACTTTACTTGTTCCAAAACTTGAGGGCAAGTTTTGTAAACTTTCAAAACTTTTCATATCTTGTAACTTATGAGTTTAATAGAGTAATAAAATGAGGACTTTTCATTTTTCTAACTCTTGTGTTCTTTTAATGGTTTTTTAAATCCAAGAGACTTTTGGTTTTCCATAACTTGAGGACAAGTTATGGACTCCATTAAAACACATTATGATCATGAATTAATCTACCACATAGGTTACAAATAATTCCTATGATCATCTAAACATCATAAGAACAAGAATATGAATATGAACACTTTCAAGAATCAAAATCACATTTAATCTTTGTAATTTTGATAACTAGTTGTTGTAAACGAGTTAGAAAAGTCATTACACCTTCTAAAATAAGTTTTCAAGTACCAAAACATTTTAGGGTAATGATTCTAATCCATTTCCAGCAACACAAGTCGAAATTCTGCACTCTGTCGACCCTACTCGCCGAGTGCATAAACCTACTCGCCGAGTAGGTTGAAGATACACATGAACTCGACGAGTCCTCCCCATGGACTCGCCGAGTCCATCAGTTAGACAGTAGAATTTTCGACTTTCTTCAACTTTTAAGCACAAATAACAAACAAACAAGCCTAGGCTCTGATACTACTGATGGGTTTTGAGTATTCTAACACTTCCTAAGTGTACATGCAACCCTAATAACCTTGGATCTATGTTTGTCTAATTATCATGCAAAGTTGAATTCCAAGGTTATATTCCTATCTAGCATACATGGGGAACAATTTTAACTTGAATCATAGATAGAATAACTTACCTTGTTGTTGCTTGTGTTCCTTGAAACCTTGTGAGCCTAGCACCCCAAGTGTGATGCCTCAAATGCTTCACACAACACCAAATGCTCTTGGAAAGACCTTTGAGATAACACACACTTCTCAAAATCGGCCAAGCCCTCTAGTTTCTTAGTGTATAACTTGTGTAGACAATTTTGTGGAGAATGGGACTCTTATATAGTGTTGACACATCTAGGGTTACACCATGTAAACCCTAATGTGTCATGACTCTTCATTTTCATGACCCATGGGTTTGTAACTCCCATGGAGCATCCATGGAGCATCCTATGGGTAGAACCCAACTTGATAATCCATGGAGCCTCTTAGCCCACCATATAAGATATAGATGATTTACATAATCAACCCATATATTTAATTAGTTATCCTTTGATCACTTAATTAATTCCAAATTAATTCTTTGATCAACTAATCAAATAATATTATTAATATATTAGAACTTATAATATATTAATAATCTCCAAGTGTTATTTCTCTCATTTAGTCTATCCAATTGCATGGTGCCATGCAACCCAAATGGACCATGCCGGGTCGGGTCAAGTACAAGCCCGAAATAGTTATGGACTTAGACACCTTATCCAACAACAATGTTACATGATGGCCCACTATGGCCCAAAATAGCAAAGTCCATAGAATGGCCCAACCCGAGACCCAAATGATGAAAAACCCAAATCCAATGAGTACGTGGGGCGTACTCCTCTTTACGCTTTGCGTACAGGCTGCTTGGCTTGTACGCTACGCGTACAGGCTTGTCGCCCAATGTACTACCCTGTTAAGCCATAATCTCTAAAAAGGCTTAATCCTTTAAGACCTTACGCTTAACACACATATATGAGTCCAATAAAGTGTCTTAACCAATAAAGTTAATTACTTGGTGGCTTGAAAACCCCCAAATGGACCCAAACTTGAAATATGGCAACCTACTTCCATATAAATGACTAATACTCATGCATGGCCACATTAAGACCTTCAAGGTGGTAACTTTTCTATCTTTGGGACTAAAATAGCACTAAGGGTGGCAACCCTAAGCCTAAAAACAAATTTGGAATCATAAAGTTCCATTCTTGGGACTAGAAAGGTCCAAAACCCCATTACAAGAGATCTAAGCATTCATGAGGCAAGTTTTGAGCTTTTTACCTCAAATGAGTGCTAAATGATGATGATGTATCAGATCTTTAAGCTCAAGCTACACAAGTTCTTCTTCACTAACGTCTTCTTTCTCCTTCCAAGCTCCAAGCCACTAAAATGGACTTCACAAGATCAAGATCACACAAAAATGAAGAAGGTTAGGTTTCTAGTGTTTCTGTGTCAAGGAGGCTGGGTTTTAGGACATAATGATGTATTTATATGGCCTAAACCCTAAAAATTAGGGTTTTAAGTCAGCTCGTGTATGTTGCGCATACCTCTTGGTATGTTACGTGTACGTGCTTCAACCCCCTGCATCCAGTGCTGCCACTACGCCATGCGTACGCCAAGCTTACACCTAACGTACGTCTTCAGTCAACCCAACATATAACGGTCCACTCAATAAAGTCCCAACTCAATAATCCAACATTAATATCATAGTCCAACAATTAATTGCAAAAATCAAATAATTAGCATTACCTCAAGTCACGGGTATTACATCAAGAAGTTAGTGGGAGTCATGTTGATCTTGATCTTGCATGAGTCAACTGATAATGACCCTTTTAGTTATCACTAGCACACAAATAGAGGTTGATAACATGTTGTGTTTCAATTGACATATTCATATTTCTATGCACTTCCAGTTGAGTTGGCAATACTTATGAGTTTTATGTTCTTCGTTTAATTGCAAAAGCAAAACATGTTGGTCAGTCACAATATGGGTGAACTGCTAACAACATGGAAGCATTGGTAGAACTTTTGAGCTGCTAGAAGGCAATAAATTTAGATTAGTGAAGTTCAATCCATAAATAAGACCTAAATGTGATTTTGGTTTGACCCAAACCTTGTCTTCTGACTGTAGGTTGAAAATGAAAGTTATGCATGGATGGGAACGTATGCACCTTTGGATCTGGGTGATAAAAAGGTTTCGCTCTAATTCATGAAAATGGTTATGAGCAAACACTTTCACTAGTATATTTTAAGGATCTTATATAGATCAATACGAATATTGTGTGTATTAATTGCATTCTCAAATTCATAATATTATTACGATATCCCTTTTCATATTTTGAATTATGAGGAATGGCAATGAACTGATTAGACTTTCAGGAGATATGTTTATCGCGTCTTGAAAGGGTTTGAACACATAAATTATCTGGATAAAGTGCATAAGTTTAAGAAGCCTAATTAGAGGCTTGACGAAGCATCACGAAATAGGAATATGCACTTCCATGACAAAGTCAAAGGGTATTGATTTCTATAAGTCCAGGTGATTTATGAGTATATGTCAAAGCTAGTGGGAGCATAATTGTTATGTTGGTATTGCATGTTGACAATACTATCCATAGGGAACAATGTCTCTAATTTGCAGGTTGCAAATGTTGGGAACTATTTCGCTATAGCGTACATAAGGGAGAGGGCACTCATACTTCACTGCACATCCAAAATTTTAGATTATATAGTTTAATAGAACTTAGTTAAAGACATATATGAATAGCATGTTGAAATATTTCAACATTAGAGATGCTATATATGGAAATATTATAACAAGGAATTGAACAGATATTAGACCCTTGTAATAATGAGTCGAGTCCCATATCTTTCGGATATAGGTTCGATTACATATGCTATAATATTTAATTATTATAATTTTTAAAATGATCTGAGCATTGTGAGAAAAAGGATTAAAAATTCATATGACTAAAGTTATTAAACGAACTGTCAAGAACATTCTGAGGTTTACCAAAGACTGGTTGCTTGTGGACAGTTGGAAGTATTCTTTGTTGGGAAGGACCACAGTGACACGTTCTGGATTGAGATGGTTCTTGGTCAGAATTGTTGGTCATATGGAAATATAGAAATGTTTCCATAATGTGATATGTTTGT
This sequence comes from Lactuca serriola, assembly GCF_051521515.1. Lineage (NCBI taxonomy): Eukaryota > Viridiplantae > Streptophyta > Magnoliopsida > Asterales > Asteraceae > Lactuca > Lactuca serriola. The sequence continues at coordinate 7,825,861 of NC_136414.1, read as the reverse complement.
AAAATCTGGATGTGAGTTAGAAACTTTAATGCAAGAAAATTGTTCTAAGAGTGTACCTTGAATTTGAAACTTTATAATCATGGAAATGTTTCAAGCAACAAGTTCCAGTGGAACATTCAGTAATATCGAAGGCTCAGTCTTTGTAACTTTAGAACATTGGCGTCGTAGAAAGACAATGCATGTAAAGATGAAATTCCATTACATTTTAGATAAGGGACAATAATTTGGAATTGTGAAATGAGAATCATTGGAATAATGTTCAATCGATCTATTCATACAGGAAGGACCATCAAGAGGCATAGTATGCATGTTCATAACATGGAATGAATGATGTTATCTAATTCAAGTGGTTAGTTGATTGCTTGAAACATTATATATTGAATAAATTCGTAATTGTTATGGTGATTAAATAATAGGGATTTATTTATGATCAATAGACATGATACCATAGTTAATTAATTTATTATTGTGTTTCATTTTTCATGTTTTACTTCCCTGATTAATTTAAATATTATTCAAAATTCCACAGTCGTTCGTACCTTTGGAAGTAAGTAGTGAATTAAGATTGTCATGAATTGATTGTAGATTGTTGATTGAGGTTAAGACATTGCAATTGGAATTGATACAATATTCATGAGTACTTTGAAAATAAAGATTTTAAGTATGGGATAAACCCATGCTTAGAGATGATGGGTTTTTGTCATAAGACATCCTATGTGCTCATACAAACCCTAATGCTTGGATTTAGGTTTCTCTATTGTACATGTTTTGAATCCAAGACTATAAACCCTAATTCTAGCATATGGAAATTGATATTAACATATAATTAGGTTTAAGATAGTACCTTGATTGTTATGTAGCAATAACAATCCCAATTCCTTCTTGAATTGACTTTGGAAGGCTTAGAGTCACAAGTGTTACTCCTCTAATGGCTCACAAACACCATAAGCAAGAGGATGAAGATGAGAGAGGATGGAGGCTGCCCAAAACGTGTTCTAACCCTAGAAAAGAAGTTCCCCACGTTTTTGAGCCTTAAGGGTTCTATATATATTGAGGCTATTAGGGTTATCTAACAAGGAAACCCTAATTTGGTTGCTTAAGCCCTAAGCAACCCATAGACTCCTTTAATCAAGCCCATGGACGATTTTCTTATGGGTTTCCCCATAGAATTCGTCCACCTCTTGATTCAAGGCAATCCATGGCCCAAATTGCAATTATCCTATAATTACAATTCCAGTCCCTTAAGTTTAATTAATCTCTTTTAGTCACAAAACTAATTACCAATTAATTATTGACTAATATTAATTAAACAATATGATTTCTCCTTTAATATATTATTCCCATAATATATTAATAAATCATATTTAATCCTTTCTCTCCATAATTCATCCTATCAAGTTGCTTTGGTGAAGGCAAACCAAAAGGACCATGCACCATCGGGTCAAGTACATACCAAAATAGTTATGGACTTAGACACTAATCCAACAGTCTCCCACTTGGATAAGTCTAATAACTATTATGCGTATGACTTCAGATCCCGATCTGCAATCGTAGCTTTCCAAAGCCGATGAGGGATCATATATTCCTTCATTCTAGATATCATATAAGATGTGATTTCAAATCATTCTCTTTGTACTATATCTCGATTTCCGATTTATGACGACTGACTAATTGAACAAATCAAATTAGCCCTAGCCCGACCGAGCATTTACGTTTGTCATCACTAAACCATCGAGGGACCCAAAGATATCGCTTTTATCCTACTTTGGATAAAAGGAACGGATAAACTTTGATACAATGCTTGCTTGTACTCACGCACCGAATCACACACAACAATATGTTTTATAACACCAAGTTACTGGTGCGTTTACATATTATCAATGTGCAACCGATTTGCAAGATACAACTCACACATCTCGGTTTCAAGAATATAAGATGTTATTGTCTCACCAATCACTCGTGATACAATCCATGGAGCGATCCAAGTGAGCGTGGGTCTAATCCAATGCTCAAATCACATTCATAAGCACTCATGAACGTTGCAGCAAACATTTGCTTATGTCTAATACTCTTTTAGACAATCCACACACCAATTCATGATAGTCTTCATTCATATCTACTTCCAACATATGAACGACTGTGGCCCGTTTGAATAATTCGATTATTCTTAATAAACTCAATTATTCTGGAAGTCAAAACATGCAAATGTGAAACACAAGAATAATACTAATCCCATATGTCCTCAACCCTTTGAGCATAAATAAAACAACTTTTATTTATCACCATATTGATTACTCATTATTTGTAGTTTCGGGTAATCAACTTCTTACTTGAATTACAACACTTGTCCCATGCTCCTAGCATGCACACAATGTTTACCTATGGTTCTTACTTTGTGAAATAGATCACATTGAACACATTTCCAATCATTCTCATTTCACAACTCCAAATCCTTTTCATAAGTGAAAGAATATCAAATTCTTGCTACTTATAAAATATGCTAGATTCTAACATTTTATGCAATGATCTCTTTTGTAATGTCACTGCACCAAAGTCACAAAGACTATTGCCAATGATATTACAAAGTCTTCTATCGGAGATTGTTACAAGACAATTCCATAGATGTGATGTCTCTCACTCAAAGTACTTTCTTTGAACATCCTTTTGCATAGAAGTTTCTAATCTAGTCATAGATTTCTCAATATTCAATTCCCAATATGGACACACTCCCATATGTTCCATATGACAACTCATTCTTAATAGAATCTTATCTATTCGTAATGATGTCGATATGGTCCATCCAATATGGAAACATTTCCATATTTTCCAATACTATACTTCCAACTACTCACAAGCGACCAATCCTCGTCGAACTTGGATTGTCCTTTGATAGTTGTTTAATTATTTTAGTCTAAACCGATTCTAGTCCATTTTCCCTCTAAATGTGCTCGACATTTGGAAAATATTAGAATGGTCAAACATTAAAGCATTTGCAATCGATCCTATACCCGAAGCGTATGGGACACGACGCATAATGTTTTATTTGCTATGTTCTCAAAATTCGAATTGTGAAGAGGGATGCCGTAATCATAATCGAAATTTTAAGAACACACTTTGTACCTTTGACTAAATTAACATTTCTCAACCTAAACCTTTAGATTTGAAATGAAGCATAATATTCTCTCCCTTAATTATAGCAAAACAACTCTTCAACTATTGCGACTTTGCAAAGTATGACTCTTGTTTTCTATAATTAATATTGCTAACCTTGCAATACTTTCCTTAATAATCATACAATCATAACTTTTATGCTCCCACTATCTTGATGATTATTATAAAACATAACACTTATGCTCCCACTAGCTTCGACATGTATTCATAAACATCTTAACTTTCAGAAAAACAATACTTATTGATTTCTAATACTTAGTGCTTTGATAATCTTTTATCAAGCCTTCTTGAACTTATACACCTTTGCCTTAGATAGTTCATATGTGTGTGTAAACAATTACCAAACCTCACAATTCAAATTATGGAAAGGGATACTGTAACCATAATCGAATTCGAGAATGTAATTTTACAATCACTATCTTCTTAAAATCTCTCTTAGTGAAAGCATTTCCTCACAATCATTTTCGTGAAGGAGGAAATCTTATGACACTTAGATTTAAACGGTGTATGTGTTCCTATCCATGTGAATTTGTCAAAACTAAAGTTTACGACAAATTCAAACTCATATGGACCGAACTTTCTTAATCTTGATTTGTTGCCTTATGGTAGCACAACTGCCCACCATGTCTTCCAATTAGTTAAGCAGCTCACCCTTTCCTATCAATATACCTTTCTGATTAAGGTGCTTTGCCTCTTATGCGTTCAAAATGAGAACTCATAGAACTCACATGCATAATTAACTCGATTGGATTGGCACAGAAACAAAATAATGTCGACTCGATAGGTTGTAAACCTCAACTCGTGTGCTAGTGATGATCAATAAGGTTTATTTGATTTGTTCTTGAAACCTTTCAAGACCATTAAGACTCCCACTTACTCCTTGACATATAAGATTCTCTTGTCAAAACATTTCTTGACAAATAAATATTCAAGAGTTAGTGTAGCTTTTATCAAGACTCTTCATAAATTGGTTCTAGTTGGTCTTTGTCTTATCCAAGACATCACAACTTTCCACATTTGATGAATGTTATAAACCTTTAATACTTTTCACTCATTGTCACAATCTTAACTTTCAGACATGTCATTGGAACGAAGTATGATAGACTTCTTGATTTAACCATTTCTTCAATCCTTGATTCCTCTTCTTAAACATACAATTGTGCTAAGATTTACTTAGAGGATCAGTTGAGATATGGTTCTTAATCATTAAGACCCATCATAAAGCATAAAAGGCACTCTCCCTTCTTCTTAGAATGGAGAAACTTTTATCTTTCTGCCTACTTGATTCTTCTTATTCGTTCTACTATTGATTTAAACCTTTTTTCAATCAATCTAGAATTACACTTAATCTTGTAAGTATAATCACATTTACTAAACCTTTAGTGAATCATGATGAATATCTTTGTTACTCTTATGGTGGACTTGATCAACACGCAACTTTGTGTGCTCGATCTCCTAGTCCTTCACTTGACACTTTGTCAATGAATTAGTCTAATTTCCAAATATAAAATTTCTCATTCATCGTGCAACCAAGTTGCGTGATTCCAAATTTCTGTCCAATTGAAACTTTGGGCGATGAGAAACTCTCCCTATTTGGTAAATTCTCAACTTTCCATAATTAACACAATAAGAACCAAATCCATTATTTCTAATAATAGAAACATTTTAACATCAATTTTTCATACACGCCATTGCAAGGATAAATAAATAAAATTTAAAATCAAAATTTATTTTATTGCGGAAAAATTTGTCCTTACAATGCAATTCATTGAAAAACTTATGCTAATACATCTTTCTTAGCAATCTAACTTTAACTCTAAGTAGTAGCTTAAGAATCTAATCTTTGAGAAATACGATCGAAATCCATTCCTTCATGGTTAGATTCTGCTCACTTCTTCCTTTAAGCTCCCTTTCTTTTCTTCGATTCTACAAAACATCAATTGTAATCTTATCACATTATGTATTAAGAATCTAGAATGAAGCTTAAAAGAGTTAGTCAATGGATTTTACCTATATTAGATCCATACATTTTGACTCTCCCATCTCTTAGATCTCTTAGGTAAATGGGGCTGCTTCGTCTCCAATGCCCTTTCTCTTGGCAATAAAAGCAAATTGACTCTTTTGGAGCATGACATGGAACTACTTTAGACATTGCCTTTCTCTTATGATCAAACTTTTCGATCATAGCATGTCTTTCGTTGTCATTGTCTATATCCATAGAGGTCTTGAAGGCAGATTCACCAATCAACTTTGCTTTTCTATTGCGCCAAACCATTGCTGATTCAGCAGCAATAAGCATATAAGGTGAGATCTATAAGGGTCACGTCGTGGTTCATCATATAATTCTCTCTTACGAACTCACTATACGAGTTAGGAAGTGACTGAAGAACCCAATCAACAGCCATTTCCTCACAGACAACGGATCCCAACATTCTTAACCTATCAATGTGTGACTTCATCCCTAGGACGTGTGCACACACCGACTTTCCTTCTTTATGTTTACTTGCCAAACAGGTTTGAGTGATCTTGAACTTTTCAAGCCTTTGAACTTGTGGGTTAGGGAGAATAATTGGAGGAGGAGGAGGAAGTGAAGCATGATCTCTTGTTCCTCGATCGAATCGTGGAATATCATCTTCATGTGGAATGCTTGTTCCACAGGATTTGGGAAGACCATAGTTGTCGAACTTTGACATCTACAATACGGGAGAAAATGAATTCAAGTTAGTTGATTTATTGAGTCCTCAGTAAATCACCCAAATGAAATACTAAGGCTAGGACCCAACACAATATTCTACAATTCGGGAGAGGGATGTCGTAACCCTAATTGCAGAATATTTGATGGTAAGTGAATGACGTTCACTAATTTCCACCACGAAAAATGAAAAAGAATTTAAGTTTTAAATCTATGAAAACTCCTAGATCCTTTGAGATTCATTGAACATTTCAATGACATGTTTAAATCTCGATATGCCCCTCTAGTTTGTGACTGGGATGCCGAGGATCACAAAACGGGTGTGAATAACCATGCAAACTTACATGGTGCCCTCACATGTTACAGTCACCTATTTGATGTGCCGGTAAACCACACACGCTCCACCGAAGTATGACAAACATTGAGTCACCCTTTGCTACCTTTGCTTAGAACCATTTAGTGTGCCGGTAAACCACACACGCTCCACTAACGTCTTCGCAAGGGCACAAAATGTAATTTCATGGAATTGCATCAATTCACTTTTGCCTAAGTAACTAAGATTGGGAATTTTATGAAAACATTTAGTTACTTTTATACTTCATTATACTCATAATAGAAGGTTTTGTCCCATCCTACCCGTTCGGCTAACGACCCTCCACTAGTCAAGAGTGCGGTGGGTAAGAGTGGATATCCATTCAATCGCCATTTTATAGGCAATTTCCTTAAACACCCCTTATAGACCAGCTTCGTGAATGAGGCCTACTAACGGTAAGACTGACTTTTACTCATACATATATATATATATATATATATATATATATATATATATATATATATAATGTTAGGCTTTTAATGTTATATATAGTATAGAGTGTATTTTATACTTTTTAAAATACTAGGTGGTCTAATTTAACAATTATACTTTTAATTCAATTAAATTGTAAACCAAAACTTTTATGGATTTATTAAACCTCCTTTAATTATACACTTCAATTAATTAATAAAACCATAAGGGTGAGATTTGAACTTTTCAAAACAATACTAGTGTTTTAGAATTTAACATTCCTAATTAAACCTTTAATTAACTTTTAAATTCCAAAACTTGAGGGCAAGTTTTGAAAAATTTCAAAACATTAGGGTTTAGAATTTAAATATACATCAAAATTAAACTATTAATCAAAATTTAAATTCCAAAACTTGAGGGCAAGTTTTGAAACCTTTTTCAAAACATTAGGGTTTCAACTATTTAAATTCTAAACTTTCAAGTTCTAATTTAAACTATAAAACCTAAAGGGATTAATTTGAAACTTTTCCAAACTTTGTTAAGAATATTCTAGATCACATAAATCAAATAAGGCAATTAACTATAATTGGTGGTTATCTAATTAGATCTAGTTCAAATTCTTGCAAGATAATATTCAAATACTTTCCATAACTTAACATTTATCAAATAAGGTAACAATTATCTAATTAGATGACCAAAATCTTTTATTTTGACAAGGATAATCATAAGGAATCAATAAAATTCGAATTTTATTAATTTTAAACAATTATGGCAATTATCCTAAGTCAAAATTGGCAAAAATCCCGAAACAGCCTCCTTCTGACGCTCGAACTCGCCGAGTTCATCAGACAGGGGGCCAAAAAATCGATTTTACAACTTGAACAAACAAACAAGGCATCAATACAATAGAAACCAATCAATGCTCTGATACCACTGATGGGTTTTGGTCCTAAGAACATCCTATGTGCCCATACAAACCCTAATGCTTGGATCTAGGTTTCTCTATTGTACATGCAAGTTATCCAAGACTATAAACCCTAATTCTAGCATACAAGTAATCATATTAACATAAGAATGGGTTTAGATCATACCTTGATTGTTATGTAGCAATAACAATCTCAAATCCTTCTTCTATTGACTTTAGAAAGCTTAGAGTCACAAATATCACTCCTCTAATGCTTCACAAACACCAAAAGCAAGAGGATGAAAAGGAGAGAGGATGGAGGCTGCCCTAAAATGTGTGAAACCCTAGAAGGATGCTTAGCCATGTTTTTGGGTCATAAGGGATCTATATATATATAGTGAGGCTATTAGGGTTATCTAACAAGGAAACCCTAATTTGGATGCTTAAGCCCTAAGCAACCCATGGATCCCTTTCCTTAAGGCCTTGGACGATTTCCTTATGGGTTTCCCTATAGAATTCGTCCATTCCTTAATACAAGGCAATCCATGGCCCAAATTGCAATTATCTTATAATTACAATTCCAGTCCCTTAAGTTTAGTTAATCTCTTTTAGTCACAAAACTAATTACCAATTAATTATTGACTAATATTAATTAAACAATATGATTTCTCCTTTAATATATTATTCCCATAATATATTAATAAATCATATTTAATCCTTTCTCTCCATAATTCATCCTATCAAGTTGCTTTGGTGAAGGCAACCCAAAAGGACCATGCACCATCGGGTCAAGTACATACCAAAATAGTTATGGACTTAGACACTAATCCAACAATTGTATGATAGGCTTTGAATTTGGTTTCCGGTTTCTTTTGAAAAGAAATTGAGTTTTTACTCTGCGGTCGACAAAAACATGGTAATCAAACCAATGAATATTAAATGCAGTACTATTTAACTATAACAAAAAACCAACATTGAAGGATTTCGGAAAAACGACATTGAAGGCTTCCGACCCCCGCAAAGCGGGGGATACTTTTCTATTTAATAATAAAGGGAGATATTTTATGACTTCAAAGTAAATAAAACAAATTACATAATAAATTTTAACAAACTTAAAACATAAAAAAAAAAAAAAAAAAAAAAAAAAAAAAAAAAAAAAACACTAAAAAAACATATTAGGCTAAATTAATCCTAATCCAAATACATGTCCAATTACACATCTAAATTTTTGTACAAATCTTCTTCCATATCGCCACCAAAACCTATAACCGACACCATATCTTGTGTTTAGGGATGTCAAAAAGTCATATGGGACTCCGTTTCCGTAGGGGCCCCGTCCCGTTAAGGGGGTATTTGTATAAAAAAAATCGGGGGCGGGGGCGGGGGCAAGGTTTACCCCCGTTTTAATTTATGGGGCGGGGGCGAGAGTAATAAGGGGAATTCGCGGGCAGAGGCGGGGGTAGAAAGGATGGAGATTTCGGGGGCGGGGGAATAGGGGAATTTCGGGAGCAGGGGCAGATGATGTAGTCCCTGTCACGTTTGCCCCCGTTGACATCCCTACTTGTGTTAGACTTAAGGTTGTTAAAATCGGAATTATACATTAGTGTAACGCCCCATTCCTGGTATGTTGCTTCCGTGGCATTTATTTAGAAGTTTTCGAGAGGGACTCGACGAGTCTATGGCCCGACTCGTCGAGTAGGGACGAGATTTCAAGCACGTGTTAGTCGGCGACTCGGCGAGTCCATATTCGGGACTCGGCGAGTCTGCCTGCCAGGTAGAAACCCTAAATCCCCGGGTTTTGCACCCTATTTAAACCACCTTATGAGCCCCAAACTCGTCCCCTTCACCCTCAGAGCATCATTTAGCAAACCCTAATCGTTTCCTTGAGTAATTGAGCATTTCTTGTGTGAATCTTGAAGTTTTGAAAAGAAGGAGGCTAGATCCAAAGGAGAAGAAGAAGATCCAAGGTCCTGCATCCATTTCAGAGTTTATTGAGGTATCAGCCAATTTCCTTCTGTTTCTATGATTTATTTCTCTTTCACAAGCATATTTAGCCTCTTTTAGCCATTTCTTAGCTTGTTCTTAGTAGAGAGATCACATTAGATTGTTTAGCCTTCGGATTTAGTCATGTTTCAGTTCCAAAATCGTAGATCTATCACCTTTATAGAGCCATTTTGCATGATAGCCCTAGATCTACTCTTCTAAGTGCCTTTTAGCCTTTATATCCTTTTTCATGCGTATGTACACGTAAAGTTGGAAGCTTTACGTGGTAAATCAGCCTTAGAAACTCAGATCTATAAATTGTATGCGGTGATTTTGAGCAGGATCGAGTTTTTAGTATCTGCATGCATGTGACTCGGCGAGTCGTTCTTCAGACTCGGCGAGTCAGGTCGCGAGTCCCCGATCTTTACCCTTTGAGTGATTCCGAGTGGGGACCAGTGAGCAGTAGGATGGACTCAGTGAGTTGGAGGTTAGACTCAGTAAGGGAGGGACTCGACGAGTTGTTCATACAACTCGGCGAGTCCAAGACAATCTTCTTAGCTCGAAGAACAACTCGTCGAGTTGTTCATATGACTCGACGAGTCGGATGCAGATTGCCTGAGTATTTGAATCAAGAGGGTATCCGTCGAGTTGATGCCATACTCGACGAGTAGCCAAGAGTAGGGTTGAGAAGTGAGACTAGAGACTCGGCGAGTTGGCGGCCCAACTCGGCGAGTCAGGTCAACTGTAGGCTGACTTTGACCGGGAGGGTTGACTTTGACCAGGGGTAAAAGAGTCATTTTACCCAATGCAGTGTTTAGTATCTGATTGAGTGTGTTTATGGATTTGTAGCCGGGGAGATACCGGAGCAGCAGCAGTTAGCTTCCAGAGCCATACACACAGCAGCCAGTTCACGAGGTGAGTTTCCTTCCAGTAGGAACGGGTCTACGGCCACAATGCCGGCCCGTTTAGTTAGCAGTAGTTCCGGACTTCAGTCCGATGCAGTACTTCAGTATGCTTGATGTCTATGTGATTCAAGCATGTTTATGTGTTATATGTTCCGGACTTCAGTCCGATGCAGTATGCAGTATATGTGTCTATATTAGTTGATATGTGTTATGCTATGTTATGATCAGTCAGTTCCGGACTTCGGTCCAATGCAGGGGACAAGGTCCTAGTCAGTTCCGGACTTCGGTCCGATGCAGTTAGTTCCGGACTTTGGTCCGATGCAGTTAGTTCCGGACTTCCGTCCGAGGCAGTCAGTTCCGGACTTCGGTCCGATGCAGCTAGTTCCGGACTTCGGTCCGATGCAGTGGGCAAGGCCCAGTATGTGCTTTATTTGTTATTGTGTGGTATGTGGTAGTTCGGGGGAGCTCACTAAGTTTCGTGCTTACAGTTTTAGTTTTGGTTTCAGGTACTTCTGCAAGCAAGGGGAAGAGCTCGGGATGATGGCATCGCACACACCACAGCCTAAGTTTTTGTCTTGGGAGTTAATTCAGTTTCTTGATATGTTTGGATACAGTTGTGATACAGTTTCTCTCACAGTATTTTATTATGGTTTTTGAAACACGCAATGTATGGTTTTATTATGTGATACTCAGTTTCATGATTTTGTTATAATAAAAATTGAAATTTTTGGGTCGTATTTTTGGGTTGTTACAATTAGATTCTTTTCAAGTTTGTAAAATTGGAATCGTAAGATTGAATCGGGATCATAAAATTTTACAAAAACAATTTAATTATAAATTTAACACATGAAAAATATATGTTCATCAGTTGATCGTACATAAGTTTTAAAGATTTTAAAATATTTGTGATATATATATATATATATATATATATATATATATATATATATATATATATATATATATATATATATATATATATATATATAGGGGAGCGTTCAATCAAGAACATTTCTTATCGCGTGAACATGACAACAAATTTGGATCACACAATTTTTTAATTAAAATTAAAAAATAATATTCATATAAATCATAAAATAGTTACAAACAATTATAAAACCCACTAACACCACTCACCACCCAACCAACACCACCACCACACGCCACCACCACCAATCACTAACTACCACCACCACCCATCACTACCCACCACCACCACCCACCACCACTACCACCAACCACCACCTGCCACCATGAAAATTAGTGAACGACGATTCACTAATTTCCACCATGAAAAACGAAAAAGAAATTTAAGTTTTAAATCTATGAAAACTCCTAGATCCTTTGAGATTCATTGAACATTTCAATGGCATGTTTAAATCTCGATATGCCCCTTTTGTTTGTGACTGGGATGCCGAGGATCACAAAGTAGGTGTGAATAACCATGCAAACTTACATGGTGCCCTCACATGTTACAGTCACCTATTCGATGTGTCGGTAAACCACACATGCTCCACCGAACTATGACAAACATTGAGTCACCCTTTTCTACCTTTGCTTAGAACCATTTAGTGTGCCGGTAAACCACACACGCTCCACTAACATCTTCGCAAGGGCACAAAGTGTAATTTCATGGAATTGCATCAATTCACTTTTGCCTAAGTAACTAAGATTGAGAATTTTGAAAACATTTAGTTACTTTTATAATTCATTATACTTATAATGGAAGGTTTCGTCCTATCCTACCCGTTCGGCTAACGACCCTCCACTAGTCAAGAGTGCGGTGGGTAAGAGTGGATACTCATTCAATCGCCATTTTATAGGCAATTTCCTTAAACACCCCTTATAGACCAACTTCATGAATGAGGCCTACTAACGGTAAGACTGACTTTTACTCATACATATATATAATGTTAGACCTTTAATGTTATATATAGTATAGGGTGTATTTTATACTTTTAAAATACTAGGTGGTCTAATTTAACAATTATACTTTTAATTCAATTAAATTGTAAACCTAAACTTTTATGGATTTATTAAACCTCTTTTAATTATACACCTTAATTAATTAATAAAACCAAAAGGGTGTGATTTGAACTTTTTCAAAACTATACTAGAGTTTTAGAATTTAACATTCCTAATTAAACTTTTAATCAACTTTTAAATTCCAAAACTTGAGGGAAAGTTTTGAAACATTTCAACACATTAGGGTTTAGAATTTAAATATACATCAAAATTAAACAATTAATCAAAATTTAAATTCCTAAACTTGAGGGCAAGTTTTGAAACCTTTTTCAAAACATTAGGGTTTCAACAATTTAAATTTCAAAACAACAAAACTTTTGGGTTCAAATTTAAACTATAAAACCTAAAGGGCAAAATACGAAACTTTTCATAACAACAAGGATCAAAAAACAAATAATTCAAAATTAACATTTAATCACATAATTATCCATATTTGATTTGTTTAATGATTTCTTGCAAAACAATTTATCAATTTACTCAAAATAATTAATCAATTATCACATAAGGAAACAATTATCTTATTAATTGATAAATATCTTCAATTAGATCAAAATTATAGTCAAATATATCATATAATCGGATTAATATTGATCTAACATGATAAGGTAACTATCCATAAGCAAAAACAGCAAGAAATCGCGAAATACCCTCCATCTGACGAGTTGACTCGTCGAGTCAGCCTTGGACTCATCGAGTCTGCATGGACTCGGCGAGTTCAGCCATGGACTCGGCGAGTCCAGCCTCCAGAATCCAAAAAATTGAATTTTCTACTTTTACAATGCATCAATACAATTGAAACCAAGCTAGGCTCTGATACCACTGATGGGTTTTTGTCATAAGACATCATATGTGCTCATACAAACCCTAATGCTTGGATCTAGGTTTCTCTATTGTACATGCTTTGAATCCAAGACTATAAACCCTAATTCTAGCATATGGAAATTGATATTAACATATAATTAGGTTTAAGATAGTACCTTGATTGTTATGTAGCAATAACAATCCCAGTTCCTTCTTGAATTGACTTTGGAAGGCTTAGAGTCACAAGTGTCACTCCTCTAATGGCTCACAAACACCATAAGCAAGAGGATGAAGAGGAGAGAGGATGGAGGCTGCCCAAAATGTGTTCTAACCCTAGAAAAGAAGTTCCCCACGTTTTTGAGCCTTAAGGGTTCTATATATAGTGAGGCTATTAGGGTTATCTAACAAGGAAACCCTAATTTGGTTGCTTAAGCCCTAAGCAACCCATAGACTCCTTTAATCAAGCCCATGGACGATTTTCTTATGGGTTTCCCCATAGAATTCGTCCACCTCTTAATTCAAGGCCATCCATGGCCCAAATTGCAATTATCCTATAATTACAATTCCAGTCCCTTAAGTTTAATTAATCTCTTTTAGTCACAAAACTAATTACCAATTAATTATTGACTAATATTAATTAAATAATATGATTTCTCCTTTAATATATTATTCCCATAATATATTAATAAATCATATTTAATCCTTTCTCTCCATAATTCATCCTATCAAGTTGCTTTGGTGAAGGCAAACCAAAAGGACCATGCACCATCGGGTCAAGTACATACCAAAATAGTTATGGACTTAGACACTAATCCAACAAGAGATACTTCATGGATTCAATCACAAATAATTATAAGACGATAATATCTTCTATTCTTAAAGCACAGATATATAGTTCATAGTTTACATATCAGTTGTTCATTGGTTTGCTCAAACGCATCTTGTAATTGGATGTTATAAAGGGTTATTCCATGTGTGATTTGATATGTAAATTGTATGCCTATAAAGTTAAAGTAATTTGTTCCTTTTGCGCTAATAGGAAAAGCGGTATACAGGGGCCCTCGATGATTTGAGTTGATCTGTAAGAACCAGGTATGGTACAGACTGAATTGATGTGTTCAATTTTGTAGTCTGACATTTGATCGACAAATTAGGAAATCGTGAAACAAAAAAAATGAACATGAGGCTGATCATTTAATCCATGACTCTGTTCATACTCTATCTTGTAGAACGAAGGAATAGCTTATCACTTATCTTAAGGATAATGTTTGATTTGAATCAGAGTTCGACAAATGGCTTTGAAAAACACTCTTATTTTTTAGTTCAAGTTTATCCTTGCAACTGTAGTTATAGACTTATCCAAGTGGAAGATTGTTGGATTAAGGTGTCTTAGCCAGTAACTAAACTCGTATATTCTTGTAATTAGAAACAAAGTCCTTTTTTGGGTTTCCCTCATAACTAGAACTTGATTAGAATGACATTTATAGAGAAAATAAATGATTTGTTGATATATCATATAATTAATATATTAATTGAAAAAAATTGATTTGTTAATTTATATGATTAATAAATTAATATGATATCAATTAGAATTTATTAATTATTCATTAGAATTAATCTGGAATTAATTTGGGTTTAACTGAAATTAACTGAAGGTGCAAATGGTGAATTGTAATTGTTCAATAGTTGAACAAAAAAGACAATTCTAGAACCATCCTAAGGTGGACGGTTTAGGGAGCCCTTCTAGGGTTTCAAGAAGCCTCATGGGTGTTAATAATGAATGGATTTGAATTGGAATTAAATCAATTATTTAATTATTCAAATCTTGTTTTGTCCCTAAGTTACCTAAATTATAAATAGGACCCCTTGGGCATTATTTTTCGTGACTAATCCTTATTAGAAGCCTATGAACGAAATTTATACCTTTCATCCTCTCTCCTTAAGTGTCTTCTAGTTCTAGGGTTTAGGTGTGAGTCATTAGAGGTATCATCATTTTGGTGCTAGATTTTCAAGCTCTTAAAAGGGATGATTGAAGTAACTTTTTTGCTACAATAAGTTTGAGGTAT
The DNA here is from genome assembly GCF_051521515.1 of Lactuca serriola. Lineage (NCBI taxonomy): Eukaryota > Viridiplantae > Streptophyta > Magnoliopsida > Asterales > Asteraceae > Lactuca > Lactuca serriola. The sequence continues at coordinate 7,810,530 of NC_136414.1, read as the reverse complement.
GTAACCCAAATTCTTAGATTTCAAAAGTGTTAGATTCAGGTAAGGTTTCTTGTTATTCAAAGTTTGTTGCATTAATGTGAATACATAGATCCTTTTAGGTTGCATGTGCCCATGTTAATTGTTAAGTGTTTTTTTTGCATTGTGCATATTGTTGTAACCTAATAAACCCATCATCACTTCAGGTACTTTGGTTTAGTTTAGATTATTTCTCAAAATCATGGTTAAATACATTAATAGTGCAATAAATTTATTAGTTGGTTACTGAATTCTAATGTGACTAGTTATCTTGATTAGATTTCATAATACTGATAATTAATAAACAGCTAACACAACGAGCATGAACTTAGTGAGCACATAGTTAATTTAATATATTCGGAATATGAAAAATATGATCTAGTGATTTCTCATCAATGGTCTATACAATCAATCAAAGCATAACATGGATATCTAATACTCTCTAAGGCAATCAAAGTCACGGATTAACATTACCTAACCCTAGGATTTGATCAATCTCTAGTCTTAACAGTTTAATGATCATAAACTCATTAAGATTCAAGTTAATGTAATTATATTGGTCATCTTAACTACACATAGCTCAACAATAGGCAATAAAAACCATAACTTTAACATGATAGGTGATAATTAATCAAACACATTTAACAACCTAACTAATAAAATCCAAAATCATTGAAATCAACACATAAAATCGAGTTTCATCTACTCCAAACGAAAGAAACATGTTTTAACACCTGAATTCAGAAAGTAAAAACACAAAAAGAAATGATTGGAATGCTAATAATGGTCAGAATAGTAAATCGAATGGTTCCCATCATGAATCAACTCTTAAAATCTTTCAGATCTTCTCTCCATATCAGCTTTACAGCCCTCTACCAACCTTCTAGACCCTCTAAACGACATCTTTACGTTTTCTTGTTGCCCAAGTTGAAGTGGAATGAAAGATATATCATTAGGGTTAATTTTCAGCTTAAATTATTGTTTACAGTGTCGCCATGGAGTGGAAAAAGACTTGTCACGCCGTGGGAATTGGATTCCAGAACGCTCATGATTTTTTTGATTTTCCATGTGGTGGAAATGGATTTGCCACGGGGTGGGAACCGTGAATCCAAATTTGGCACAAACACGAAAGTCGTCTGAAATTTGGTCTAGTTTTTAGAACATCTTGAATCTCCTCAATCGGATTCACGAGTCATTAGATATAACCAAAACACTGAAGAGAGTTCAATCAGCCGGCAACATCATTTTTGCATCTTTTTTAGCTTTTTTCTTCTCATTTTGCATGCTAGCTCTCATTTTAACTATAATTGAACATTTCAAAGCATATTAAGTATTATATATCTTAAAATATAACATTTTTGCTTAAATGTGTTATCAATTTGAAGTTTTAATCTCTCATTTGTCGTATAATTTTGTTAATCTTAGTTTTAACTGCTATTAAGTTGTGAATGTAAAAAAAAATTTAATTAAAATTTAAATTTATACTAATTCATGTATTTTATATATTAAATTATGTATTAATTGTAATAAGTGTTTTAAGTTGATAATATGGATGTGAATACTACTTTTTGTGTACTAAAATGTTAATTTAGTGTAATAAGCTGTGATTTTTGTTTTTTAAACTGTGAATTGATTGCATTAAACTTTAAAATTTCTTTTTAAGCTACGAATTGACTGCATTAAACTGTGAATTTTCTGTTTGAACTGTAAATTGAGATTAAGCTGTGAATTATGTGTATGAAGCTATGAAGTTACTTGTATTAAGTTAAGCTATGAATTTTGTGTATAAGCTTTGAATTGACTAAATAAAGAGTGTTAAGTTGAAAATATGGTTGTGGATGTTTACTTTTTGTGTATTAAACTTTGAATTTTGTGTACTAAATTGTAATTTTTGTGTTTTAAACTGTGAATTGATTGCATTAAACTGTGAATTTTCTTCTTAGACTATGAATTGACTATATTAAACTGTGATTTTTATGTTTTAAACTGAGAATTGACTGCATTAAACTGCAAATTTTCTTCTTACACTATGAATTGACTATATTAAAGTTGTGAACTTTGTGTATTAAATTATGAATTGATGTTATTAAGCTGTGAATGAATTGACATTAAGTTGTAATTATTTTATAAATTTTTTGTTTGCTTTTGAAATAATGTAAATTTTTTTCACGGTTTAATATATTAAATTCATAATTTAAAATATGAATGATTTATGTATAAATTTTTTTGTTAATTTTCTTATGAATATATTTATTTTTTGTGTTGTATAAGTATGTAAGAATACATCAGTTTTAATAATAGTTTTGCATTAAATTCAAAATGAGTGAAATAAATCATTTTATTAGACTGTGAATGTATTATTTAAGTTATTAATGCATGACTTTATTTACAGATCTGATTTAGAAGAAAATGATGGTTGCGATGCTGGTACATGTGGTTAGTAGCAACGTGTGGTGGTGGTACTAGTAGAGTTTTAATTTTTGATTTCTTTAAGTTTGTGAATTATTGTAAAATGGTTTGTATTAAGTTATGAACTTTGTGAATTAAACTATAAATGGACTGTATAAACTTGTAATTTATATAAGTTTTTTGTTCAAATATGAAAACATATAAGAAGGAAAATATTATATTGTAAAAATTACCATTTTGCCCTTTTTGTATCAAAAAGAGAGAAAAAAATAGAATTTTTACATGTTTAATAAGAATATCATGTAAATATTTACTAATTAATGGAGGTTCTCAGAGTTCTTAATCTTTTGTGGTTCTCCATTGAACATGTCTTTCTTTCTTTCTTTCTCTCTCTCTCTCTCTCTCTCTCTCTCTCTCTCTATATATATATATATATATATATATATATATATATATATATATATATATATATAGAGAGAGAGAGAGAGAGAGGTAGGTTCAAATGTTTCTCACATCTATTGTGTGCTAGAATGTACCAATAAGAATTTAGTATTAATTATATGTATATTAAATGTTATCCATACTTATAACTCATTTTTATGGAAACTAATTAAATTCGTCATTAATGCCAACAATAATATTCTTTCAGAATGAATTCATATCTAGAAGAATAAGAGTGTATTCTAGTAGAATACACTCTCGTTCTTCATATTCCATGCAACTTTATTATATTTTAAGTGAGTAAGTCCTGAAACAAAATACGAATTCATATATAAAAACCTAGATGCGAATTCATTCTGAAAAAATGTTATTGATGATATTAATGACAAATTTAATTAGTATCCATAAAAAGAGAATTATAATTATGAATATCATTTAATATACATATACTTATAGAAATCATTTAATATCAATATTTATTTAATTAAATAATTATTTAATTTATTAAATTGGTATCGTTAAAACAATGTTTCATGCCTTTTATCTTATTAAAAACTACAAATTATTCATAACTTATTTAATCTTTTGTACTAATAATCAGTTTTTAAATGGATAAAGTAGAAACCATGATATTTTTTAAACTTTACACAACTAGTTTGAAAATTTTAAAACTTCCATTTGTGAAGATGTGATTATTCATCCAAGTGAAAAAGTTAAACTGACCACATGTCATCGTATAAAGTATTTCACTTCTATATTTAATTGTTTTCAATTATTTGTAATTCACAAATTTATATTAGACACAATTATACAGGTAGCTCGGTTTGCAAAAACAGATATAACAAAAACAACTATATATCATAAGCCATAACCTCTATTCACTTGATCTATTTGGTTTATTCTTTGATATATTTAATCATTTTTCCATATAAAATGACTTTTACATCTTTTTAAATTAATCCATTTTTTAAAATTGTTTTGATTTAAAAAATAGAATAAATAAATACATCGCCTCAATCTTTATCAAATTATTGAAAGGCAGAAGAAGGAGACGTTGTCCCTTCATCACTGGTTCCACCCTTCATCACCGACGTTGGCCACCTCCATCAGTGACCACCACCGGCATTGCCTTCCATTCTTGAAACCATCTCTTCCGACTTCCATCAAAACTACTATATTCAGCCATCAATCACAAGTTTGGATCTCGACAACCCATGGAAATCGATGCTCAAAGCCCATAATTTAACACAACTCAATTCCCAATATGAAAATGTAGGTTATAAAATTTGAGATGAATGTTTCGTTTCATATCTAAAACGGATAGTTCATGTGTGCGTTCTCTTGCCTATAATATGAAATCGATTTGTGTGTAATATTTAAGTTATTCTTCCTCTTGGCCAGTGATGGGATTAAGGAATATAAGAACACGAGTCGTAGAATCATTTCGATCCTGCATCTCCCCTGTTTTTCCCATTTGAGTAATGTATCTTTATATCAATGAATTGGTATTCGAGTCAATTACAACTTTCTTTTAGATTAATTTGGCTAAAAATCCTATATTTTTACTTTTAATGCCATAAACAAAGTTTTAAATGTTTTAGAACTTGTGGATGCATCGTTTGTTATGTTACTAGTTTATAACCCGTGAGAAACACGGTTATAAAATTAATTAATTTTTCATATTAAAAAATTAAAATTATTAATCAATTATTTTAAATAAATTATTACTTAAGAGATATTTTTTTATTATATAAAATTATAATTGTTGATTTTAATAAATACTTGAAGTTATATCACCTTATAATCTGTATTAGTTTTATTTTGTTTTTCAATCTAATGTTATGAATTTAATATAATTAGAATGAAAACTTTACAATTTAAAATTTAAAATGGATAATCAATTATTAATTAGTGTAATTTTAGTGGAAATTTAAATTTTGAAATTTAAATTGTATAATTAATAGGTTGACAAATGACATAATTGATAATATATAACATTAATGAGAAGCTCTAATTATATGACACTTGTCAATAGGAGATTAAACATATTCTTTTACTAGGTGTGAGACCCGTGTATTATACGGGTTGATTTAAAAAAAGATTAAACATTAAATTAAAATGTAAACATAAAATATTTTTTTAATATATAATTTTAAAATAAAAAATAAAGAAACTTATTTATTGCAATTTAATATTATATATATATATATATATATATATATATATATAATACTTTACATATATAAGTAGATGACTTTAATTTTAAAAATTGAAACAAATCAAAAATTGACAAGTGGATAATATTTATTTCAAAAATACCACAAAATGACAAGTATCAAAACTCATGAGAGATTGACATGTGGCAAAAAAACCTTCATTTATTAAGGAGGATTAGATTAGAAATTATATATACTAATAAAAAACCTTGGGCTCCCCCCCCCCCCCCCCCCCCCCCGAGTCAGTTTTTTTTTTTGGTTAATTGTGGAAACATTGTGAAAAAAAAGTCAGAAGTCATAGGAAGATCGTATTTTTAGAGGACAACTAATAAGAGACTAAAATTGTAACAATCTGGAAAGTAGTATGGCAAAATGAAAGCCAATAAAAGTTTATTAAGAACTAAAAGTGTAAAAGTTTGAAAATTGGTGTGGCAAAATCAAGGTCAATAAAATTTTACTGTTCCTAACTTCGTCAAACATATATATATATATATATATATATATATATATATATATATATATATATATATATATATATATATATATATATATATATATATATATATATAGAGGGTCAATAGAAAATGCCCAGAAAAAACATACTTTAAGATATCTAATCTTTTTTTTTTTTTACTATATAGGGCTAAAAATCATAGGTTTTGGAATAAATTCATTGAAAAAAAATTACTTTTTTCTGCGATTTGATAAAAAAATAGCGGCTTTTATGTTTGTTAAGTCAAAAAAATATTAGATATCTCAAAGTATTTTTTATATATTTTTATGGTTTTTTAGGGGGTTTTTTAGTTTCATGCATTTTCTATTGATTTTCCATATATATATATATATATATATATATATATATATATATATATATATATATATATATATATATATACACACACACACACACAGAGAGAGAGAAGTGAGAACATTTTTTAGAATGAGAACAATTGAGAACAAATTTAAGCCACTCATTTATTTTCTCCATTTTCTTGTCTACACCTCCCTCCGCCTCACTCGTCCCCTCATCGGAAACCACTTTCATCTACTGTCATCGAGCTCATTTCCTCCATAATCTCCAAACTTTTCATCCTTGTATTCTCGTTTCTCCTATCATAAACACCATTTCTTCTTTGGAAGACGATCCCCTCACCAAACAAACGATTGATTTGATTTTCGAATTTTGTGGGTTAAGTGATTCTTCAATATACAACGGGTTTTTTTGTTAGGGTTTCAGATCTCGATTATCTTTTGGTTACTTATTTTGGAGCAGGTGTCGCATATATTTGGTAATTGTCCTCTATTCCTTACACATATTTGTTCTTATGAGTTTTGAATGACGTCAAATACATACTTTCTGGATGATTAGTGGTTCTTTTTGTTATTGTTGCTTCATTACTATTTCATTTGGAGTAATTAACTTTTATCTTGATTCATATAATCTCATAGACATTGTGACAACTTACAGATTTTTTATGAACACCAAGTGTTCGATGAAATGTCTCAATGAAAAAACCTCCACAAATAAATCAAGAATAAGGTGGTGTATTTATTGTTGCAGTCTGTAGGTGCTTGTTGATGGTTTCTTTGCTGAAACATCATTTTGATGTCTCTGTTTAATTTGCCTCTGTTTTTTTATTGGACTTTATTTCCCCAAACATATTCAACAACTTGAATGTTTGGTTGCTGAGATTATAAACTGGATTTTATATTCTTGCATAGTTTCCCCAAACATATTTTGATATCTTTGTTTAATTTGCCTCTATGTAGGACTCAAAAAGGTGACTTAAAGAGCTTAATGGGTTAAGTTGGCAACTTAACCCTAATAAGTATGAAAGTGACATTTTATTCGAAAATCCTTAACTTTGAACCCTCATTAAGCCAAACATTAAGGCCCTTAAGTTAAATTGAATTTCACATCTCTATAGCTTAATAAGTAACTAAAAATCATGTTAAAAGTGATAAACTTAAGGCTTAACTATTAATTCCTTAATAGAACACCAAAAATGATTTAGAAGATATTACGATCAATTTTCCCAAATATGTCCTCCAGCTTCTAAAATATGTGCAAGTCAATACGAACATCAAAAAATCATGAGACTTAGTTTTCTAGAAATATTAGTGTGTCTACTTTCTTCAAACTTTGAATCACATTTCGAAATTCCAACTCCTTGAGGGGTAAAATTGGCAATCTTCTAAGGCTGGTCCATGCTTCACAAATTTCATGCACCGTCTTAAAAAATCATAATAAATTCATCAGAACTCCAAATGGCAAAATTCCAAAGCCTATAGTTAGATATGGATGTATAGTTTCCAACATATAAAGGGAATGATGTAATTCATAGTAGATTGATACAGTTTATTCTAAAAGAGTTTAGTGGTCCAGAAAGTGACAGCTAAAAGTTACCAACTTGTAAATTTAATATAAAATAAGCCAAAAATTATTTGAATGAGATCTTTATATTTCTGAAAAGATAAAAGGGGGAACTTTACAAATATAATTTTATCAAAATTTTAATAATGGGTTGAAAGGTAAGAAAACATATCCCAAACAGAGGACTACAATCAAAGAGAAAATAAGGAAATATGTACATAAGTTTTATAAGATTAATACAACAAACACAAGCTAAATAATGTTATAATTTTTGTGTAGGTTCTCGGAAAGTATAGGATCCATATTGCTCATGCTAGCTAATTTTCAAGATCAATGAGGTGAGTACTAACTCTCCTATTATGTAGGCATTATTTGTGTTATGTTATTGTTCACAGATACCATAATAACATGTGATTATGTGTATCTAATCACATATGATTTATATGGATAAGATTCTTTTTTGCGTTCTCGATTCAATAATTGTTTTTTTTCACTTTAATCATATGTGATTAAATACATTTAATCAGATGTGATTATATATTTCTAATCACATAGGATTTTATTTGAAAAAAAAACAAACCTGCATCCCTTCCGAGTCTCTTGGCTCTACATCTGCGGAATTCCCTCCACAATCTCAGCAGACATCCCAAACCGGATGAGCTTTTATTCCACTGCCGTAAACACGCTGCTCAATAACCATACTCGAATTACTCTATTCATAACTCTGCTATGCTGCTTTCACTTCCATGAACTTGCACTCCTTCGCGGAGTTACACACCTCTCTCTTATCCTTACCAAGGAATCCACTTGACCACATTGTCACTCGGACGAGTGCCACGATGCTCACCCAACGCTACACCACCCTTTTTAGCATATCCGCTATCCATCCAACACACATACTCTGACTCTCATCGCAGGGACTCTCAAGCCCATGCACTATCTCCACTAATCAAGATCACTACCCGGGGCCAGACCTTTTAATGCAATCACACTGCAACATACACAATCCATATCCTCAAACTGATCCAACAATACTTGCAGAGTCTTCAGCATGACTGGACCGCCTCACCAGGCCTTTAGCCCATCTGGACCACTCTCAGAACCTTCAGCCAATCTGGACCGCTCTCAGTGCCTTCAGTTTGGCTGGACCGTTCTCCGAGCCTTCGGCCTGACTGGTATGCCTACCGGCCTTCAGTCTATCCGAACTGCTCAACTAGCATTCAACATTCTGAGTTATCCCCCCGGAAATCCTCCCATGCATACCGTTCTAGCCCTCTAGGGGTTCCGAACTCTAACTCCATCATACATACTCGATCCCGGCATGCTCCCAGGCCCTCCACAATCAAATGCCCTAGGTCTGTATCCCGCCCCGCATGCCCGACACTTACTCCTATCAGCCTATACTCTGGGCTGACAGAACACTTGCTGAATCCCAGCAACTAAGCACCCTCAAATACTCATCGATCTCCCAGAGAATTCTCCAATTCTCCCTCACTTGTAGCACTGATTAACAACCATCGGTCGCCATCACCGACCTCTCAGAACAACTCTGCACAAAGAAAACACTTACATGCAGACTGCTTCCCACAAGCATAAACAATCTTAACAAGATCTCACATCAACACCGATCAACCTGCTCGAAAGAAACTCAATCTGCATCTAACCACTCCTCAGAAAGCAGATGCTACCCGGCCTGCAACCCAATGCCGAGTTTCCACTAATAACTTTCATGGATGATAACCAACGAAATTCCCAAAACAATAACCCATAACCAAAACCACAACCCGCAAAATGACGAATACCACATCGAAAACCAAACAAAATACCAGCACATAAACAATACACCACAATATTCACAAGATAACAAGATATCAAGAAAGAAACATACCCGCAGCTGTATCCGGCACTGCTCTAACCTCCTCTGCCGCAAGCTGATAAGCACGACCCTGAGCCCTTGGGGGCTCCGCTCCACCCTGACCTCCACCAGTGATCCTCAAAGTGGCCGGTGCTGGAGCCTGCACCGGTCCCGCAGCAAGCTGTGGACAGTTGACCCTCAAATGTCCAACCTGATGACAATGATAACAAATTCTCAAATCCCGAACCGGCGCTGACTGCCGACACTCCCTCTCATAGTGCCCCTCCTTTCCGCACTTGCGGCATGCACCACCGGACCTACAAACTCTGGTGTGACCCCTCCCACACTTCCCACAGGTGTGGCTGCTCAGATCCCCCACTCTAACATCAACGGTCTTGGACCGTTTCGGCGCCGGCTGCGACTGCACCGGAGCCTGCCTCAGCTCACGCAACTGCAACTCAATCTCTAACTCACGCCGCCTGGCGGCCTCCTGCAACTCCAACAATGTCCCACACCTCTGTGCAGACACAAAATGCATGATGTCCCTCTTGAGCATGCTCAGATATCGAGACATCTGAGCCTGCTCCGAAGCGAACTCTGGGCAAAACATTGCCCTCTCAGTGAACATCTTGGTGATCTCAGTCACCGACTCCGAACCCTGCTTCAGCTCAAGGAACTCCTGAGCCAATCTCTCCCTCTCAACTTGCGGAACATAACGAATGCTGAACATCTCTCGGAACTGATCCCACGAAACCGCAGCCCTCTGCGCATCCGAATATGACCCCATGGTCAATCTCTACCAATCCTTCGCCCCGAGCCTCAACAGGTTCAGAGCACACCTCACCCTCTGGTCAGCAGGGCATGACCACGTGAAGAAACACCCCTCCACGTCTGATAACCATCTCATAGCAACAATCGGGTCCTGAACTCCATCGAAGGTGGGAGGCTTCGTATTATCAAAGTCCCGATACTGAAAACCCTGACTAGCTCCTCCCCCTGCCGCTGTAGCTGCCGCGGCAGCCGTCTTTGTGAGAGCTGCATAGCGCTCATCAAAATACTCAACCATGGCGGTCTTAATCGACCCAAACAGCTCTGGCAACTCAGCCCGGAATAACTCAGCAATCTCCTCACGCAGGATCTTACAAATCCTCGCTTCCAACTCGCCCGTGCTCATCTGACCGATAACCTCGGGCGGTACAGATCCGCCCGTAACTCTCTCTCCTGCTCCTGATCCTGATCCGGATCCACTCTCATCATGCCTCGGAATCTCTATACTGAAAAAAAAAACACCACACAAAATCTCAGACTCTTCCCACTAACATGGGATCCAACTCTCTCAACCCGACCCTAGAGATCATGGTTTCCCTGATACGCGTATGGGTCCTGTGCTTTCAGTAGTACGGGCCCATACTACCTTCCACACCTACCCATATTTTTATGAAGTACTACCACAACACCCTAGAGAAACATGCATAACAACGCTCAACCCTCATCACTAGAGGAACTCTGAAAATCTCCCATAAGGAACCCTAGGCTACAGGCATCACAAATCAGGCAACATTATCATGAAATCCTGAAGATCCCTAGCCTATCACTAGCATGCTGTTCTATCAAAGCTCAAAAACAAATAACATGCATGGTATTTTGGGGTTACTTACTGGCTCCGGCTGATCGTACCTCTGCGTCCTCCCTTACTCATTTTGAAAACCATTTTAAATACTCTTTTAAAAACTCTCCTCGATTTGAGACTGGAGTCACACGCATGTTTCTCCAATTCACTCAAACCAAGGCTCTGATACCAACTTGTAACGACCGAAAAATACAACCAATTTTAAATTTTTCAAAAACAGCTCGATTCCATTAAATCTTTACAAAAAGGTTTTCAATATAAAACATTTAACGTATTCCCAGAATCACATTACTACAAAATCACGAGGAACGGTACGATCACGCCTTCGCCTTGCCACAATCTCCTGAAGAACCTGAAAAACATGAAACCACAACTGTAAGCCCGAAATCTTAGTGAGATATCCCCAAAATACCAACCACTAACACCATGCACGCATAACATGCCACAACATATCAGATCATAGAACAACCATGCACTTCGGGTCTACTGTGTGACTGGTCCGCCGCACCGGCCTACAGTCCACCTGGTCCACCCTCTGAGTCTATCCACATACATCGAGTCTACAGTGTGGTTGGTCCGCCCGCTCCCGGGCCTTCAATCCACCTGGTCCACTCTCTGAGTCTACAGTATGACTGGTCCGCCCGCACCGGGCCTTCAGTCTATCTGGTCCACTCTCCAAACCTTCGGCACGTCTGGTCCGCCCTTTCAGGGCCTATAGCCTATCCGGACCGCTCGCTGGGCCTTCGGGACAACCGGTCCGCCCTGGGTATCTTGGCCTACAGCACACAACAGGACCCGCCTCAACCCAACTCCAGTCCAAACAACCATGTGCATATATACATACAATCATATAGAAATTCACAGTCAACAAACAGATCAACAGATCACATAACATATCATCATCCTAACCAGGATACCGACCTAACAGGTCACTAACAAAGCATCTCCCTATCTCTCAGGATACCAATCTCAATCAGGTCTCTAACATATACCATCCTAACTCACAGGATGCAAACATAACATAGCAATCAACATAATAACAACTACCCGGATCTCAATCCGATAAGGGCCGGCATTGGTGCCTTAGACCCTGTTGATATAGTGAGGATAACTCACCTCGAAACTGCCGGCTGAAAGGATAAGATCCCGCTGCTCCAAGCTCCGACACGAACTCCTCCACTGGACACCAACACACTCACTCAATAAATACCCTTAATTACCAAAATACCCCTGAAAGACAACTGGTCAACCCTTGGACAAGGTCAAAGTCAACCCCTGACTGACTCTACTCGCCGAGTCAACCCGATGACTCGCCGAGTCCCCATACTCAGAACTTTCCTCAATTCGCGACCTAACTCGCCGAGTCACCCCGAGACTCGTCGAGTCCAACAACTCTGAGTCCACTCGCCCACAACTCACCGAGTCGTCCCGCGACTCGCCGATTCTCGACTCAACTAGAAAATATTGGGACTCTTCGACAAGACTTGCCGAGTCCAAGAACAGACTCGCCGAGTCTAAGGCTATCTTCAACCTACTCGCCGAGTTGTTCATCCAACTCGCCGAGTTCCATGCCATCTTCATCCAACTCGCCGAGTTGTTCTTCCAACTCGTCGAGTTCCAGCTCATCTTCAAGCAACTCGTCGAGTACACCCATGTGACTCGCCGAGTACCACCGGTCTGAATCCATACAGAAGCATTCCAGGCCATGCAATTGATCCAAAACATAGATCTAGCCTCCTACAACTCATCCATCACGTAAAGTGGCAAACTTTACGTGAATCCAAGGAGATCTATGCATTTTGCACATTAGGGCTAAGGTTTGGGACATGATAGCTTCATCCAACACTCAACACAGGGACTTTCATGCATTCCAACTCTTCTCCATTCCAGATCTGAGGTAGCAACCTCAGATCTAACCTCTAAACTCCAATACATTCAAAGATATGATCTCTAATACCCCCAAAATGATGCATCTAGGAAATAGCAGCTCAAAAACGAGATATTACCTCAAAAGAACGCCCCAACTACAATGAAACTCAATTCCAAGCAAAGCCCCTTGCTCCAAGCCTCTTCTTCTCTAAGATCTCTTCAACAACCACCTCTCCAAGCTCCAATTTGCTCAACAATGGGGTTTCTCCACGAAATTAGGGTTTCTGGGACTCAAGGGGTGATAAAGAGGATGGGAAGGAAACATAATGTTCTTTATATCAGGATCAACCCCGAGAATTAGGGTTTTCTCCACTCAGCACCTACTCGCCGAGTCCATCTCATTGACTCGCCGAGTCGGCTACTTAACACGCGACCAAATCGCGACTCTACTCGTCGAGTCCATCCATGGACTCGTCGAGTCCATCCATGGACTCGTCGAGTCCATCCATGGACTCGCCGAGTCACTCTTTCCCAATATACACTTTTAGCCCTTCAACTCTACTCTTGATATTTCGGGATGTTACAATTAAATACATATAATCATATGTAATTATATGTATCTAGTCATATATGATTTATACGAACAAAAAATAATGATGTCTATATAAATCATATGTGATTAGATACATATAATCACATATGATTATATACACAAGAACAACTATTGAATCGAGAACACAAATATAAATATTGTCCACATATATCATATGTGATTAAATGCATATAATCACATCTGATTATATGTATCTAATCACATAGAATTTATGTGGAAAATATTTCTTTTCGCGTTCTCGATTAAGTTGTTGTTCTTGTGTGCTTAATTACATGAGATTATATGTATCTAACTAGATATGATTTATATGGACAATAGTCATTTTCACATTCTTGTTCAATAGTTGTTCTTGTACATTTAGTCACATATGATTTTTGTACACAAGATTCATTTTCGCGTTTTTGATTAAATAGTTTTTTCTTTTTCTACATTAATCATATGTGATTAATACATACAATCACATATGACTAAATACATAAAAAGAAATATTGAATCATGAATATTATCAATATAAATCATATGCGATTTGATACATATAATCACATGTGATTAAGTACATAAGTACGACTATTGAATTGAGAAAGAAATAATGAATCTTGTCCACATAAATCATATTTGATTAAATACATATAATCACATGTGATTAAATATATTAGAACAATTATTGAATCAACGCAAGAATAAATATTTTCCATACGAGCCATATGTGATTAAATAAATATAATCACAAGTGATTAAATACACAAGAACAACTACTGAATCAATACGTGAAAACAAATATTGTCCATGTAAATCATATGTGATTAAGTACATACAATCACATGCGATTTAATACATGATGTCAATTATTAAATCGAAAACACGAAAATAAATATGGTCCATGTAAATAATATTTTATTAAATACATATAATCACGTGTAATTATATGTATCTAATCACATATGATTTACGTGGACAATATTCATTTTTGCATTCTCAATTCACTAGTTTTTCATGTGTATTTAATCACATGTGATTATATATATTTAATCACATATAAATCATATGTGATTCGATACATATAATCACATGTGACTCGAAACATATAATCACATGTGACTCGATACATATAATCACATGTGATTATATACACGAGAAAAACTAATGAATCAAAAACATAATAACAAATCTTTGCAGGTGGGGGTAGGGTAGCGACGACGGGTGGTGTAGGCGGGGTGGTGGTGATGGGTAGTGGTTTTGGTGGGTGGTGGGTTAGTGTGGGTGGTGGTGGCGAGTAGTGTTGGTTGGGTGGTGATGGTGGTGGCGGGTAGTGGTTGGTGGTGGTGGTGGTTGTGGTGGGTGGGTGGTGGTGGGTAGTGATGGGTGGTGGTGGCGGGTAGTGGGTAGTGATGGATGGTGGGTAGTGGTTGGTGGTGGTGGGTAGTGGTGGGTGGTGGTGGCGAGTGGTAGTTAGTGGCGGGTGGTGGTGATGGGTGGTGGAGGTAGGTGGTGGTGGCGAGTGGTGGTGGTCGGGTGGTGGGTGGTGGTAGTGGTGGCGGGTGGTGGTTGGGGGTGGTAGGTGGTGGCTAGTGATGATTGGTAGGTGATGGGTGGTGGTGGTGGTGGCAGGTGGTGGTGGGTAGTGATGGGTGGTGGTGATGGATGGTAGGTAGTGGTTGTGGGTGGTGGGTAGTGATGAGTGGTGGGTGGTAGGTGGTGGTGGTTAGTGATGGGTAGTGGTAACGGGTGGTAGTGGTGGGTGGTGGTTGGTGGTGGTGGGTAGTGATGGGTGGTGGTGGTGGTGATGTGTGGTAGGTAGTGGTTGTGGGTGGTGGTGGCAGACAGTGGTGATGGGTGGTGGAGGTGGGTGGCGGTGGCAGGTGGTGGTTGGTGGTAGTGGTGGTGGGTGGTGGTGGTGGGTAGTGATGGATGGTGGTGGTAGTTAGTGATTGGTGGTGGTGGCGTGTGGTGGTGGTGTTGGTTGGGTGGTGAGTGGTGTTAGTGGGTTTTATAATTGTTTGTAACTATTTTATGATTTATATGAATATTATTTTTTAATTTTAATTAAAAAATTGTGTGATCCAAATTTGTTGTCATGTTCACGCGATAAGAAATGTTCTTGATTGAACGCTCCCCTATATATATATATATATATATATATATATATATATATATATATATATCACAAATATTTTAAAATCTTTAAAACTTATGTACGATCAACTGATGAACATATATTTTTCATGTGTTGAATTTATAATTAAATTGTTTTTGTAAAATTTTATGATCCCGATTCAATCTTACGATTCCAATTTTACAAACTTGAAAAGAATCTAATTGTAACAACCCAAAAATACGACCCAAAAATTTCAATTTTTATTATAACAAAATCATGAAACTGAGTATCACATAATAAAACCATACGTTGCGTGTTTCAAAAACCATAATAAAATACTGTGAGAGAAACTGTATCACAACTGTATCCAAACATATCAAGAAACTGAATTAACTCCCAAGACAAAAACTTAGGCTGTGGTGTGTGCGATGCCATCATCCCGAGCTCTTCCCCTTGCTTGCAGAAGTACCTGAAACCAAAACTAAAACTGTAAGCACGAAACTTAGTGAGCTCCCCGGAACTACCACATACCACACAATAACAAATAAAGCACATACTGGGCCTTGCCCACTGCATCGGACCGAAGTCCGGAACTAGCTGCATCGGACCGAAGTCCGGAACTGACTGCCTCGGACGGAAGTCCGGAACTAACTGCATCGGACCAAAGTCCGGAACTAACTGCATCGGACCGAAGTCCGGAACTGACTGGGACCTTGTCCCCTGCATTGGACCGAAGTCCGGAACTGACTGATCATAACATAGCATAACACATATCAACTAATATAGACACATATACTGCATACTGCATCGGACTGAAGTCCGGAACATATAACACATAAACATGCTTGAATCACATAGACATCAAGCATACTGAAGTACTGCATCGGACTGAAGTCCGGAACTACTGCTAACTAAACGGGCCGGCATTGTGGCCGTAGACCCGTTCCTACTGGAAGGAAACTCACCTCGTGAACTGGCTGCTGTGTGTATGGCTCTGGAAGCTAACTGCTGCTGCTCCGGTATCTCCCCGGCTACAAATCCATAAACACACTCAATCAGATACTAAACACTGCATTGGGTAAAATGACTCTTTTACCCCTGGTCAAAGTCAACCCTCCCGGTCAAAGTCAGCCTACAGTTGACCTGACTCGCCGAGTTGGGCCGCCAACTCGCCGAGTCTCTAGTCTCACTTCTCAACCCTACTCTTGGCTACTCGTCGAGTATGGCATCAACTCGACGGATACCCTCTTGATTCAAATACTCAGGCAATCTGCATCCGACTCGTCGAGTCATATGAACAACTCGACGAGTTGTTCTTCGAGCTAAGAAGATTGTCTTGGACTCGCCGAGTTGTATGAACAACTCGTCGAGTCCCTCCCTTACTGAGTCTAACCTCCAACTCACTGAGTCCATCCTGCTGCTCACTGGTCCCCACTCGGAATCACTCAAAGGGTAAAGATCGGGGACTCGCGACCTGACTCGCCGAGTCCGAAGAACGACTCGCCGAGTCACATGCATGCAGATACTAAAAACTCGATCCTGCTCAAAATCACCGCATACAATTTATAGATCTGAGTTTCTAAGGCTGATTTACCACGTAAAGCTTCCAACTTTACGTGTACATACGCATGAAAAAGGATATAAAGGCTAAAAAGGCACTTAGAAGAGTAGATCTAGGGCTATCATGCAAAATGGCTCTATAAAGGTGATAGATCTACGATTTTGGAACTGAAACATGACTAAATCCGAAGGCTAAACAATCTAATGCGATCTCTCTACTAAGAACAAGCTAAGAAATGGCTAAAAGAGGCTAAATATGCTTGTGAAAGAGAAATAAATCATAGAAACAGAAGGAAATTGGCTGATACCTCAATAAACTCTGAAATGGGTGCAGGACCTTGGATCTTCTTCTTCTCCTTTGGATCTAGCCTCCTTCTTTTCAAAACTTCAAGATTCACACAAGAAATGCTCAATTACTCAAGGAAACGATTAGGGTTTGCTAAATGATGCTCTGAGGGTGAAGGGGACGAGTTTGGGGCTCATAAGGTGGTTTAAATAGGGTGCAAAACCCGGGGATTTAGGGTTTCTACCTGGCAGGCAGACTCGCCGAGTCCCGAATATGGACTCGCCGAGTCGCCGACTAACACGTGCTTGAAATCTCGTCCCTACTCGACGAGTCGGGCCATAGACTCGTCGAGTCCCTCTCGAAAACTTCTAAATAAATGCCACGGAAGCAACATACCAGGAATGGGGCGTTACACTAATGTATAATTCCGATTTTAACAACCTTAAGTCTAACACAAGTAGGGATGTCAACGGGGGCAAACGTGACAGGGACTACATCATCTGCCCCTGCTCCCGAAATTCCCCTATTCCCCCGCCCCCGAAATCTCCATCCTTTCTACCCCCGCCTCTGCCCGCGAATTCCCCTTATTACTCTCGCCCCCGCCCCATAAATTAAAACGGGGGTAAACCTTGCCCCCGCCCCCGCCCCCGATTTTTTTTATACAAATACCCCCTTAACGGGACGGGGCCCCTACGGAAACGGAGTCCCATATGACTTTTTGACATCCCTAAACACAAGATATGGTGTCGGTTATAGGTTTTGGTGGCGATATGGAAGAAGATTTGTACAAAAATTTAGATGTGTAATTGGACATGTATTTGGATTAGGATTAATTTAGCCTAATATGTTTTTTTAGTGTTTTTTTTTTTTTTTTTTTTTTTTTTTTTTTTTTTTTTTTTATGTTTTAAGTTTGTTAAAATTTATTATGTAATTTGTTTTATTTACTTTGAAGTCATAAAATATCTCCCTTTATTATTAAATAGAAAAGTATCCCCCGCTTTGCGGGGGTCGGAAGCCTTCAATGTCGTTTTTCCGGAATCCTTCAATGTTGGTTTTTTGTTATAGTTAAATAGTACTGCATTTAATATTCATTGGTTTGATTACCATGTTTTTGTCGACCGCAGAGTAAAAACTCAATTTCTTTTCAAAAGAAACCGGAAACCAAATTCAAAGCCTATCATACAATTGTTGGATTAGTGTCTAAGTCCATAACTATTTTGGTATGTACTTGACCCGATGGTGCATGGTCCTTTTGGGTTGCCTTCACCAAAGCAACTTGATAGGATGAATTATGGAGAGAAAGGATTAAATATGATTTATTAATATATTATGGGAATAATATATTAAAGGAGAAATCATATTGTTTAATTAATATTAGTCAATAATTAATTGGTAATTAGTTTTGTGACTAAAAGAGATTAACTAAACTTAAGGGACTGGAATTGTAATTATAAGATAATTGCAATTTGGGCCATGGATTGCCTTGTATTAAGGAATGGACGAATTCTATGGGGAAACCCATAAGGAAATCGTCCAAGGCCTTAAGGAAAGGGATCCATGGGTTGCTTAGGGCTTAAGCATCCAAATTAGGGTTTCCTTGTTAGATAACCCTAATAGCCTCACTATATATATAGATCCCTTATGACCCAAAAACATGGCTAAGCATCCTTCTAGGGTTTCACACATTTTAGGGCAGCCTCCATCCTCTCTCCTCTTCATCCTCTTGCTTTTGGTGTTTGTGAAGCATTAGAGGAGTGATATTTGTGACTCTAAGCTTTCTAAAGTCAATAGAAGAAGGATTTGAGATTGTTATTGCTACATAACAATCAAGGTATGATCTAAACCCATTCTTATGTTAATATGATTACTTGTATGCTAGAATTAGGGTTTATAGTCTTGGATAACTTGCATGTACAATAGAGAAACCTAGATCCAAGCATTAGGGTTTGTATGGGCACATAGGATGTTCTTAGGACCAAAACCCATCAGTGGTATCAGAGCATTGATTGGTTTCTATTGTATTGATGCCTTGTTTGTTTGTTGAAGTTGTAAAATCGATTTTTTGGCCCCCTGTCTGATGAACTCGGCGAGTTCGACCGTCAGAAGGAGGCTGTTTCGGGATTTTTGCCAATTTTGACTTAGGATAATTGCCATAATTGTTTAAAATTAATAAAATTCGAATTTTATTGATTCCTTATGATTATCCTTGTCAAAATAAAAGATTTTGGTCATCTAATTAGATAATTGTTACCTTATTTGATAAATGTTAAGTTATGGAAATTATTTGAATATTATCTTGCAAGAATTTGAACTAGATCTAATTAGATAACCACCAATTATAGTTAATTGCCTTATTTGATTTATGTGATCTAGAATATTCTTAACAAAGTTTGGAAAAGTTTCAAATTAATCCCTTTAGGTTTTATAGTTTAAATTAGAACTTGAAAGTTTAGAATTTAAATAGTTGAAACCCTAATGTTTTGAAAAAGGTTTCAAAACTTGCCCTCAAGTTTTGGAATTTAAATTTTGATTAATAGTTTAATTTTGATGTATATTTAAATTCTAAACCCTAATGTTTTGAAATTTTTCAAAACTTGCCCTCAAGTTTTGGAATTTAAAAGTTAATTAAAGGTTTAATTAGGAATGTTAAATTCTAAAACACTAGTATTGTTTTGAAAAGTTCAAATCTCACCCTTATGGTTTTATTAATTAATTGAAGTGTATAATTAAAGGAGGTTTAATAAATCCATAAAAGTTTTGGTTTACAATTTAATTGAATTAAAAGTATAATTGTTAAATTAGACCACCTAGTATTTTAAAAAGTATAAAATACACTCTATACTATATATAACATTAAAAGCCTAACATTATATATATATATATATATATATACATATATATATATATATATATATATATATGTATGAGTAAAAGTCAGTCTTACCGTTAGTAGGCCTCATTCACGAAGCTGGTCTATAAGGGGTGTTTAAGGAAATTGCCTATAAAATGGCGATTGAATGGATATCCACTCTTACCCACCGCACTCTTGACTAGTGGAGGGTCGTTAGCCGAACGGGTAGGATGGGACAAAACCTTCTATTATAAGTATAATGAAGTATAAAAGTAACTAAATGTTTTCATAAAATTCCCAATCTTAGTTACTTAGGCAAAAGTGAATTGATGCAATTCCATGAAATTACATTTTGTGCCCTTGCGAAGACGTTAGTGGAGCGTGTGTGGTTTACCGGCACACTAAATGGTTCTAAGCAAAGGTAGCAAAGGGTGACTCAATGTTTGTCATACTTCGGTGGAGCGTGTGTGGTTTACCGGCACATCAAATAGGTGACTGTAACATGTGAGGGCACCATGTAAGTTTGCATGGTTATTCACACCCGTTTTGTGATCCTCGGCATCCCAGTCACAAACTAGAGGGGCATATCGAGATTTAAACATGTCATTGAAATGTTCAATGAATCTCAAAGGATCTAGGAGTTTTCATAGATTTAAAACTTAAATTTCTTTTTCGTTTTTCATGGTGGAAATTAGTGAATCGTCATTCACTTACTTTCAAATATTCTGCAACTAGATTACGACATCCCTTTTCTAGGTTGTAGCATATTGTGTTGGGTCCTAGCCTTAGTATCTCATTTGGGTGATTTACTAAGGACTCAATCAATCAACTAACTTGAATTCGTTTTCTCCCGTTTTGTAGATGTCAAAGTACGACAACTATGGTCTTCCCAAATCCTGTGGAACAAGCATTCCGCATGAAGATGATATTGCACGATTCGATCGAGGAACAAGAGATCATGCTTCACTTCCTCCACCTCCTCCAATTATTCTCCCTA
Source organism: Lactuca serriola (assembly GCF_051521515.1). NCBI lineage: Eukaryota > Viridiplantae > Streptophyta > Magnoliopsida > Asterales > Asteraceae > Lactuca > Lactuca serriola. The sequence goes on along the minus strand of NC_136414.1, from coordinate 7,789,319 downwards.
ACCCACGAGTTCGAAGACTTGAAAAGTTCAAGCTCACTCAAGCCCTTTGGCAAGTAAACATAAAGAAGGAAAGTCGGTGTGTGCACACGTTCTAGGGATGAAGTCACACATTGATAGGTTAAGAATGATGGGATCTGTTGTCTGTGAGGAGATGGCTATTGATTGGGTTCTTCAGTCACTTCCTAACTCGTATAGTGAGTTTGTAAGAGAGTACTATATGATGAACCACGACGTGACCCTTATAGATCTCACCTACATGCTTATTGCCGCTGAATCTGCAATGGTTTGGCGCAATGGAAAAGCAAAGTTGATTGGTGAATCTGCCTTCCAGACCTCTATGGATATAGACAATGACAACGAAAGACATGCCATGATCGAAGAGTTTGATCATAAGAGAAAGGCAATATCTGAAGTAGTTCTATGTGCTGTTCCAAAAGAGTCAATTTGCTTTTATTGCCAAGAGAAAGGGCATTGGAGACGAAGCTGCCCTATTTACCTAAGAGATCTAAGAGATGGGAGAGTCAAAACGTATGGCTCTGCTTTAGGTAAAATCCATTGACTAACTCTTTTAAGCTCCTATTCTAGATTCTTAATACATAATGTGATAAGATTACAATTGATGTTTTGTAGGATCGAAGAAAAGTGAGAAAGCTTAAGGGAAGAAGTGAGCGGAATCTAATCGTGAAGAAATGGATTTCGATCGCATTACTTAAAGATTAGATTCTTAAGCTACTACTTAGAGTTAGAATAAGATTGCTAAGAAATATGTATTAGCGTAGTTTTTCAATGAATTGCATTGTAAGGACAAACTGTTCCGCAATAAAATAAATTTTGATTTTATATTATTTATTTATCCTTGCAATGGCATGCATGAAAATAGATGATTGAAGGTTTCTAATATAAGAAATAATGGATTTGATTCTTAATTATGTTGTTTGTGGAAATGTCGAGAATTTACTAAATAGGGAGAGTTTCTCATCGACCAAGTTTCAGTTGGATAGAAATTTGGAATCACGCAACTTGGTTGCATGATGAATGAGAAATTTCATATTTGGAAATTAGACTAATTCGTTAACAAAGTGTCAAGTGAAAGGACTAGGAAATCGAGTACACGAGTTGCATGTTGATCAAGTCCACCATAAGAGTAACAAAGATATTCGTCATGATTTACTAAAGGTTTAGTAAATATGATTATACTTATAAGATTAAGTGTAATTCTGAATTGATTGAAAAAGTTTAAATCAATAGCAGAACGAATAAGAAGAATCAAGTAAGCAGAAAGATAAAAGTTTCTCCATTCTAAGAAGAAGGGAGAGTACCTTTTATGCTTTATGATAGGTCTTAATGATTAAGAACCATATATCAATTGATCCTCTAAGTGAGTCTTAGTACAATTGTATGTCTAAGAAGAGGATTCAAGAATTGAAGAAATGGTTAAATCAAGAAGTCAATCATACTTCGTTCCAAAACAAGTCTTAGAGTTAAGATTGTGAAATTGAGTGATAAGTATTAAAAAGGTTTATAACATTCATCAAATGTGGAAAGTTGTGATGCCTTGGATAAGACAAAGACCAACTAGGACCAATTTATGAAGTGTTTTGATAAAAACTACACTAACTCTTGAATATTTGTTTGTCAATAAATGTTTATTGACAAGAGAATCTTATATGTCACGGAGTCAGTGGGAGTCTTAATGGTCTTGAAAGGTTTCAAGAATAAATCAAAATAGACCTTATCGATCATCACTAGCACACGAGTTGAGGTTTACAATCTATCGTGTTGACACTATTTTGTTTCTGTGCCATTCCAAATGAGTTAATTATGCATGTGAGTTCTATGAGTTCTCATTTGAACACATAAAAGGTAGGCACCTTGATCAATGGAAAGTACATTGATAGGAAAGGGTGAGCTGCTTAACTACTTGGAAGACATGGTGGGCAGCTGTGTTACCATAAGGCAAGAAATCAAGATTAAGAAATTTTGGTCCATATGAGTTAGATTTTGTCGTAAACTTTGTTTTTGACAAATTCACATGGATAGGAACACATACACCATTAAAATCTAAGTGTCGTAAGATTCCCTCCTTCATGAAAATGACTGTGAGGAAATGCTTTCACTAAGAGAGATTTTAAGAAGATAGTGATTGTGAAATTGAATTCTCGGATTCGATTATGGTTACGGTATCCCTTTCCATGATTTGAATTGTGAGATTTGGCAATTGGTCTGAATTGTTTAGACACACATATGAACTATCTAAGGCAAAGGTGTATAAATTTGAGAAGCCTTGATAAAAGATTATCAAAGCATTGGGTATTAGAAACATGAACTTAAGAAATTCAATAAGTATTGTTTTTCTGGAAGTTAAGATGGTTTCTGAATACATGTCAAAGCTAGTGGGAGCATAAGTGTTATGTTTATAATAATCATCATGATAGTGCGAGCATAAATGTTATGATTGTATGATTATTAAGGCAAGTATTGCAAGTTAGCAATATTAATTATAGAAAACAAGAGTCATACCTTGCAAAGTTGTAAGGGTTGAATAGTTGTTTTGCTATAATTAAGGGAGAGAATATTATGTTTCATTTCAAATCTAAAGGCTTAGGTTGTGGAATGTTAATAAATTTAGTCAATGATACATAGTGTGTTTTCAAATTTCGATTATGATTACGACATTCCTCTTCATAGTTCGAATTTTAGGAACGTAGCACATAAAATATTATGGCAGAAGATTGATAAAGTATCAAATCTTCATGTAAGACATTATGCATCGTGTCCCATACGCTTCGGGTATAGGATCGATTGAAAATGCTATAATATTTGACCATTCTAAAATTTTCCAAATGTCTAGCGCATTTAGAGGGAAAAAGGACAAGAATCGGTTTTGACTAAAATAATTAAACAACTATCAAAGGACAATCCAAAGTTCGCCGAGGATTGGTCGCTTGTGAATAGTTGGAAGTATAGTATTGGATGGACCATATCGACATTATTATGAATAGATAAGATTCTATTAAGAATGAGTTGTCATATGGAAAATATGGAAACGTGTCCATATTGGGAATTGAATATTGAAAATCTATGTCTAGATTAGAAACTTTTATGCAAAAGGATGTTCAAAGGAATGTGCTTTGAGTGAGAGACATCATATCTAAGGAATTGTATTGTAACAATCTCCGATAGAGGACTTTGTAATTTCATTGGCAATAGTCATTGTGACTTTAGTGCAGTGACATTACAAAAGGATCGTTGCATAAAATGTTAGAATCTAACATATTCCATAAGTGGCAAGAATTAGATATTCTTTCACTTGTGAAAAGGATTCGGAGTTGTGAAATGAGTATGATTGGAAATGTGTTCAATTTGATCTATTTCACAAAGTAAGAACCATAGGTAGACATTGTATGCATGCTAGGAGCATGGGACAAGTGTAGTAATAATTCGAGTAAGAAGTTGATTACCCGAAACAACAAATAATGAGTAATCGATATGGTAATAAATAAAAGGTGTTTTATTTATGCTCAAAGGTTTGAGGCCATATGAGATTAGTATTATTCTTGTGTTTCACATTGCATGTTTTGACTTCCTGAATAATTTAATTGGTTGAGAACAGTCAAATTATTCGAACGGGCCACAGTCGTTCATATGTTGGAAGTAGGTATGAATAAAGACTGTCGTGAATTGTTGTGTGGATTGTCTAAAGAATATTAGACATAAGCAAATGTTTGCTGCAACATTCATGAGTACTTATGAATATGATTTGAGCATTGGATTAAACCCACACTCACTTGGAGCACTCCATGAATTGTATCACGAGTGATTGGTGAGACGATAACATCTTATATTCTTGAAACCGAGATGTGTGAGTTGTATCTTGCAAATCGGTTGCACATTGATAATATGTAAACACACCAGTAACTTGGTGTCATAAAACATATTGTTGTGTGTGATTTGGTGAGTGAGTGCAAGCAAGCATTGAATCAAAGTTCATCCGTTCCTTTTATCCAAAGTAGGATAAAAGTGATATCTTTGGGCCCCTCGATGATTTAGTGATGACAAATGTAAATGCTCGGCCGGGCTAGGGCTAATTTGATTTGTTCAATTAGTCAGTCGTCATAAATCAGAAGTCGAGGAAAAGTACAAAGAGAATGATTTGAAATCATGTCTTATACGATATCTAGAATGGAGGAATATATGATCCCTTATCTAAAGGACACGCGTATCTGATAGGATCAGAGTTGACAGCGGCTTTGGAAAGCTACGATTGCAGATCAGGATCTGAAGTCATGCGCAGAATAGTTATTAAACTTATCCAAGTGGGAGACTGTTGGATTAGTGTCTAAGTCCATAACTATTTTGGTATGTACTTGACCCGATGGTGCACGATCCTTTTGGGTTGCCTTCACCAAAGCAACTTGATAGGATGAATTATGGAGAGAAAGGATTAAATATGATTTATTAATATATTATGGGAATAATATATTAAAGGAGAAATCATATTGTTTAATTAATATTAGTCAATAATTAATTGGTAATTAGTTTTGTAACTAAAAGAGATTAATTAAACTTAAGGGACTGGAATTGTAATTATAAGATAATTGTAATTGGGCCATAGATTGCCTTGTATTAAGGAATGGACGAATTCTATGGGGAAACCCATAAGGAAATCGTCCAAGGCCTTAAGGAAAGGGATCCATGGGTTGCTTAGGGCTTAAGCATCCAAATTAGGGTTTCCTTGTTAGATAACCCTAATAGCCTCATTATATATAGATCCCTTATGACCCAAAAACGTGGCTAAGCATCCTTCTAGGGTTTCACACATTTTAGGGCAACCTCCATCCTCTCTCCTCTTCATCCTCTTGCTTTTGGTGTTTGTGAACCATTAGAGGAGTGACATTTGTGACTCTAAGCTTTCTAAAGTCAATAGAAGAAGGATTTGAGATTATTATTGCTACATAACAATCAAGGTATGATCTAAACCCATTCTTATGTTAATATGATTGCTTGTATGCTAGAATTAGAGTTTATAGTCTTGGATAACTTGCATGTACAATAAAGAAACCTAGATCCAAGCATTAGGGTTTGTATGAGCACATAGGATGTTCTTAGGACCAAAACCCATCAACAATATCAAAGATACAACATACACAAATAGTAATGAAAAACATAAAAAAAAAAATTATAATCCCTTAGCAGTTCATGAATGAGCAAATAAAACTGTTGATTCAATAATGTGTATGTAACCCCACAACCTCTTTGTTCTTCAATCGACCCAACATTCCTTTACTCTTGTGAGAAAATTCACGACCACCCTCTTTTGCAACCTCTCATTAACCCTACACAAAAAATATGTCATTAACCGAAAGAAAGTAAGTACAATTACTGCATTAAACATCATTGTGAAGTGTTTTTTTTATATATGGTGCAAATTGGCCAATTAATTATCTTTATTACTTTTATTTAAACAAAATTGTCATTAAAAATTACACAGTAAAAAATGTATTGTTTTGCAAATTTACATTCCATTCTGTAATGAAATGAACAATTTCATCCTAAATTCCATTACACCAAACCATACAATTACAAAAAAAAAAAAAAAAAAAAAAAAAAAAAAAAACTGAATTACAAACAAAGAAAACTACCTTTCTGGGACATGTTAACAAGTGGAAACGACCCATAAAATTATTTTTTAGAATATGTACAGTGTAATATTCTATTAGAATATTTCACGTATTTTTTCAAAAAAAACGGGATTTTTTTATTTTTTAGTTAATTCAAGTTCCGAAAATAATATTTTAATTTTTTTTTTTGAATTTTTCCATTTATTTTGCATTTTAAAATTATTTTAGATTTGGTCTTACGGTCTCACAAAATTAGAATAGTCTCAAATGAACCTGAACCTCTTTCTCTCTCTCTCTCTCTCTCTCTCTCTCTCTATATATATATATATATATATATATATATATATATATATATATATATTCTAAGATTATTTGTAATTAAATAATATTTATATATATATATATATATATATATATATATATATATATATATATATATATATATATATATATATATATTTATTATTAGTATTATTGTTTCGCAGGACATATATCAAACACTTTTTGTATTTATCGAAACAATATAAGTATTGGATGCACTTTTTGATGAGAACACGTTACAACTTAAATTTAATAAGTTATATTAAAACGCTACCAAATATTCAAATGGATGCCATTAAACATGATCCACCTTTGTCAAGTGTAAATCACTAACAATGTGGAATGTATTTTCAAACTCCTTTTTCACAAGATAATCATCAAAATCAAAATAAAGAAATTACTCAAAACGTAAGGGTAGTATATTTTTAAAATTACGTGTAAAAATAACCGTATTATTTTAGAAGATAATAAAATTACCTTTTAGTTGTGAGTATTAAAAATATTAATAATACATAAACCTAATAAAAATATTATTTAATACTGCTGTAAAATAGATTGCCAAAATATATGATTTTTCTAGTTACAAAATATCATAATGATGAAACATTATAAAAAAAAACAACCCAACACGTCGCCATAAAGTTATCAAATATGAGTACAAATGTACAATATTCATATTCCAAAAGTGTTTTACACACATCCAGGCTATCAGACCATAAATTTGAGAAATATTTTTCATTATATATATATATATATATATATATATATATATATATATATATATATATATATATATATATATATATATATATATATATATATATATATATATATAGTAAATCTCCAATCAAGTCCTAAAACTTTGGTTCGGTTTACGTTTTAGTCACAAATTATTATTTTTAATAACAAAATCCTAAACACCGATAAAAAGTTGCATTCTGACCATTTTTTCCTTGTTAGAACTAGTAACAAATAAATTTGACACAATTTATTAAATTGACCTAAAATAAATTTGACCAAGAGAACATGTTTATATAAGTTAATATGTATATACACTTTGAATGTTGTGTTGTAATGAACCTTTGAAAGACAAATAAAGTCGAAAATCCATCAAGGAATCAAAGGAGTCAACACAAGTAAAAATCATAATTCTAAAAGCATGAAAATGTTATGATATTGTACATGACGTCATCCGCCCCCGAACGTTTCCATCGTTCCGGTTTGGGGGTGTGACACGGCCAGGTCGCACTGCATCACTCTATGTTTTTCTATACTTAGTGATTTTGGGAATTTGTACTCTGATAACATGTTATAATAATACTCTTTCGACTATTTTGATATCAATTTCTTATGAATTGAATGATTTTAAAAACAAAATTTTATCTGTACTTTTGGGATGTTACAAGCTTAAGGATTAAACTCTTAATAGAAGGAAATGATGGTTGAATGTACGTTGGGCGTACGCTATGGTACGTAGGGCGTACGAGGTCAACACCCTATTTTTGGTCAAGGCTTGAGTACGCTAAGCGTACAAGCCGAGTTAGCTAGACGTACTCAGCTGAGTTGACTTGGTTGACTTTTTGGACTTTTCAACATTGACCTGTTTTGACCAAGTTTGACCTACGGGTATTTTGGGTATATTGATTATAAGTAAGTTTGTTCAAGTTCCAATTAATAGGTGATTAGTAGAGCTAAAATTCGGAGCAGTATCTTTTTAGTGATCTTTCAGATTGGGAGGTGAGTTTTCCTTCACTGTACTTGTGGATCGAAGTCACCAATGTCGACCCAATGGATTATGTTGTAGAATGATAGTTGTCTTTGTGACAATTACTATTATGCCTGTATATGCTTGTTGTCTTTGTGACTCTTGTTGATATGATTGCATGCTTAGTTTTAGGGGTGATATAGACCCGGTACCTGTTGAAAGATACCGAAGGGGGTGAAATAGACCTAGTACCAGTTGAAAGATACCATGATTGTACGCTTACCTGTAGGGGTGAAATAGAACCAGTACCAGTTGAAAGATACCGAATGGGGGGGGGGGGGGGTGAAATAGACCCATTACTGGTTGAAAGATACGGAAGGGGGTGAAATAGACTCAATTATGTTTTGACTGTTATGTATGTATGATCTATGAAACATCCCAGAAATACAGTCCTTCGTTTTAAAACTTATAATAAAACCATAAATCACCCATCATCATAAAGAAAATCAAGAATCATGTATCTCAAATGATCATGTCAAATACTATATCAAAATCATATGAGAAAAATATCAGAGTCTAAACATCCCATGCTAAAACTGTGGTGTGTGCCATGCGATCATCCCGAGCCCTTTCCCTTTCTAGTGGAAGTACCTGAAACCAGAACTGAAAACTATAAGCACGAAGCTTAGTGAGTATCCCCAACTACCAATGCCATACACATAACACATAACACATAAACATATAACGGGCCCCGCCCCTGCTTCATCGAGTCAAGCTCGGCATTGGCTTCCCTAGCCTCGGGCCCCGCCGGGCATCGAACCCTATTCGGCATCGGGCCCCGCTCGGCATCGAGCCTCACCCGGCATCGAGAAAATATCGGAATATATAAGAGCATAATCAGTACTACACATAAACCTAATCACATAACAATAACACTTAAACATTCCTCGAGCCCTGCCCGACATTGGACTATAATCCGGTAACATACTAACATTCCTCGGGACCGCCCCGACATCGAATTGAAATCCAGAAACATACAATACAAACACGTGAAAGAATCACAAAGACATCAAGCATACAAACATTCCTTGGGACCGCCCCGACATCGTATTGAAATCCGAAAAAGCACATAAACCTACGTCGGGCCCCGCCCAGCATCAGATCATAGTCTGAAATTACTACTAGCTAAACGGGTTGTCCTTGGTGCCTTAGACCCCTTCCTACTAGAGGAAACTCACCTCGTAAGGTTGACTGCTGAAAACTCGAGTGAAGAATCTCTGACTACTACTTTGGCGACTCCCCGACAATCAATTTCATAATAACACTTAATTAAAATATGATAATTCTTTATATGGTAAAATGACTATTTTACCCTTGGTCAAAGTCAACGCTTGGGTTAAATTCAAAGTCAAGGTTGACTCCTAGTCAACCCAACTCATCAAGTTATCTCCCAACGCGGCGAGTTCTGGAACAACTCAGACTCGTGGTCAACCGAGTCAACTCGGCGAGTCCCTTCACAAACTCGTCGAGTTCTGTTTGTCATAAAATTGGGACACCCCGATTCAACTCGTCGATTCCCTCCTTGGACTCGTCGAGTTCTTCAAACCCTAAGTCCAAAACTATGTCCAACTCACTGAGTCGTCTCCTAGACTCAACGAGTTCACTCGTTAACAGAAGAGTTGGGGGACCACGACCCAACTCGTCGAGTTGCATGAACAAATCGTCGAGTCCCCCATGATCTTAATCTATTCAGTCGATTTCAGTTGGGTTCATTGCCTCCAAAACATAGATCTCGACCCCTAAGGTCCTTATGTCACGTAAAGTTTCCAACTTTACGTGCGTACATGGGGTTTTTAGCTCATAAGGTCCAAAAAGGTGTCTCATAAGGTGCATGGGACTCCCATGGCCATAAAGTTGGCACCTTTATGCCATGGAGTCCCTCAAAGACTCTAGATTTGCAATTGATACACCAAATCACGCTTGCATCAATGAATGGTTCCAAAATGCACTCTAAAAGCCCTAAACTACCCCATAAGAAGATCTAGAAAACAGATGGTCAAGGTATAGACTTGATTACCAAAAAGTGAAGGAAAAATGATGTTGCTTCTGGATCTACAACCTTCTCTTGGAGTCCTTTAGCTTCTTCTTCTTCTCACAAGCTTCAAATCACACTAAAACACTCAAAAATGGCTCACACACTCATACAAAGCTCAAACTCATTGATTGGGTTTTCTGGACAATGGAGGACGATGAGGGAGGCCACAAGGGGTTTTATGTTCCTTAAATATGGGGCCAAACCCTTAAAATTAGGGTTTCCTTCAGGCAGTCCTACTCATCGAGTCGGGGCTTCCCAACTCGATATCCAATCGATATGCCACCTTGCCCACCCGGGCTATAACCCTAAAAGGGACAATGTACCTGGGGCCTAGTTGTTGGATTAATGTCTAAGTCCATAACTATAATTGGTAAGACTTGACCCGACCCGACATGGTCCATTTGGGTTGCATGGCATCATGCACTTGGATAGACTAAATGAGAGAAATAAGACACTTATGGTTATTAATATATTATAAGTTCTAGTATATTAATAATAAGAATAATAAGATTATTTAATTAGTATTGATCAAGAATTAATCTAGGATTAATTAAGTGATCAAAAGAAGACTAATTAAATATATGGGTTGATTGTGTAAATCATCCATACTTGTATAGTGGGCTAATGCTCCATGGATAATCAAGTTGGGCTAAAACCCATAGGATGGTCCATGGATGCTCCATGGTGTATTTGAACCCATGGATCCTAGGAAATGGAAAGTCATGACAATTAGGGTTTACCCTAATTGTAACACTATGTAAAGATCTTATTCTTGACAAAAATCGGCCACTAGTGTGAGTAATAGAAGGGCTAGCCGATTTCATGAAGTGTAGATTTCTCTCAAGTTATTCCAAGTGTATTTGGTGTTGTGTGAACCATTTGAGGTGTCACACTTGGGGCACTAGGCACTCAAGCTTCATGAAGACTTTCTACATCAAAGAGGTATGTATTCTATCTTGTTACACTCATTGTTTTGTATGCTAGATTAGGATAATACCTTGGAAGTTCTTATTTGCATGTATAATAGAGAAAACATAGATCCAAGGTATTTAGGGTTGCATGTACACTTAGGAGTGTTAGAATGCTCAAAACCCAACAGTGGTATCAGAGCCTAGGCTTGTTTTCTTGTTATACTTGCAAAAGGAGCTGAAAAATCAAGTTTTGATGTTGTCTGCCCAGCAGACTCGCCGAGTCCAAGGCAAAAAGCATCCAACTCGCCGAGTTGGTTCGTGCACTCGACGAGTTGGACCCCCAGACAGCATAAATTCGACTTTTTTTGGCTAGAATTGGACTAGGAACATTACCTTAAGATGTTTTTGAACTTATAAACTTGTTTTTGATGTGGTAATGTTCATGCTAATCCAATTTCAAAGATAATTGTCAATAAATTCATGTTTTGTATTAGTTTAAGGTTTAGACTAATTACATGAAAATGTTTGATTTGAATTATCTTGTTCTTATGAGTTGCTTAGATTAATAGAAAGTTGAGTGAAATAGTTGTTTTCAATCCAAATTAATCAAAGAGTTGATTCTAAAATGTGTTTTTGTAACTTGTCCTCAAGTTATATGAAAAGTCACATTTAAGTTTCATAAAACTCATAAAAGTTGGCAATGGTTACAAAAGATGAAGAGTCTTGTCCTTAAGTTATGGAGGTTCAAGAGTCACTTCATTAATAAATAAATAAATAAAGTGTAACCTTAATTAATTTCATAAGTTATAAAATAAAGAAAATTTAATTCTTTTATTAGTTTAAAGTCTTCCATAACTTGTCCTCAAGTTATGGAACTTGAAGAGTTTTTGGATTAAAACTACTTTAAACACATAAGTTATGGAATTAATTAGTTTTGAATAGTTTCAAAACTTGCCCTCAAGTTTTGGAATTTGAAAAGTTTTCACTTATGAATACTTTAATTCCAAGTTAGCCCTTAGAATTTTAAAGAGTTAAAATTCAACCCTTATACTTTATAATATTATAAGTTAATAATATATATATGTATAAGAGTAAAGTCAGTCTTACCGCTAGTACGCCTCATTCACGAAGCTGGTCTATAAGGTGGGTATAAGGTTGTTGCCTATAAAATGGCAACTTAATGGGTGTCCACTCTCACCCACCGCTTGCTTGACTGGTGGAGGGTCGTTAGCCGAACGAGTTTGACAGGACTATAATTCTCCCTTCATTAAAAGTATTAATGATAAATACTAAGTAACTAAACTCATAATAATACCCAATCTTAGTTACTTAGGAAAATGTGAATAAGGTGCTAATCCATGAAATCACACTTTGCACTTTGTTTAAGTCAGTTAGTGGAGCGTGTGTGGTTAACCGGCACACTAACTCGTATTTAACAAGGTAGGCAAAGGGTAACTTGATGTTTATCATAGTATCGATGGAGCGTGTGTGGTTAACCGGCACACTAACTCGTATTTAACAAGGTAGGCAAAGGGTAACTTAATGTTTATCATAGTATCGATGGAGCGTGTGTGGTTAACCGGCACATTGATTGAGGGGTAAACACTTAAGGGTACCAAGTAATTTGCATGGTTACGTCACACCTTGTTTTGTGATCCTCGGCATCCCAGTCACAAAACCTGAAGGGCACACTCGAGATTGAAACATGCCATTGAACAGTTCAATGAATCTCAAAAGATCTAGGAGTTTCAAAACCAATTAAAACCTAATAATACATTTCGTTTATCTTGGTGGAAATTGGTGAATCGTCATTCACCTACCTTCAAATATTTTATAGCTTGGATTACGGCATACCTCTTCTAAGTTATAAAATAGTTTGTTGGGTCCTAGCCTTAATATTTCATATTGGTTGTCATATTAAGGACTTAAGATCAACTATCTTGAATATCTCCCAAAAGATGTCTGGTTTAGACATTTATGATCTTCCCAAATCTCTTGAAACAAGCTTTCCTAAATGAAGATGATGTACCAAGGATATCATACTTCTTTCACCTCTTCAATTATTCTCCCCAACCCACAAGTTCTTGAAAAGTTTAAGGTCACTCAAGCCCAATTGGCAAGGCAAGGTCTAGGTGTGGTCACGTCTTGGAGATGTAGTCACATATTGACAAGCCGGGAGAGTTGGGTGTCAAAGTCTTGAGAAAGTTGGTGGTTTAATCACTTTCTAAGTCACATAGTGAGTTCCTTTGGGACACCTATGAAACAGACTATGACAAGACCCTTAATGATCTTATCTATTTGTTAAGATCAACTTCCTTAAAACTTGATGGACATTGACAATAGTGACACAGAAAATCCAGGAAAGCATTCTCTTCCCAATGGAAAGGGATCGGCCATAGTCAACTCGGTTGACCAAATGGTAAAGAGAAAAGCTAAGTATGTGATAGTCCCGTGTACCATTATCAAAGGGTCCATATGTTTATATTGCCAAAGAAAGGGGCATTGGTTGCGAAACTGCCAAATTTACCTAAGGATGTTAAAGTCAATAAGTTTGACTCTACTTCAGGTAAAATCCACTATCTAACTCTGTTAAGTTCTATTCTGAGATTCTTGATACATGATATGACTGGTTCACATGTTGATGTTTTAAGAATCAAAGAAAAGTAAAGAAACTTAAAGAAAGAATATGCTGAATCTGATCGCGTAGATGGATTTCTATCGCGTAGCTTGAAGATCGGATTCTTGAGCTACTTCTTAGGAGTTATGAGATATTGCTTAGGAATAGATAACAACAAGTTTTCATATGGATTGTAAGGATAAGTTTTTCCGCAAAGTTTTAAAATAAAAGAAAATTTTTGATTTTACTTATTTTAAAATATCCTTACAATGGCATCTGTGGAAATTTTTGTTGCTTATAAGATTCCATTAATAGCAAGAGTGGAAGTATGAAATTGATTCTTTCATTTGTGGAAATGTCTAAATTTACCAAATAAGGAAAGATTCTCATCACCCAAGTTTCAATTGGACCGGAACTTGGAATCATGCAAGTTGTATAGCATGATGATTGAGAACTTTCAAGTATTGGAAAATTAAGACTAACTACTTGTTCACATGGATGTGTGAGTCAAGTAAAGGACTATGGGATCGAGTACACATTCGTGTGCACTGATTAAGTCCACCACAAAAGATTGATAAGACTATTCGTCATAATTTACTAAAGTTCGGTAAATATGATTATACTTACAAGCTTAAGTGTAACTCTGAGACAATGGAAAAGGTTCCAATGTATGACAGAACGAATAAGAAGAATCAACTTAGGCAGAAGGACAGAAGTTTCTCAAATCTGAAAAGATGGGAGAGTACTTTCGTATCAGTTGTTATGATCATCTTAATGATTTAGAGACCTTATCACAATTCATCCTCTAAGTGCTTTCTTATAGCTAAGAAGAGGAGCTATGAATTATTGAAGTGGTTAAATCAAGAAGATGAGTCATACTTCGTTCCAATACAAGTCTTAGAGTCATACTCTAAGATTGTAACTTGAGTGACATGTCTCAAAGAAGGTTTAAAACACTTGTCAAATGTAAGAGTAAAAGTTTTCTACTCTTGTACATTTGATATTGGTAAGTTGTGATATTTTGGATAAAACAAAGACCAACTAAGGCCAATTATGTGAAGTGTTTGTCTTGATTAGAATCTGCACTATCTCTTGGATGTTTGACAAGGGAGTATTATAGGTCAAGAGGACAGTGGGAGTCATAAAGGTCTTGAAAGTCTCAAGAACTAATCAAGAATAAAACCTGAAGTTCTTCACTAGCACACGACTTGAGGTTTATAACCTATCGTGTTGACATAGTCTATGCCCATTCCAGTTAAAGTTGGCTTTGCATATGAGTTCTTAGAGTTCTCAATGTGTTGCACAACAACTTGGAAGCAATGGCAGGCCCTTGAGCTGCCATGTGGCAAGAAATTAAGATTGAGTTCAATCCATATGAGTGTGGATTTGTCATTATCCTTGTCTTGTGTCTATGGTTTTGACAATTCACATGGATAAGAACATGTACACCATTAAATCTAAGTGTCATAAGGTTTCTCTCCGATTCATGAAAATGATGGTGAGGAAACACTTTCACTAAGTAGATTTTAGCTAGATAGCAATTGTGATATTTGCATTCTCAAAGTCGTTAGTGGAGCGTGTGTGGTTTACCGGCACACTAACCTGGACTTGTGAGAAGTGGAAAAAAGGTCTAACCATTATGATTACGGCGTCCCTCTTCATAATTGTTTAGATACACAAGTGTGCTATCTAAGGGAAGGTATATGATTTTGATAAAGTTTTATCAAAACAATCTAGTATCAGAAATCTGAACTTTGGTAAGAAAGTTAGCTGATTTCTGAGTACACGTCAAAGCTAGTGGGAGCATAAGTGTTATGTTAATAATCATCATGTTAGTGGGAGCATGATAATTATGATAAGTATTGCAAGCTAGCAATGTTAATTATAGAAAACAAAAGGTTTCAATTGGGAAAAGTTGTTTTGCTATAATTAAGGGAGAGGAAATTATACTTCATCTCAAATCTATAAGCTTAGATCGTGAGGTTTTAATCATTTAGTCAAGGAAATATATATGAATTTCATGTTGGAATGGCTCAACATAAGGAAATTCTATATATGGGTCCATTATTTGCGTTCTAAAATTCAATTATGATTACGGCATCCCTTTTCATAATCTGAATTATGAGAATTTGGCAAATTGAAATGGAAATATTATAGCAAAAGACTGGTTTAGTCTTTATGTGAGACATCATGAATTGATTCCCATATGCTTCGGATATAGGATCGATCACATGTGCTATATTCATCCTTTCTAAAATTTTCCAAATGCATGGGGCATTAAGAAGGGAAAAGGTTTAGAACTGGATATGACTAAAAGGATTAAACAATTGTCGAGGACAATCTAAGGTTTACCAAAGATTGGGTGCTCAAGGACAGTTGGAAGTATAGTGATAATTCTGGAAGGACCATATTGACATAGTTTGTAAGGAGGCAACTCTTGTTCAGAAGTGATAGTCAAAATGGAATCTGGAAATGTTTCAAAGTTAGATTTTTCAATCTGTTTAAGATTAGGAAACTTAATGCAAGAAGGATGTTTCTAAGGAGCTGATCTCCTTTGGAATACTATGTAATGATTGTCGTTAAGTCTTTCTGACTTTGTGCATAATCATTACAAGAGGATCAATGCATATAAGTTTAGAATCTAACAGATTTCAGTAAATGACATGAATTTGGAATTCTTGTATTTGCAGTAAGGATTTGGGAGTGTGAAAAGAGAATCATTGAAGTTATGTTCATTGGATCTAGTTCACAAAGTAAAGATCATAGACAAACATAGTATGCATACTTGGTGTATGGCATGACTAGTGTTTAGAAAACATAGTGTACATGCTTGGAGCATGGGACAACTATTGTTTTAAATTCAAGAATAAAGTTGATAGCTGAAACAGTATACAATGAATAATGTGTAATCATATGGTGATAAATAAAAGGTGTTTTATTTATGTTAATAGGTTTTGATACCATATTGGATTCAATTATTATTGTGTTTCACTTTGCATGTTTTGACTTCCCGAATAAACTGGGTTATTCTTCCGGAATGACTAAGACTGTCATGGGTTGGCTTGTAGAGGTCTAAGGTGTTGGACAAAGGGCTACAACACTCATGAGTGCTCATAAGTTCTGAGTATTGGATTCAACCCGCGCTCATTGGAATCACTTCATGGATTTTATCACGAGTGATCATGAGACGATAATATCTTATATTCTTCAAACCTAGAGATATGAGTTGTTACTATGAGTTGATAGTACATTGATTGCACGAAAACGCATTTGGTAACTCGGTGCTATAAAACGTGTCTTTGTGTATGATTCAACAAGTAGTAGAACAAGCCATATGAGTCGAAGTTTATCCATTCCTTTTACCTTCGGGATAAAAGTGATATCTGTGGGCCCCTCGATGATTTGATGATGAAAAATGGAAGTGCTCGGCCAGGCCAGGACTGATTTGATTTGTTCAATTAGTCAGTCGTCATAAATCAGAAATCAGGAAACAACAAATGGACAGAGAGAATGATTATAATCCATGTCTCAGTCCATATGATATCTAGAATGGAGGAATATATGATCCCTTATCTGATGGACAAGTCATTGACAAAGGTCAGAGTTCATCGACAAGGTCAGAGTTCGACAGAAGCTTTTGAGAGCTACGATTGCCAGTTGGTTCCTGAAGTCATACGCAATATTAGTTTTAGACTTATCAAAGTGGGAGACTGTTGGATTAATGTCTAAGTCCATAACTATAATTAGTAAGACTTGACTCGACCCGACATGGTCCATTTGGGTTGCATGGCATCATGCACTTGGATAGACTAAATGAGAGAAATAAGACACTTATGGTTATTAATATATTATAAGTTCTAGTATATTAATAATAAGAATAATAAGATTATTTAATTAGTATTGATCAAGAATTAATCTAGGATTAATTAAGTGATCAAAAGAAGACTAATTAAATATATGGGTTGATTGTGTAAATCATCCATACTTGTATAGTGGGCTAATGCTCCATGGATAATCAAGTTGGGCTAAAACCCATAGGATGGTCCATGGATGCTCCATGGTGTATTTGAACCCATGGATCCTAGGAAATGGAAAGTCATGACAATTAGGGTTTACCCTAATTGTAACACTATGTAAAGATCTTATTCTTGACAAAAATCGGCCACTAGTGTGAGTAATAGAAGGGCTAGCCGATTTCATGAAGTGTAGATTTCTCTCAAGTTATTCCAAGTGTATTTGGTGTTGTGTGAACCATTTGAGGTGTCACACTTGGGACACTAGGCACTCAAGCTTCATGAAGACTTTCTACATCAAAGAGGTATGTATTCTATCTTGTTACACTCATTGTTTTGTATGCTAGATTAGGATAATACCTTGGAAGTTCTTATTTGCATGTATAATAGAGAAAACATAGATCCAAGGTATTTAGGGTTGCATGTACACTTAGGAGTGTTAGAATGCTCAAAACCCAACACTAGTTTGCCCCGCTTCCGGAACCGGATGACACATTTCCAAGGTGACACCTTCAGGAGGACCACATCGCCCACCTGGAACTCTAATTCTGAATGCCGCTTGTCGGTGTAGCTCTTCTGCCGACTCTGAGTAGTCTGGAGCCTGCTACGGACCTGATGGATCCTCTCTGTAGTCTTGAATATTATGTCAATACTCCCCATAACTCTTTGACCGGCCTCGCCCCAGATTGGGGGTCCTACACTTCCTCCTATAGAGCATCTTAAAGGGAGGTCGATCTATAGTGTTAATGCCGCCAAATGAGCGCTCAAAGGGAGATCATGCCACTATCTCACGCACATATATCTCAGCCAGCTTCTCGGTTGATATGCTCTCCTGCATCGAGATAAAATGAGCGCTCTTGGTCAACCGATCCACAATTACCCATATCGAATCCACTCCACGTGCGGTCCTGGGAAGCTTAGTAATGAAATCCATAGTGATATCTTCCCATTTCCACACGGGAATGTCCAACGGCTGCATCTTGTCGTGGGGACGTTGATGTTCGGCCTTAACCTTCCTACAGGTCAAGCACCTCTCCACATACCATGCTACGACCCGCTTCATGTAGGGCCACCAGTAATCAGGGTGAAGATCCCGATACATCTTCATTGCCCTAGGATGGATGGAGAACCTAGACTTATGGGCCTCATCCATCAGAACATGTTATACTCCGACCTAGTATGGAACCCATACCCTCTCATGAAGGGGTCAACAACCCCCGGGTATCATAATCAAATGAGGCCACCCGACCCACTATCCGCTCGTACTTTTGGCGCTCTTCCTTCAGGCCCTCAACCTGCGCCTCTCTAATCTGCTCCAACAGTGGGGTGATCACTGTCATCCTCAAACATATATCTCTAATCAGAGCCGCCACTGCCTTGCGGCTCAGGGCATCGGCCACCACATTGGCCTTTCCCGGGTGGTAAAGGATCTCACAGTCATAATCCTTCACCACATCTAACCATCGACGCTGCCTCATGTTCAGATTCGACTGATTCATGAGGTACCTCAAACTCTTGTGGTCTATGTAAATGGTACAACGGACTCCATAATGGTAATGCCGCCAAATTTTGAGGACGAAAACCACAATCCCCAACTCTAAATCATGTGTCAGATAGTTAGCCTCGCGAGGCTTCAGCTTCCTCGATGCGTAAGCTATCACATGACCCCTCTGCATCAAAACTGCACCCATGCCCATAATCGACACGTCACAATAAACTACGAAGTAATCAACTCCCTCAGGCAAAGTCAAGATCGGTGCCTCACGTAACCGTTATCTAAGAGCCTCGAAGGTTTCATGTTGCTCAGGCCCCCAGCGGAATGTCACCGACTTCTTGGTCAGTCGGTTCAAAGGGACAACGATCTTGGAGAAGTCCTGAATGAATCTCCGATAATAACCCGCTAGACCAAGAAAACTCCGAATCTCAGTTGGAGACCTTGGAACCTCCCACTACATCACGACCTCTATCTTGTCCGGATCAACCAAAATACCCTTCTGGTTGACATGATGCCCAAGAAACTGCACCTCGCACAACTATAACTCATAGGGGTGCAAATGAGCCAAGCTACTCGCGAGCTACTCGAGATCGGATCGTTAAAAGCTCGACTTGAAATCGATTTTAAACGATCCCGAGCCGAGCTCAAGCTTAATATTAAGCTCCTTTATTAAACGAGCTTGAGCTCAAGCCTATGTCATTAAGCTTGATTAGGCTCGCGAGCCTAAACGAGCCTTTATATTATATATATATATATATATATATATATATATATATATATATATATATATATATATATATATATATATATATATATATAAACATATTAGGGAATTATGGATTTAGGGTATTAGTAAACGAGCTTCTTAACGAGATCGAGCCGAGCTCAAGCTTATTTAGACACGTAAGTTAAAAAACGAGTCGAGCCCAAGCCCGAGTTGAGCCTGTATAAATCTTTACGAGCTCGAGCCGAGCTCAGTACAAGGAAGCTCGAGCTCGAGCCTTATATAACTTAAATGAGCCCGAGCTGAGCCTGGCCGGGCTCGGGCTCGGCTCGGCTCGTTTGCACCCCTAATAACTCACACTTGGAGAACTTCGCAACAAGTCTCTCCTTCCTCAGTGTATCGAGCACCTCCCTCAGGTGCTCCGCATGCTTCTCCTAAGTTTGGAATACACCAAGATATCATGGATGAAAACTATCACAAACCGATCCAGCATCGGTCTGCACACTCGGTTCATGAGATCCATGAACACAGTTGGGGCATTAGTGAGCCCAAATGGCATCATCCAATGCGAACCATCCTTTTTCTTCACAAAAAGAATCGGTGCTCCCCATGGTGAACTACTCGGCATGATAAATCCCTTGTCTTGTAGCTCTTGCAGCTGCGTCGAAACCTCCTGCATCTCGGGAGGAGCCAACCAATATGGTGCCTTGACTATCGGAGCCGCACCAGGGACTAAGTCGATCCTGAACTCAACCTGTTTCTCTGGAGGAGCCAACCGATATGGTGCCTTGGCTATCGGAGTACTCTCGTACGACCGGTACATCATCCACTATTGCCTTACCCTTATCCCGAGTATCCGTCACATAAGCGACATAACCTACGCAACCTTGCTGAAGGTAATGCCTCACCCTCGCTGCTGAACATAAAACTGGTCCGCGTTGTGACTTTTTGCCCTGAATCACTAACCCTCCCCTACTAGGAGTCCGGACCCTCACTAGTTGCTGCTCACAGTCGATCACTGCCCCACTGGGGCTCAACCAATCCATACCCACTATAACCTGATTCCCTCGCATGGGAATAAGAACCAGATCCAGTAAAAACTTCTCATCGATTAACTGTAGTGTGCAACCTCTGTGAACCCTCGCAACCCTAACAGTCTTGTCATCTGCTATCTCCACATCAAGTGGGCAATCCAACTCCCTCAAAGCTCCTACGAATCGCTTGTTGAGCGCGAGCGACACAAAAGATCAGGTTGCACCTGAATCAAAGAGTACCAAGGCTGATATACCGTTTACTAAGAACGATCCTATAACAAACACATAAACATAAGCAATAATCAATACAGAATAAGGAGATAGGGAGAGAATACATACCTGTCACAACATTAGGAGCCGCATGTGCCTCCTCCGCAGTAAGTTGGAAGTCGTGCTCCTCGCCGTAGCCGCCTCTGCGCGGCCCTGGCGGCCATCTGTAATCTGCAATGTGGCAGGAGCGGGTGTCGCCACCTGTCCTGCTGATGCGAGACTCGGACACTGGGACTTCTTGTGGCCCCTCTAATTGCAGTGGAAGCAAATCAGATCTGAAACTGATGTGGTGGTGGTGGTAGCTGTACAATCCATACTCATATGACCAGTTTGGCCGCACTTGAAGCTACCAGAACTCCCCTCCCTGCACGCCCCCTCGTACATCTTGCCGCACTTGCCACACCAGTTGCAACCTTGCTGGCTCCTCAATATGTGATTTGATACCTTAGGCTTCTTGCCCGAACTTCCTGTCTGAACCCCATCAGGTTTCCTCTTCCTCTTCCTCTCCATCTCCAAATCCAACTCCCTCTCTCAAGCCCTAGCAATCATGTCCTCTAAAGTCTTATAGTCAGAGTGCCTCACAAATTGGCGGATATCACTCCGAAACATCACATGATATCGGGCCTTCTTCATCTCCTCGTCCGCCACGTACTGCGGAACGAGAAAGGCCCTCTCCCTAAACTTGGTGGTGATCTCCGCCACAGTCTCCGTCGTCTACTGAAGATCCTGGAACTCCCTCGCTAGTTGTTGCACCTCAATCATAGGTGCAAACTCCGCCCTGAACCTGGCCGAGAAATCACTCCAGGTCATAGCATCTAGAACAGTATCATCCCAAATGGCTCGTCTGACCTCCTGCCACTAATCACATGCCCTATCCTTGAGAAGACAGGACGCAATTCAGACCTTGTCCCCCTCGGGACATCTGCTGGTGTGGAATGCATTGGTAGGGATGAAAGTGGGTCCAAACCCGAACCGGATGGACCCGGACCCAGAAAACCCAGAACCGGTTAACGAGATTTTGTAGAACCGGAAACTGGATCGGTATATAGGAATCGGTTCGGGTTTGGTTCCGGGTAAAGTGGGACTAGAACCAGAAACCCGAAAACATCAAAGTGGGTAGGCTGGAACCGGATAAAGTGGGTTTAGAATCGGAAAACCCGAAAAAACTGGAATTTTTTGGTAATTACTTACTACTTAGTGGGTTGAACTATGAAATTTTTCATATTAATATCCCGACTTTGGGGGACTGTAACTTATTGAATATGAACCAAATATGACAAAATAATAGTATAAAATCATGTACAAACTCTAAACTACACTATAAAAAACCGCATGTCAATCCGACTTTAAACAAATGAGATATGCATGTCTTAACATTTTCACAGAAAACAAAGTACAAAAGCAAATAGCTGAAAAGTTGAAAATATTCAGTTTTGATTTCTTGGGGGACTGTAAATAATTGAATATTAAACCAAAAATGACAAAATTATAGTCTAAACTCATGTACAAACTCTAAAATACAATTTGGAGAAAACCACATGTCAATCCGACTTCAAACGAATTAGATATGCATGTTTTAAAACTTTCACAAAATACAAAAAAACTAAAAAACTAAAAACTTTCAGCTTTGATATCTCGACTGTGGCGGAATGTAAGTCAATGAATATAAACCTAAAATTGGAAAATTTATAGTCTAAAGTCATGTATAAACCCTAAACTACATGTTGGAAAAAAACTGCATGTCAATCAAAGATGAACGAATGAGATATGCATCTTTTAAACGTTTCACAAAAAACCGGTTTCGGCCCTAAAAGTGGTTCCGGTTCCTAACACCGGTTCCGGTTTTTAGACCCGGTTTACCCGGACCTGATGGACCTAAACCCGGATTACCCGGAACCCGAATAAAGCTAATTTTTAAACCTGGAACCGGAACCGGTTCTATATATTCCGGTTCTAACGGTTCCGGTTCCGGTCATATTCTGATTTTGGTCCGGTTTTCCGGTTCTAAATCTCATCCTTATGTGTTGGCGACATCAGCCAACCATCCAGTACTCGCAATAGGGTCCCGATCCCCATGATAGTCGAGAGCTCCACATGCCCTGAACTCCCTATAAGTGAGTGTGCGCGAGCCCATCATGGCCGCCACCTCAGTGCGGAAAGCACTCAATATCTCATCCATAAGCTCCAAAATACCCTCCTTGATCGAACCAAAGATCACAGGAGTCTGCTCAAGAATACTGTGCATGATCTCAAAGAAGATGAACTCCCTCCTCTGCTCATCCATCTGCTCGACTCCAAATCCCAAGCCTGATCCCTCACCAGTGCCTGAAGGGCCAACTGGCTTAGTGCGTAGCCTCACCATACTGAAAATACACTATAATAAACATCAACATACTCATCATATCTCAAGGGATCTCACATTCTGATGGGTTATGGGCATAACATCATTCCTATGGTGTTCATGCAACCCTAATTGCTTTGATCTAGGTTTTTCTAAGTAAACATACAACATTGAATACCAAATCAATAAATCCTAATTGACAAGCATACAAATTTGAAAAACACATATGATTAGGTTAGAAAGTTTACCTTGATTGTTATGTAGCAATAATAATCACAATCCTTCTTGTTCTTGACTTCTAAAAGCCTAGTGCCTCAAATGTTGCACCTCTAATGGAATCACAAACACTCAATGCAACAAGATGACTTGGAGAGGGAGGGATTTCGGCTAGGGTTTCTTATAGAACTCATCGGGGCCGAAAATCCTATGTAAAGGGTTCCTTATATAGCTGTATGGGCTGCTAGGGTTTATGAAGGAAACCCTAATTCCTTCTTAAGGCCTAAGTAGCCCATGTATTCCTTCCTTAGAGCTCTTTGGACGAGATCTTATGGGCTTCCCCATAAATTTCGTCCACTCCACTCTATGGAGCCCATCAGCCCAACTAGCAACTAACAGTTAATTGCAATATCAGTTCTCTTTTATTTAATTAGTCTCTTTTGATCACCAAATTAAAACCAAATTAATTTATTATCAATACTAATTAAATAATATGATTTCCAAATAATATATTAAACTTGTAATATATTAATAAAACCATTTTCGAGTACCAATTTATTATTCATATAACAAATTCTACTCTCTCTCCTTTTTCATCCTATCAAGTTACATGAGTGAAGGCAACCCAAAAGGACCACGCTCATAATCGGGTCAAGTACATACCAAAATAGTTATGGGATTAGACACCTAATCCAACAGTTTCCTTGGTTCATCTCAGCCTTCCTTGATTTGAGTACGGATCCTCTGCTTTCAGTAGTACGGGCCCATACTACCTTCCACATCTATCCGTACTTTCCTCAAGAACTGCCTCAACTCCACCAAGTCCCTTCTACTACTACTGTCGATCTCATACTAATCTCATCCTAGGCTTGCCCTAGGGAACTCTCCAACCCACTCTTCGCCATCAACTGCATAAGAAGTCCCTGCCATCTCCCGCTAACTATCTCGTGAATACCATTACATATCACTAAGACTAGATAATTCTTTGAATGAGAGGTCCTACTCTACAACGGTTAGACTCAGACGAGAGCCGCGAAATAGAGCTAAACCTAACCTTCTGAAATTATTTAGTCCTCGCAATATGTAACTTAAAATATTCATTTAATAGTTAGTAAAAGACAACTAGAACTCCTAAAAGCACAAAGCAAGCAACATTCGAGCATTGAGTAAACATAATCAAACATATACTAATCAGGCCATCATACTGACTAATCTGTACTAGCATGCAGTTCAATAAGCTGATACACATATAACAGGCACATAAGGCATCCTTCCTAGATCCTTAGCCCTAAACTAGCATGCAATTCTCATAAACATATCATAACATAACTTGTATGGGTAATTTGGGAGTATTCACTTAAGCTCGGTTGATTGCATGCACCACATCCTTTTTCTCTTTTCAAAATTCTTTATGTAAAAATGATTCTCTTTTGAAAATTTTCATATCAAGTCCTTAGTTTGAGTTCAGACACACCTGAGAGTGTGCCCGAATCCCTCAAACCAAGGCTCTGATACCAACTTTAAACATCCCAAAAATACAGTCCAAAATTTTCATTTTAAAACTTATAATAAAACCATAAATCACCCATCATCATAAAGAAAATCAAGAATAATGTATCTCAAAGCATCATGTCAAATACTATATCAAAATCATATGAGAAAAATATCAGAGTGTAATCATCCCAGGCTAAAACTATGGTGTGTGCCATGGAATCATCCCGAGCCCTTTCCCTTGCTAGTGGAAGTACCTAAAACCAAAACTGAAAATTGTAAGCACAAAGCTTAGTGAGTCTCCCCAACTACCATATACCATACACATAACGCATAAACATATCATGGGCCCCACCCCTACTTCATCGAGTCAAGCTTGGCATCGGCTTCCCCGACATCGAACCCTATTCGGCATCGCCCCCCCCCCCCCCGGCATCGAGCAAATCCCGGAATACATAAGAGCATGATCAATACTACACATAAACCTAAGCACATACCATTAACACTTAAACATTCCCCGGGCCTCGCCCGGTATCAGACTGTAATCCGGTAACATACTAACATTCCTCGAGGCCACCCCAACATCGAACCGAAGTCCAGAAACATACAATACAAACACATGCAAGAATCACAAAGACATCAAGCATACAAACATTCCTCGGGACCACCCCGACATCGTATTGAAATCCGGAAAAGCACATAAACCTACGTCGGTCCCCGCCCGACATCGGATCATAGTCTGAAATTACTACTACCTAAACGGGTCGGCCTTGGTGCCTTAGACCCGTTCCTACTGGAGGAAACTCACCTCGTAAGGCTGACTGCTGAAAACTCAAGTGAAGAATCTCTGACTGCTGCTCCGGCAACTCCCCGGATATCAATTTCATAATAACACTTAATCAAAATTTGAAAATTCTTCCTAGGGTAAAATGACAATTTTACCCCTGGTCAAAGTCAACGCTTGGGTCAAATTCAAAGTCAAGGTTGACTCACAGTCAACCCAACTCGTCGAGTTATCTCCCAATGCGGCGAGTTCTGGAACTACTCAGACTCGTGGTCAATCGAGTTAGTCCCTTCACAAACTCTTCGAGTTTTGTTTGTCATGAAATAGGGACACCCCGATTCAACTCATCAAGTCCCTCTTTGGACCCATCGAGTTCTTCAAACCCTAAGTCTAAAACTATGTCCGGCTCACTGAGTCGTCTCCTAGACTCAACGGGTTCACTCGTTAACAGAAGAGTTGGGGGACCACGACCCGACTCGCCGAGTTGCATGAACAACTCGTCGAGTCCCCCATGATCTTAATCTATTCAGTCAATTTCAGTTGGGTTCATTGCCTCCAAAACATAGATCTCGATCCCTAAGGTCCTTATGTCACGTAAAGTTTCCAACTTTACATGCGTACATGGGGTTTTTAGCTCATAAGGTCTAAAAAGGTGTCTCATAAGGTGCATGGGACTCCCATGGCCATAAAGTTGGCACCTTTATGCCATGGAGTCCCTCAAAGACTCTAGATTTGCAGATGATACACCAAATCACGCTTGCATCAATGAATGGTTCCAAAATGCACTCTAAAAGCCCTAAACTACCCCATAAGAAGATCTAGAAAACAGATGGCCAAGGTATAAACTTGATTACCAAAAAGTGAAGGAAAAGTGACGTTGCTTCTGGATCTACAACCTTCTCTTGGAGTCCTTTAGTTTCTTCTTCTTCTTCTCACAAGCTTCAAATCACACTAAAACACTCAAAAATGGCTCACACACTCACACAAAGCTCAAATTCACTGATTAGGATTTTCTGGACAATGGAGGACGATGAGGGAGGCCACAAGGGGTGTTATGTTCCTTAAATATGGGGCCAAACCCTTAAAATTAGGGTTTCCTTCAGGAAGTCCTACTCATCGAGTCGGGGCTTCCCAACTCGGCGAGTAGACAATAAAACCCATGTCCTTCTCGATCTCTACTCGACGAGTTTGAGGCAACCAACTCGTCGAGTTGCCTTGTAAAAATGAGTAAATAAATAAATAATGCATATCAGGGATCTGGGCGTTACATTATGAGGTATTTTGGGGAACTCACTAAGCTTTGTGCTTACGATTTTACGTTTATGGTTTCATGTACTTTCGGTACGAAAGGGAATGGGGCCCGACATGACTGAACCGCATCCACCAGAGTTCTCCGGATTGACAATTTTCAATATTACTCTGATGTTTAAATAATATATTAATTTTGATCATTTTTTGAACAACTCGTTTGTATGGTTTATTGTATTTAAAATGAAAATTTTACTTTGAATTTTTAGGATGTTACAATATATATATATATATATATATATATATATATATATATATATATATATATATATATATATATATATATATATATATAAATCAAGGAAAAAATATGAATATAATTTTTAAATAAAATAAAAAAAATTGTAAATGATATTTTTTGAAAATAAAAAATTGTCATTTTTCTTTGATATTATAAGGTGGTAAAGATATTCAAACATTTGAAATACCGTTAGGAGTTTGGGACTTGGGAGTTGGAATACTGACGGATTAGGATCTTCCCTCATAATTTCAAATTCTTGAAACAATTGCGCGAAACCAACCCGATTTCCATAGGTTAGCTACATGTCTCCACGTATACCCTACATACAAACGGAATTTCTAACAAAAATGGTGAAGATCTTGCGTTATAATCGCAGTTATTTTCACATGGGTCCTCTTTTTCCCCGATTTCCATAGGTTAGCTACATGTCTCATCCATACGAAATTTCTAGCCTCTCTTCTAGGGTTAGAGAATTTTGACCAAAACTAATCTAGTGTTCTTCGTTTTTGCTTTTGGAGTTTGTGATTCGAAATTCATTAGAGGGATTTTACATTGGATCCTTCATCTACTACAATCATTGGCATTCACAAGATTTCAAGCAAGGAGTAAAGAGGTCGGTATGTTCTTTCTTGTTGTTTCCAAAGTTTGTTGCTATAACTAGTAAAACCTAGATCTAGGGTGCATGTACATTTAGAAAAATCTTTTGATTGTTTCCATTACATTTTGATAGTGTATTGATGCTAATAAACCCTACATGTTTATGATATATTTAACATAAATATTCTCGTTTTTGGACGCGAACTTTCAGCTTCATCGTCCAAATGTTGGTTTGTTACTCCAACGATTGTTGTGAAAACATTACTTTGGCATGAGGATGAACATGATTCTATCTTTAAATTTTCATATATTTGCAAACAAATTATTAGAAACAAATTGTGAAATAGTTCTGAAATGTGAGAGATTAAAGGGTTATTTATAAAAGGTAAAATGAAAAACATAAAAACAATAATAATAATAAAGGCTCAATTGTCATATTTTCAACATAAAAAGGAGAAGTCTAGTAGAGTGAAACATCTCTCGCACGACCTATTTGAAAACAATTTATAGAATCCCATTTTAAAATTTTAATAAAAGTCAAACAGTTTAATAGTGCGGAAAATAGGTAAAAAAGTGAAAGTAAACATAAGTTTGTTTGAAAATACGATGAACATAATAACTCACATCAAAACAAATAAGATCGTTTTTATTACTAAACCTATTACACTTTCTTATTCATGGAAACATAAAAATCATGTTGTTTCTTATGCTCTTCAAAGCTTGAAAGGATTCCATCAAGGAACTCCACTGCATGATCATAATTTTTGTTCTCTTCATAAAGATATATCATATCCAATCCATGATTCGACTCTTTTGTGCACCCGTCAAGGCATCCATCTATTTTATTCTCTCTTCTCAAGTTGAATGAATCAACTATTTGTCAACTTTAAGGTATGTGGCGAAAATATTTTGTTTGTTAATCGCTCTTTGGGAAAATAATGACAAGTAGGCATCGTATTCTTGAAGGGTCAAATTTGAAGCGACCATTTAAACTAGGTAGTACGACTTAATTATTAAATGTATTAATACAATGAGAATCCAAACTGTAACACCCAAAGTCTGGAAGGCCAAGAAAGGAAATAAAACCCTAATTTTAAGGGACGACTCGGCGAGTCCAAGGAGGAACTCGACGAGTCCGAGCGGGATCCGGGTCGAGGAGTAAGTGACTCGACGAGTCTGGTCTGTACGAGGAAAACCCTAAATTCGGGACTTGGAGCCTATTTAAACGTCTCATTCTCACCCCTAGGGTTCCTTTACTGCCTCTCTCACCCAGAATATCGAACCCTAAGTCTCCATTGTTGTGCATTCAAGCTTCCAAGCCATTTTTGGGTGATTTGAAGGAAGAAGAAAGAGGGGAATCATTGAAGCTTCAAGGGTTGACCTTAGATCTGAAGTTTGGGGAGCCTTTCTGAGGTATTGAAGGTATTAAGTTGTTTCCTTCCTTTAGATCTTCTATGGTTGTGAGATTCGGGGATTTTTAAGCCATAGTTAGTCATCCATTAGAGTTAGAAGCCGGATCTGGAGTTGCTACTTCAGATCTAAGCATATTTTGGTCCTGAGAAGCATAAAGTATCTGCCCATGAGTTGATTATGGAGCCTCTTTTCCTTAAACCCTAGTTTATGGTGTGTTTTGCCTAGATCTCCTTCTCTACACGTAAAGTTTGCAACTTTACGTGAGGAATAGGCTTGGGAAGGGTAGATCTACAGTTTGGAGTCCATGCATGACTCAGAAGTCCTCTGCATGTATGTAGATCTGAATGGACTCGGCGAGTCCTTTGAGTGGACTCGGCGAGTAGCATGAAGATGAGGAGGAACTCGATGAGTGGGATGAACAACTCGTCGAGTCGGATGAAGTTGGGCAGGAACTCGGCGAGTTTGAAGAACAACTCAGCGAGTCTGTTGATGGTTGCCTTGGACTCGGCGAGTCTGTTCTTGGACTCGGTGGGTCAGGTCGCGAAACCCCAAACCCTTCGAGTTGACACTCGAATCAGTGAGTCGAGTGGAGACTCGGTGAGTCGGACAGGTCAGAACTCGGGAATCGGTAGACTCGGCGAGTCATGGACTGACTCGGCGAGTCGAGTCGCGAATGGAAGGACTCTGAACATATGAACTCCGCGAGTTAGTAGGGTGACTCGACGAGTAGGGTTGACCTGGAAGGTTGACCATGACCAGGACCTTGACTTTGACCAGAGTTGACTTGGTTGTCTTTCGGAGGTCAGTTAGACTAAGTGTTGCATTGATATTGATAGCTCGGGGAGCTAGTGGAGCAGGAGTTCAGAGAGTTGTCGGGCAGCAGCTAGTGGGATCATTAGTGAGTTCAACCAGTGCAGGTGAGTTTCCCTTTTGTGTGAATGGGTCTACGGCCACAATGCCGACCCATGTAGTTATGAGTAGAAGACCCGGGGGTTAGCCCTAGGCACAGTATACTATTATGATATTCAAGACGAGTTCCAATGATAGCGGGCGGGTGCCTAAGGAATGGTTTATGTGATAGTTTATACTTGTTGTCTGTGTGATACTTGTATGTGCCTGGTAGGGAGGTGAGTGTGGGCGAGGTCCCATAACTCACCAATAGCAGAGTGTGGATGGTGTTCCACATCTCATTAGCAGCAGATTAGGGGCGAGGCCCAAGTTAGGGAAGGAGTGAGGGTGGGCTAGGCCCGCACCTCACTATCAGCAGGAGTATGGACGGGGTTCCATGACTCACCAGTAGCAGGACAAGGGCGAGGCCCAGAGACAGGCGAGGCCTTAGGACAAGATCCGTTAATATGTGTTTAGCTTATGTGATGCAATATGTTTATGTGCTATTATGTGTTAGCGGGCGAGGCCCTGTGACAAGCGGGGCCTAACTGAAACAGATCTGTATCCGAGCGGGGCCTGGAGCGGCGGGGCCGTTGTAGCGAGCGAGGCCCGAGGTAGGGGCGAGGCCCAGGATAGCGGGCGTGGCCCAGTTTTTGCAGTATGTGGTTATGCATGGTATGTGGTAGGGTGGGGAGCTCACTAAGCTTTGTGCTTACGGTTTTCAGTTTTGGTTTCAGGTACTTCCGGTAGCGGAGGGAAGAGCTCGGGGTGATCGCATGGCACACACCGTAGATTAGACAACCTGGGAATGTTTTACTCTGATAAAGAACATGTGTTTTGGAAACTAAAACTCTGATTATGTTTTAAATCGATAATTTTGCTTAAAGTAATTTTTTATTAAAAGAATTTTTTAGTCTTGAATTTTGGGACGTTACAAGTTGGTATCAGAGCCTTGGTTTGAGGGATTCGGGCATACTCTCGGGTGTGGCTGAACTCAAACTAAGGGGTCGGATAAAAAGTTTTCAAAACGAAAAGACAGTTTTGTAAAAAGAGAGTTTTGAGAAAGAAAACAGTTTTAGAAAAGCAGAAATAATTTAGAAAGGAAAGAACTTTGAAAAGAGAAAAAGGGTGTGGTGCATGCAATCAGCCGAGCTCAAGTAAGTACCCCAAAATACCCATACAAGTTTATGTTATGAGTATCAGTTAGTAGAACAGCATGCTAGATTAGGACTAAGGATCTAGGGAGGATGCCCTATGTGCCTATTATATGTGCTTTGAGCTGCATGATAGTGTTGATTAGACAGTAGTAGGATAGCCTGTTTAGGTTATGCCTGAGTTTATGAGTTTGTGTTGCATGCTAGTTCAGATTCTTGCTATGTGGATATGATTACTTGAGTATGTTGTGGTTAGATTTTCCCCTTGTCTGAATGCTGCTTGCTTTGTGCAATATGGGATTCCGAGTGATGGGAGTTAGTCATAAGGTGGATACATCATGTCATATGTGATCAGGGTCGAATAATCTCAGAGTGCTGGATTTGGCCCTATTTCACAGCTCTTGTTTGAGTCCAACCGTTGTAGGGACGGGTATTTTACTCGAAGGATTATCTAAGCCTCGTCACATGTGATGGTATCCAGGTGATGGCTAATTGGCATCACAAGGAGACCTTCATCAATTGAGGACTGGTTTGAGTTGAGTCAGAGGTTTCCCTAGGGCAAGCCTAGGATGAGAGAGTGTTGGAAGCAGTAGTAGTGGATAAGGGACCTGGTGGAGTCAAAGCAATTCCTAAGGAAAGTACAGATAGATGTGGAAGGTAGTATGGGCCCATACTACTGAAAATAGAGGATCCGTACTCGATTCGGGAAAGGTCGAGACAAGACCGGGAACCTGGTAGGGTGTGTGTTTGGTCTCGCAGCAGTGATGAGTATTCTGATAGTGGATGTATTATATTTTCAGCATGGTAACGTTGAGAGAGAGACCAGTGGGCATATCAGGTGCCGAAGAGGGATCAGGCTCGAGTTCAGGAGTCGAGCAGCTCGAGGAGCGGATGAAGGAGTTGATATCAGCTGAGGTTACGCGT
Organism: Lactuca serriola; assembly: GCF_051521515.1. Lineage (NCBI taxonomy): Eukaryota > Viridiplantae > Streptophyta > Magnoliopsida > Asterales > Asteraceae > Lactuca > Lactuca serriola. Next base: position 7,757,156 of record NC_136414.1, on the reverse strand, counting down.
AGTATTCTAGATCAGACTCCTGTGATCTTTGGCACAGTCAAGGAGGGTATATTGGAGATTTTGGATGAGAAGCTAGGAGCCTTCCGTACCGAGATGATGGCATTGATGGGAGCACGTACCTTGACCTTTCGAGAGTTCAGGGCTTGCGGGGAACCAGATTATCATGGGGATAGGGACCCCATTGCTAGAAGCAGATGGTTGGCTGATGTTGCCAATGCGTTCCGTACGAGCCGGTGTCCTGAGGGGGACAAGGTCAGACTCGCTTCCTGTCTTCTGAAGGACAGAGCGAGGGATTGGTGGGAGGAGATTGGTCATGCGTTGGGGGATGATGCCGCGTTGGACGCGATGACTTGGAGCGATTTCTCGGCCAGGTTCAGGGCGGAGTTTTCGCCAATTATTGAGGTGCAGCAGTTGGCACTGGAGTTTCAGGATTTGACGCAGACCACTGAGACTGTGGCGGAGATCACCGCCAAGTTCAGGGAGAGGGCTCTTCTTGTACCGCAGTATGTCACGGATGAGGAGATGAAGAAGGCCCGATACCATGAGATGTTGAGGGATGACATCAGGGAGTTCGTGAGCAGATCCAGCTGTAAGAAGCTGGAAGATATGATTTCTCGGGCTAGAGAGAGGGAAATTGATTTGGAGCAGATCCGGAAGAGGAAGCCGGATGAGGTTCAGGTAGCCGTGGGTTCGGGAAAAAGGCCCAAGGGATCGGATTCGAGATCGAGGGATTATCAGGACCGCAGCCGGTGCGGGAAGTGTGGTAGGGCGCACGGGGGCGCGTGCAGGAGTGGTAGCGGTGGTGAGTCTGGCTGCTTCAAGTGCGGTCGGACTGGTCATTTCAGCAGGGATTGTACTGTTACCGCCACACAGGTATCAAACTTGATATGTTTTCACTGCAATCAGCGGGGCCACAAGAAGGCCCAGTGCCCCAGTTTGTTTTCAGCAGGACGAGTGATGGCACCTGCCCCTGCAACTTTAAGGATCACAGACGGCCGTTAGGGCCGTGCAGAGGCTCCTGCGGTAGGAGGCAGGGCTTTTCAGATGGCTACCTTGGAGTCGCGAGCAGCGCCGGACGCTGCCGGTATGCGAATTCTGTTTTCAGTTCTTTTATTTGTGCATGATTATATTGTTATGGTTCTGCATCCATTTTGGTATGAGTATAGTATTATGGTGTGGCTTGCTTGTGATTTTGTTATATGCCATCTGCATACCTCGGATATTTGTATGGTAGTTAGGGGATGTGCCCTATCGGAGAAGGTTATATAGGATGTAGTAACTGTAGCATGCTTGGGATGGACTTGGTATGTCTCGCTAGTTCGGAGTGGTATAGTTTTAGAGATGGATTGTTTGGACCCCTAGCTATGGTAAGCTTGGGTTCCTTAGCAGATTGATTATGGAAAGGTAGCAAGGATTGGGATTTCTTCTCGAGCATTGAGCAGCAAGGGGTAAGCAGGATTGAAGTGGGTGAGAATCCTCCGAGTGTACAAGGGTAGGAGCACGCAGATCCAGAATGAGTGCACGATCTCTGAGAGGGAAAAGAAGTAGCATAGCATATGATGGATTGAGGAGTTCAAGGTTGGGAGTTTGAGAAACTCCCCCTCAGCTAGTGCGTGTATTGGTGATGGTTAAAGCGTGGTTGGGAATTCAGGTTGGTGGATCACCTGTAGGACTCAAGAGAGTCGGAATGAAGATCTTGAGAATTGATAGCATGGGTTGCCTTCGTATTAGCAGTCAGTGGTAGAGAGTGTTGTAAGACTACGAGGCAGTCGTAGCATTCATTAGTAGTCAGTGGTAAGAAGTGTTGTAAGACTACGAGGCAGTCGTAGCATTCACTAGCAGTCAGTGATAGAAAGTGTTGTAAGACTACGGGGCAGCCGTGACATTCACTAGCAGTCAGTGGTAGAGAGTGTTGTAAGACTATGGGGCAGCTGTAGCATTCACTAGCAGTCAGGGATGGAATGTGATGTAAGACTGCGGGTAAGCCGTAGCATTCCATAGTAGCTTCGTTGGCGGAGTTGGGGCAAGACCCTTATCTCCTAGTGATCAGTTAGGGATCAGGAATGGGCAGTGGATGAGAATGATAGGGAGTTTGCCTGTATAGCCCTAGAGAGGTGAGACCTTGGGATAGGCCGCTCCAGGATATAGTTGGGTGAGACCCGTGGGCGAGGCCTATCAGAGATTAGCAGTGTAGGTGAGACCTGAGAGCAGGGTTGCTCAGTAATATGGTTGGGTGAGACCCGTGGGAAGGCCCGAGCGAGAGTGGTTAGACAAGTAGGACTAGAGGGATAGAGGCGGGTGGGACCCGTGGGCGAGGCCCGTGAGTTTTAGTAGCACAGGTGGAACCTGGTAGGGACCTTAGTGTCAAGATAGGGAATCGGGGATCCCAGGATTGTAGTGCCTGAATGGCAGAATATATTGAGCAGTTATAGGTGGTCGAAGTTTCTTCGAAGTCGCTGGGAGCGACTAGGAGTTGTGTTGGGTCTAGCGACCGGTGGGAGCTGGTAATCCAGATATTGGTAGATTGGTAAGGACCAGGGTGGTATCAGTTAATCCGGAAGGCAGATATGGAATAGCAGAGTTTTCAGCCAGTAACAGTGTAGGTAAGCAATCCATGGTGGGATTCAGTTAATTGATTGTGGTGTGCTCGACACCAAATTATAGTAGAAAGAAATGTCCAGTGGATACTGGCGATAATGACCCGTACTGGAAGTAGCGGGAATAATGGATTGGTGAAGATAGGATCTTCACAGTGACAGAGGAAATAGTTGGTTATAGAGCATCGCCTTGGGAAGGCAAGGGAATCGCGTAAGGAAAGAAGGGGTGAACCCCTATGAGTTCAAGTGCAGTACTCGGAGAGTACCAGAAGGATTGTCGGTTGAGTAAGTTGTGTTTCTAAATTGTTTAGGGTCAGGGTTGACCCGAGGTTTTTATCTATGAGGATTATGATAGTCAGAATGACCGGGTGGGAGACCAGCGAAGGTAGGCAGCTGGTGTTGGGATAATTGGTGGGTATTGGAAGCAGATCGCAGGTGGTTGGCTATAGCAAACTTCGAGGACGAAGTTTAGTTTAAGTGGGGGAGAGTTGTAACACCCAAAGTCTGGAAGGCCAAGAAAGGAAAGAAAACCCTAATTTTAAGGGGCGACTCGGCGAGTCCAAGGAGGAACTCGGCGAGTCCGAGCGAAATCCAGGTCGAGGAGTAAGTGACCGACTCGACGAGTCGGCCAAGGGGACTCGACGAGTCTGGTCTGTACGAGGAAAACCCTAAATTCGGGACTTGGAGCCTATTTAAACGTCTCATTCTTTCCCCAAGGGTTCCTTTACTGCCTCTCTCACCCAGAACATCGAACCCTAAGTCTCCATTGTTGTGCATTCAAGCTTCCAAGCCATTTTTGGGTGATTTGAAGGAAGAAGAAAGAGGGGAATCATTGAAGCTTCAAGGATTGACCTTAGATCTGAAGTTTGGGGAGCCTTTCTGAGGTATTGAAGGTATTAAGTCGTTTCCTTCCTTTAGATCTTCTATGGTTGTGAGATTCGGGGCTTTTTAAGCCATAGTTAGTCATCCATTCGAGTTAGAAGCCGGATCTGGAGTTGCTACTTCAGATCTAAGCATATTTTGGTCCTGAGAAGCATAAAGTATCTGCCCATGAGTTGATTATGGAGCCTCTTTGCCTTAAACCCTAGTTTATGGTGTGTTTTGCCTAGATCTCCTTCTCTACACGTAAAGTTTGCAACTTTACGTGAGGAATAGGCTTGGGAAGGGTAGATCTACAGTTTGGAGTCCATGCATGACTCAGAAGTCCTCTTCATGTATGTAGATCTGAATGGACTCGGTGAGTCCTTTAAGTGGACTCGGCGAGTAGCATGAAGATGAGGAGGAACTCGACGAGTGGGATGAACAACTTGTCGAGTCGGATGAAGTTGGGCAGGAACTCGGCGAGTTTGAAGAACAACTCGGCGAGTCTGTTGAAGGTTGTCTTGGACTCGGCGAGTCCGTTCTTGGACTCGGCGGGTCAGGTCGCGAAACCCCAAAACCTTCGAGTTGAGACTCGAATCAGTGAGTCGAGTGGAGATTCGGTGAGTTGGATAGGTCAGAACTCGGGAATTGGTAGACTCGGCGAGTCATGGACTGACTCGGCGAGTCGAGTCGCGAATGGAAGGACTCTGAACATATGAACTCCGCGAGTCAGTGGGGTGACTCGACGAGTAGGGTTGACCTGGAAGGTTGACCATGACCAGGACCTTGACTTTGACCAGAGTTGACTTGGTTGTCTTTCAGAGGTCAGTTAGACTAAGTGTTGCATTGATATTGATAGCTCGGGGAGCTAGTGGAGCAGGAGTTCAGAGAGTTGTCGGGCAGCAGCTAGTGGGATCATCAGTGAGTGCAGCCAGTGCAGGTGAGTTTCCCTTTTGTGTGAATTGGTCTATGGCCATAATGCCGACTCATGTAGTTATGAGTAGAAGACCCGGGGGTTAGCCCTAGGCACAGTATACTATTATGATATTCAAGACGAGTTCCAATGATAGCGGGCGGGTGCCCAAGGAATGGTTTATGTGATAGTTTATACTTGTTGTCTGTGTGATACTTGTATGTGCCTGGTAGGGAGGTGAGTGTGGGCGAGGTCCCGTAACTCACCAATAGTAGAGTGTGGATGGTGTTCCACATCTCATTAGCAGCAGATCAGGGGCGAGGCCCAAGTTAGGGAAGGAGTGAGGGTGGGTTGGGCCCGCACCTCACTATCAGCAGGAGTATGGACGGGGTTCCATGACTCACCAGTAGCAGGACAAGGGCGAGGCCCAGAGACAGGCGAGGCCTTATAGCAAGATCCGTTAGTATGTGTTTAGCTTATGTGATGCGATATGTTTATGTGTTATTATGTGTTAGCGGGCGAGGCCCTGTGACAGGAGGGGCCTAAGTGAAACATATCTGTATCCGAGCGGGGCTCGAAGCCAGGCAGGGCCTGCAGCGGCGGGGCCGTTGTAGCGGGCGAGGCCCGAGGTAGCGTGCGAGGCCCGAGGTAGGGGGCGAGGCCCAGGATAGCGGGTGTGGCCCAGTTTGTGCAGTATGTGGTTATGCATGGTATGTGGTAGGGTGGGGAACTCACTAAGCTTCGTGCTTATGGTTTTCAGTTTTGGTTTCAGGTACTTTCGGTAGCGGAGGGAAGAGCTCGGGGTGATCGCATGGCACACATCATAGATTAGACAGGCTGGGAATGTTTTACTCTGATAACGAACATGTGTTTTGGAAACTAATACTTTGCTTATGTTTTGAATCGATAATTTTGCTTAAAGTAATGTTTTATTAAAAGAAATTTTTAGTCTTGAATTTTGGGACGTTACACAAATCATGCTATCTTAAATGCTTCTTTTCAAGGCTTATGTTCAATGCATTTACACTGCCTAACTGTCATCCAATACACTAACCCTTGTAAACTGAAAATGGCTACTCCATATCTTGAATACGTCTACTCCATATTTAAACAATAATGATGCATTGATCTCCATTTTTCTTTATAAACAACCAAGATTTGCATATGTGTTCCACACACGCTAACCCCAAAGAAAATTACTCCACAAGTTTGAAAATAGCTTCTTCATGTTTATCTTTCTCTCATAAGTTCCAACTTAGAAGTGAGATTAACCAATATTTAGTGATGGATCAACAAAGAAGAAAAAGAAGTCCATAAGAAATGGGTTGCAATCGAGTCATTGATTAAATAGAAAATATGAATGTTGGAACAACTTGGTGCCTTTCCTTGTTGCACCAAAAGTTGCATAACACAAGTCTACATAAGGGGTCGTTTGATAGTTGCTGACTGGGTTAGAAGCTAATTGGGTTAGAAATGCTGACTGAGTCTACATCTAACTGAGTTTATGACGTTTGATTATTTCTCTGACTAATTGTGTTGAATCATGAAAATGACCATATTACCCTTATGTTGTCGATTGTGTTAGATAAAATAATTATAAAAATACAAACTATCACATAAAATCCAAATTAAACATACATCATTTAAAATTCAAATACAAATTGTCATACAAAATCCCAAAGTACATAATAAATTGCATACAAGTTTAACATTAGCCATTTGAAAGTAACTAATTAGCAATTTGGTCACGCAAAGTAGTCATATAGTCAACAACTTCTGAACCCCATTTTATGCCTTGTATGTTTTGGCCCTCATTTCCTCCACCTTCCATATTAGGATTAACCATAGCGTTTTGTTCAAATTTCGTAAATAAGTCATCTTGAATATTGTATTTCCTTATAAAATTATGGACCGCAACACAAGCAATGACTATGTCTCTTTGCACTAGAAAAGGATAAGGATCCACTTGTTTTAAAACTGAAAAGCTCGCCTTCAATACACCATATGCACGTTCAATGATATTTCTAAGTTGTGCATAAGCATGATTGAACCTTTCTTCCTTAGTTAAAACTTTGTTTCTTCGCAAATCGGCTAACCAATACCTAGTATTGTGGTATGGAGCTATAAATCCACAGGTGTTGGTGTATGCGGCATCACAAAGATAATATTAGTTGTAGATGATTGAAAAACTTATTATATAAATAGTACAAATAATAAATCTTATAGAAAAATTACAAACTTAGTGGATGGAATGGAAAACCGAAGTCGGATTAATGCAACTTCTTTCAAAACTTTAGAATCATGTGATATGCCCTCACATCCACCTCATACAAAGAAGAATATCATATCAAAATCACAAATTATGCTTACATTTTGATAACATTCACCTTTTCCTCTTCCCCTATAGCGATTTTGTTGATAAACGGGCAAAACTACATGTACAAGTGTTGCATCTAGTGCACCTATTGCTCCAGGAAATATATTTATTAGTCGTCTATGTCATTCTAAGGTATTTCTTGTTGGATTAAAAGATGTTGGCACTATAATTTTTTTTGAAAAACACAATATTGCACGTAGGACCTCATGAAAACATTGACGAATTGTTTGTGTGGAGCAGTGAAATCTTCCTTTAACTGCTTGAAAAACGTTCATTATATCCTATAACATGTAAAAATATAGTCATATTCTCTTCAACACTTATTGTACTACTACGTTGCAACCAATTTCTTTGTGTAAAATGATTGTATAATAATACAAATGCATCTTGTGAAAGACGCATCATATCGTAACATTGTATAGGATCTATGGTTATCAAATCTTGTGTATACGTATGCCCATTTTCTACCGGTTCGCTAGCACTTATTCTTTTAATTATATGTTGCCTTTGCTGGACCAACATCAATCAATACCATGAGAATAAAAGGAAATATAAAAATTGACCTTGTTTATCCATATATGACCTGTAAAATGTTAAATACAAATTATATAAAAATCAATAACATAACAATCAATAACATAACAAACCATAACATATAAATGATGCAAAACACTTAACATTCCATAACATATAATTCCAACAACAAAAATCCAAAACACATAAAAAACCTAACAAAAAAATTCATAACACATAACATCTCTAAACATAAAAATCCATCATATGAACCATAACATGCTAAAGTCAAACAATGAACCATAATATACCAAACTCAAGCGATTAATTCAAACTTTTTTCCTGCATTTGTTACCCACGACCCACAAGTAGACAAGTTGAGGAGCAACCAAATTTTCCTATTACCCGTACTTTCAGAATAACATAAGTGTATTTCATATCATATTCTCTCCACTCCAACCTTGCCAACTTCGCCATGCAATCATCCATCTCCTTGTGAAGATTGTTTGCTTGTGCAGGCTTGACAATTTCTATGCCAACTTCTTTCAACTCATCATTAAGTGTGGTTTCATTGGGACCATTTCATTCCCCCCCCCCCCCCTGTGTTTTCTTCCGCCAAGATGATTGGGTATTGTTGAGGTTGGGGTATCCATATGAGGTGTTGGCTCCTCCATCTCATTATCCTCAAAATCATGTGTACCAAACACTTCAGAGGGATGAGGTAGTGTCGAAGATGGACCCCAACTATGAACGTTGGTCGAGGTCGCCCCATCAAACAGTTGGGTACAAAGATAACGGCAAGGTAGGGGTGCATTTCTCAGCTTATCTACACACTTGTTCAACTGTTTGAAAATTTAATAAATATTATCAAACTAGTAAAAAAATAATCTGATTATATATATATATATATATATATATATATATATATATATATATATATATATATATATATATATATATATATATATACCTTGGCCTCCGCTTCCCATTCTTCATCAATCATGTTGAAAGAGTTCATTAAAGGATTATAAAGATTTCCAGTTTTATTTTCAGTTTTAACAACACTGGATACTTTGCTTTTAAGTAGTCTTATCGGTTTTTCATTTGTTTTCTATCGACAACAAAATTATGCTCATTTTTTAATTTCTCTGCGACTACAATCCACCACGAGCTTTCTTTTAGGCCACCATCCTCCCGATCATCAGTGGTTTATTTGTGTATACATGCCTCCAAAAAAGTTTTGTCCACACTCCCCAACTTCTAACTAATTCTAGTTTTTTATCTGTCATGTCTATTAAAAAAAAAACTTAACACACATAGCATAAATCTAATTTCATCATTTTTTAACTGCAACCACAAATAAAATCTGATTTCATACCATGATTATAAAACATTTCAACAAATTCAGATTTCATATAACAATGCTTACAACATAAATCAAGAGCATACAACTTCACATTTAAGCTTTCATACAAAAGATTCATATTTTTAACAAGTTTCAGATTTTATCTTTCATATATATTCAGATTTCAACTTTCATACAAACAAATTTCATATTTAAACTTTGGGAAAACTACAAAAAAGTCCTTACATATTGGTCAGTTAATCGGTTTAGTCCTTAATTTTTTTTATTCAATTAAGTCCTAAAAACCGCTAATCGTATTCAATTTGACCATTATACCCGGTCAACAGATAATCCAACTTTCAAAAATTACACTTTTTGCCTAGATTTCAAATTTTTTATAAATTTGGTCCAAAATTTACCCTTTTGGCCCAAATTTCAGAATTCTGTTGTGAATTCATCATAACTTTAGTTTTTTTTTTTACAACGTTTTCCCAAATATAATTTTCGAATATATTTTTTTTGTAAAATCATATTTAGAAAAAAAAACATATTTTTCACATAAAAAATCTTCTATTGTCTTTTGTAAAAACATACTTATATATTTTTTATAGACACCTATTTTATAATAAACACATTTGTAGTCAAACACGTTTATATATAAAATGTATACAAACACGTATTTTATAAATAAATGTATACAAACATGCTTTTATATATATATATATATATATATATATATATATATATATATATATATATATATATATATATATACAAACATATTTTTGATAAAAATCATCATTTGAGAAGTAAATTATCGACAATTAAATTCTCCTTTTAAATGTATACTCTAAATAATAGTTATATAAGAATTAATACCATAAAATAATAACTTATTCAAAATTCAAAAGGATTTTTGATCACTGATAAAAAAATATATGTTTCTTCAAATTAAAAACAGAATTTAATGTCACACAACTTTTTTGTTTCAACCCACACAACTTTATATATTTGTTTTAAACCCAAAATAATATATCAAAATGGGTTAATTTCAAAATTATAAGTTACCATATTCCAAAACAAATTATATTTCACTGTTAGGGGTTTACCTTTCATTACCTTTGTGTTAAAGTTGGGTGTCCAATCATACATGTTACCGAATAGAAATAATACCGAAAGAAACTATTCGCATCCGTCGTTTGGTGCGGGCAAAAGACTAAATCAATTATGAGACCAATATGTAAGGATTTTTTTGTAGTTTTCCCTTAAACTTTCATAGAAACATATTCTGATTTGATCAAACTGATTTCATAACCTTATAATTTGTCACATACAAACTAATTTCAGCTTCATATAAAACTATCATACAAACAAATCACATACAAAATTACTGATATCGTACACACATGGTCATATTTCGTGTAGACAATTTGATTGGAAAAATGATTTCATACATCATAAAAAAATAGATGCGATGATTTCATTTGGCCTCAGGATAAAAAAAAAACACCCAAAGACTAACCTGTTGTTGTCGATGATGTTGTAGATGGCGATTTCAAAATTGAAGGAATAGTCAGAACTTGTTGAGAAAGCATCGAAGTGGGAGGAAGTCGCCTGAGGAATCTGTTTTAAGTTGTGTTAAAAATTGAAGGAATGGAAGAAGATGTGATGCATGATTTCTTTTAGGGTGCAAGGGAACAAATGGAAAGATGGGTTTTTTTTGGTCAACATTGTTTTTGTGGGGACCGAGTCAGCTCATTGGTCAGTTATTGCTGACCGGGTCAACAGTTTTGGAGGTCCATCAAACAACATGACTGTTGACCGAGTCAGCAGTCAGCTCTAACCGATCCGGATAAGTGCAAAACAAATGACCCCTAAGTGACTTATTAGAAAGATATGTGTGACACCTAAGTGCTTCGTTGAAGATGGTGAATATACTTGATGCAAGGATAGAGAATAAGTTCGCATTTCTTGAAAGTATCCAGAATATGTAAGTACATGCTTGTATTTTGAGTTTGTGTTCTATGTATATGTTTTGAAGTTTAAATATATGTTTTATTTCTTTATCTTAGCAATGTTCGTGTTTTATGCATGTTGTAAGTATATGTTTTCTTATTTTAGTCATGTTCATGTTTCATGAATGCACGAGACAGAGAGAGTAATTTTGTTTTTAAAACAAAAAAGTTATTATCCATTTTAAGACGTTCTCATGTTACATAATTACAACGTAAGTATATACATTTAATTATATGAGATATTAAATATCATCTTATTTATTCTTTTTTTCTATCTTCTTTATCATTTTTAAATGATGACAAGTACAATAAAAATGTATTAAGTATATTAAATATGACAAGTGTTCAAATCATAAGTGAATAGAAAGATGGTAGGTAAAAAAATACAAATAAATTTGATAAATGATGCTTTTTGAATATTTTAGAATGTTAAATGGTATAACAAACAAGTAAAAAAAATCAAATGATATTCTTTACGAAATTAAAAAAAAAAAAAAAAAAAAAAAAAAAAACAAAGACCTTGAAATGATAATACTTTTGAACAAAATATTTTTTTTTTGTCATTTTTCTTTTTTATTATAAGGTGGTAAAGATATTCAAACATTTGAAATACCGTTAGGAGTTAGGACTTTGGGTCTTGGAATACTGATGGATTAGGATCTTCCCTCATAATTTCAAATTCTTGAAACAATTGCGCGAAATCAACGCAATTTCCACAAGTTAGTTCCATGTCTCCACGTATACCCTACACAAAAACAAAATTTCTAACAAAAATGGTGAAGATTTTGCGTTATAATCGCAGTTATTTTCACCTTGGTCCTCTTTTTTTCCCCAATTTTCCTTCCCCCATGTTTTTCTTCCAATTTGTTATCGTCCCCATCAAGATCTTCGAAATTACAGGTATATCTTTGTTCTTTTTTGTATGCATCTTTTGAATTTCTCAAAATTTATTAGATTCTATCGTTTTTATTTACCTTATCACATGTAGAAATCCCAATTCTGAAACCCATATTTTTCAATCTGTGGGTAGCTTTGAAGATTGAACATGATTACAAATGCAGATGAACCTTCAATTCGAAATCCCTTTCGTTATTGTGATCTCTTACGATTGCAATAACACATGATGAAGTGAAGAACCCTAATCGAATGTTTGTGTATGCGTTATTGAATGGAAAACAATAACAACCAGTATTTGTATGACCCTAATTTTGCCCCATTTCCATCCACTTTCAATCAACCTCCATATCCACCTCAAAATTCAGCTCCATATCCCCCATACCCTTACCCATATCCATACCAATCACAACCACCACCACCTGTCGGAGCACCACCACCAGTATACCCTCCTCAACCCTATCCATATCAGTACCCGGGATACCCATATCCTTTCCCTACACCATCACCAACACTGGAAACTCAACTAAACAGCCAAGAAAGTGGTGGCAGTGGGTCTACTGCCGCCACTAACCACCCTCATGAAGATGACAACAACTTGATAAATCAAAATCCATATGAGAATGAACCACCTTTGAACCACCCGGGGCATCATCACAGTGCTTCTTATCCAAGTGCTGGAGCCCCAAATCTCACCGGGTCCCTCGACTCCTCTTCCTCCCAATGTCTTGCTATACAACAAACCGCTTCACTAGATTTAGCAAGCAATCAAAATTACCAAATCGTCCCCTTCGCTGCAACTCCTAAAAAGGCTCTAAAAGTCCTTCTCCTACATGGAAACCTTGATATTCTTGTCCACGAGGCGAAAAACCTTCCAAACATGGATGTGTTTCATAAAGCAATGGGGACAAGTGACCCTTATGTCTCAATTGCTATAACAAGTGCAGTTGTTGGAAGAACATATGTTCTTACAAACGTTGAAAACCCGATTTGGAATCAAAGATTTAATGTACCAGTTGCACATCACACTGCTGAAATCCATTTCCTTGTGAAAGATAAGGATGTTATGGGGTCACAACTTATAGGAGCTGTTGCAATAGCTGTTGAACATATATATTCGGGATCAAAAATCGAAGGTTTTTTCCCTTTAATTAATGCAAACGGAAGACCTTGTAAGAATGGAGCTGGTTTAGCACTCACAATGCAATATTTCCCAATGGCAAGATTGTCTTTTTACAACTTTGGAGTTGGAGTGGGACCTCAATATATGGGTGTTCCGGGGACTTATTTTCCTTTAAGGAGGGGAGGGAGGGTTACTCTGTATCAAGATGCACATGTCCCAAATACAACCCTCCCAGATATTAAGCTAAGTGAGGATGTGCATTATGTTCATGGGACTTGTTGGATGGATATATTTGATGCAATTACTAATGCACAACGTCTTGTTTACATAACGGGTTGGTCTGTGTGGCATAAAGTGAGATTAGTGCGTGAAGAAGAAGAGGAATCACCACCGACTCCTTTAGGAGATCTTTTGAAAGCAAAAGCACAAGAAGGTGTTAGGGTGTTGCTTCTTGTTTGGGATGACCCTACTTCAAGAAACATTATGGGCTACCAAACAGTAAGTTATTATTCACTTGATTGTTTCTTGAAATGGAGAATGATTTGAGGAAATTGGTATATGACTTTTAGTATGTGTAGGATGGATTAATGGCTACACATGATGAAGAAACAAGGCGATTTTTCAAACATTCTTCGGTGCAAGTCTTGCTTTGTCCTCGTATGGCTGGAAAAAAGCATGGCTGGATGAAGAAGAAGGTTATTTTTTTTTTTTAAAAAATCAAGGTTTTGAATTTGATAAAAGATACTAAAAGGTTATTTACCTTTTTTGTTTTTTTTTTTAGAAAGTTGGAACTATATATACACATCATCAGAAAACCGTGATTGTCGATACAGATGCTGGAAATGGTAAAAGAAGAATCATATCTTTTATTGGAGGACTTGACCTTTGTAATGGGCGATATGATACTCCACAACATCCCATATTCAGGACTTTAACAACTCTTCATTCAGATGACTATCATAATCCAACTTTCACAGTAAATATTTCAAATTCAATTAATTACATTCAATGACAGATGTTTTAAAACAAAATGCAAGTAAAAATAAATAATAATGACAGGGGAGTGTTACTGGTTGTCCAAGAGAACCATGGCATGATTTGCATAGTAAAATTGATGGGCCTGCAGCGTATGACATTATGACAAACTTTGAGGAAAGATGGATAAAGGCTTCAAAGCCTAGGGGTATTAAAAAACTTAAGGCTACATCTGATGCTTTATTGAAGTTGGAAAAGTTTCCTGAAATTTTGGGTGCAAATGATGAACCTTGCCTTAGTGATGAAGACCCTGAAGGGTGGCATGTACAGGTAATAATTACCAAAAAAACATCTTTCTTGAAAATTTGCTAAAAAAAGAACAAGAATAGTATGAAAATGTATAAAGTCAAGCAAAAAAGATAGTTTTTTTTGACATTTTTTGACATGTAAACAAGAAAAACGAAAAAGGCAGAATTTTTATTTTGATTGATGCAGATTTTCCGTTCGATTGATTCAAACTCTGTTAAAGGATTTCCAAAGGATCCACATGTAGCTACAGCCAAGGTGATGAGATTTGAACAAACATTTTGTTGAATGGATTATTTTTTATTTTTTTTATCAATGATTAATAAATAAACTTATTTGAACAGAATCTGGTTTGTGGAAAGAATGTGATGATTGATATGAGCATACATTCTGCTTACATAAAAGCCATTCGTTCTGCACAACATTTCATCTATATTGAAAATCAATATTTTATTGGATCTTCATACAATTGGAAGTCTTACAGAGAGTTGGGTAAGGAACATTTCTTTCTTTCTAACGTGATATTAATAATAAATATGAACTTTAACGGAGTATTTGATTGATTATAGGTGCCAATAATTTAATTCCAATGGAGATTGCACTTAAGGTTGCTAGTAAAATCAGAGCACAAGAAAGATTTGCTGTGTATATTGTGATCCCCATGTGGCCAGAGGGTGTCCCCACGGGGTCCGCAACTCAAAGGATTTTATTTTGGCAGGTAACAAATACAATGCAATATTTGTTGACTGCTATATTTTTAAAATGTAAAATGTAAAGTAAGTAAATTAATTTGCAGAACAAAACAATGCAAATGATGTATCAAATTATCTACAAGGCTTTGGTGGAGGTTGGTCTTGAAGAGGCGTTTTCACCACAAGATTATTTAAATTTCTTTTGTCTTGGAAACCGTGAAGCCCTGAGCCCGACTGATAGTTCACATAGCCATTCTCCTGATAATACTCCTCAGGTTAACATTCAATTTTTTTTTTTTTTTTTTTAGAAAAAGAAGAATGTTTCTGTTTATGGAAAGTTATTTTATATTTTTATTTTTAGGGACTTGCCCGAAAGGGCCGGAGGTTCATGATCTATGTTCATTCGAAAGGAATGATAGTGGATGATGAGTTTGTGCTTATAGGCTCTGCAAACATAAATCAACGCTCTATGGAGGGAACTCGAGACACTGAAATTGCAATGGGAGCTTATCAACCTCATCATACTTGGGCTAAAAACCTCACGGATCCACGTGGACAGGTAAAACATGACAGTGTTTGTGTTTGGGACTGAAACTGAAACTGACATGACAAATTGTATTGTGTTTGACTCTGTGACATGCTGAAAGTGATATGATAGTTTGTATTGCGTTTGACATGCATTGAACTAGGAGTGACATGATAGGTTGGAGTGTATTGGACTGAATATTTTAGAGTTTGATGGATTTTGAAGGTTCACGGGTATAGAATGTCACTATGGGCAGAACATCTTGGGACGGTTCGGGAGTGTTTTGAAAAACCGGAGTCAATTGAATGTGTAAGACAGGTTCGGTCAATGGCTGAGGCCAACTGGAAACAGTTTGCAGGAGATGAGATATGTGAAATAAATGGTCATCTTATGAAGTATCCTGTGGAGGTTGTTCGAAGTGGCAAAGTCAAATCTCTTCCTGGATTCGAGAACTTTCCGGATGTAGGAGGTCAAATCATTGGCTCCTTCCTTGGGATTCAAGAGAATTTGACTATTTGATTCATGTTGTAAAGAAATCCCTCCCCCCTTTCACTTTTTTTTTTTTTTATCAAAGGTTTGTGTTGTTAAAAGGACAAATTCTAGTGTTTCAGAATGTTGTTGCAATATTTGACATCAATATATGTATAAATATGAAAATGACCGGTTTTTTCCTCTTATGATTCGATATATTATACTCTGTAACAGTAAGTGTAATCGAGAGGTGAATTTAAATCATGTATTATCATAATAACAGATCTTTTATCAAAATGTCTTATAATCACCCAAAGGAAAATTCATATTACATAATTATTTTTTTCTAATTCTGGGTATGCACCATGTATTTGGATCTTATACTATAATGAAAAAAATAAGTTGTGATTATGTAACGTGAATTTTAATTTTGAAGTCTAGGTATTTATTATCATGACAAATCTTTTATCAAAATGTGCAATTAACCGAAAAGAATATTTATATTAGAAAACATTTACAAGTGTTTTCTCATGAGTGTGCAATATGCAGTATGTTTTTCACCTTATATAGTAATGACAAAGAACGTTTTAACTTTGTAAAAAGAATAAAATTACAATATTGTTTAATGTTTATAAACAAAAAAAAAACATAAAAAATCGCTAAATCTATTTATGTTGAAACCCAATAATGGAAAATTTGGCTAAGTACCAGTTTAAGGCACACGGTTTTTATTGTTTTGTAATTCATAACATATATCACTAACAACTTTGTTTCCTCATAACATCAATCAAATCATTTCAATCCAGTTATCATCAAAATAACGAAATTCATGCAGCAATCTGGTAGAATTGCACTACAAATGCAAGAGATCTATTTCCAATCTACCTACTAGTTTGTGTTGAATTTTATACATCTTATATTTCATAAAAGACAAAGCAAATCTACAATCAGATTAAGCAGCGTTAAAATGATTCCCATTTCAATTCACAAAATTATGTATAGCCAGCCAGCCAGCCGCATCTAACTAACAAACTCTAACCTCAAAAATCTTTGTCAATATTTTGGAACAAAGAAACCCAGTTTCCCATGTTCACCGATTTACCTTCATCTGCAGTAAAAATAACAACTTTGCTTCATAAATAACCACTCTTTCAACATAAAAAGATTTATTCATTCTTTTTTTTTACAACATTAGAACAAAAGTTAACAAACAACTTGTTACCTGAAAATGGACAAGCTTTAAAGAATAATGATCGTATAAACCATGAACCTTCAATCTCCATTGTGTGGGTCCCAGTCCCAGTCAATTTCTTCTTACAAAAAAGAACCCTAGATCATATTTTCTTCCCAAAGATCCCAATATGCATGATGATCTTATTGTAAGTATTTATATTTAAACACCCATTTGGTCAACTAACATTTGATAAGTATATCGATTAAGATGACAGCCTTTCTCCTCCATAACACCCACAAGCTCAAAATACCTTTTAACCAAACCTCGTTTAAGTAACCCATCAAGAAGAATTGTCCAAACAACCTCATCCGAATTATACCCATCAAGCAAACTACAAAACACTTCCTCGCCCTTTTCATGCTTTCCTTCCTCATATAACCCACAAATAAGCAACTTATACGACTCTAAATCTACCAAAATCCCGTTTTCAACCATGTTGTTCACTAAACTCAATGCTTTATCAAACATTTTCAAGTAACACGAACAATTCACCAAAGACGTGTATATACTTTCATTTGGAGAAATCCCGTTTGTCAACATATGATTCACCAACTTTAAAGATTCTTCCAACCGCCTTTCTTTACACAACCCCTTGGTCAACGCATCGAACGTGTTGACTTTCAATTCACAACCCCGTTTGACCATTTCCGAAAACAGCTCGATTGCATCATCGAATTCCATTATCTTCCACACGGTGTTCACTGGAATGACATTGTCGATTCCGGTGTTTGACTTGTAGTTTTTCCTCAAAAGATGCTTCAAGATTATTGCGTATGTATGTTGTGAAGGCTCACATCCAGCATCCATCATACGTTTAAAGAAATCAAAACCACGGTTTATCTGCCCCGCGTGGCAATACGCGTCTATGAAAACCGTATATGTGGCGGTGTCTGGTTTGACACCTTTTTGAATCATTTCATTCATCATATCTTCTGCTTCTTTTATCATTCCTTGAGTACAATATGCAAGTATAAAAGAAGTGTATGTACAAACATCGGGCTTCAATCCAGAAGCACCCAATTGGTTGAACAGCTTATGGGCTTCAAAAAAATCGAAACTTTTTAACAAATGTTCGATAAAGATTGTGTAAGTAGTGATTTCCACTTCAAAACCTATCTTGATCATCTTCCCAATTAACATTAAAGCTTCTTGAATCTTATCTTCTTTACATAATCCATGAATCAGCACATTATACGTCCAAGAATTCGGTGAGAAATCATTGGTCAACATTTCTTTAAACAGACCCATGCTAAGATCCGCTTTCCCGATTTGGAAATACCC
Organism: Lactuca serriola; assembly: GCF_051521515.1. Lineage (NCBI taxonomy): Eukaryota > Viridiplantae > Streptophyta > Magnoliopsida > Asterales > Asteraceae > Lactuca > Lactuca serriola. The sequence goes on along the minus strand of NC_136414.1, from coordinate 7,739,033 downwards.
GTTTATAAGAGTTGTGTAGGTAACTTCATTGGCTTTTATGCCCTTTTCTTTAAGCAACAAATGAGCTTCTTCTACACTCCCTCGTTTACATAAAGCCTCAATTAGGGAACTATAAGTCCATTCATCAGGAGCAACACCATTTTCTTTCATCAAACCGATTAACCGATAAGCACTATCAACATGATTATGCTTACATTGTCCATTGATTAGCAAGTTGTAGGTGATAACAGTAGGTGAAAGTTTCATCTTCATCATCTTATCAAGCAATGCCATTGCCTTGTGAATGTTATCACCTTTACAATACCCACCAATCAACCCGTTGTATGTCCGGACATTTGGTTTTAACCTTTTCTTTTCCATTCTTTTAAGCATCTCGAATGCACTCTCGACCTTTCCTTCCTTACAAAACCCATCAATCAAAGCATTATATGTCACAACAGTACCCTCCACTCCTTTAGCTTCCATTACATATAATAACTTTCGTGCGTCATTCAACTTTTTCTCTTTACACATTGCATCTATGAGAACAGTGTAAGTATGGGCATTCGGCTCACAACTTTTCTCACTCATTTTGCTATATAAAGCCCATGCTTCTGCTGTTCTACCTGACTTACTTAATGCAGAAATCAAAACAGTAAATGTACGGACTGTAGGGAAGCAATTATCATCTCCCATTTGGTGAAATAACTTCAGAGCTTCGTCAATACGACTTTCTTCACAAAACCCATGAATTAAATTGGTATAAGAAACCTCGTTTCTGCAACACCCTTTCTTAGGCATTACATCGAACACCTTGTGTGCGCTATCGACATCTTTATTCCTGCAATGGCCTAGAATCAAGGATGTATAAGTATGAGTATCAGGACTAAGCCCCGCTTGAGCAATCTTGGTAACATACAGGCCAGCTGCATCAACTTTCCCCAATTTACAGTATCCGTTCACCATTGAGTTATAAGTGTAAATATTCGGCATGATTTTATCATCTAACATCTCTAGAAACACATATTTCATATCGTCAATCATCGAAAACCTTGATAAACACATTAACAATGTATTATAACATCTAATACTGAGCTTAAATTTGCATTCAAATTCTTCATCATCATCAGCATTCATTTTTCTCAGAAACCCCAAAACAAACCTCGCATCGTCGTCCGTTTCGCAAGCCTTCACCATCGAAATCCGGATCTTTTCAGCCACATTTAAAAATCGATTCTTGATCAGTATCGTAAGCAGTGATGCAAAAGACTCAACACTAGGTCTAAAATTAGATCTCTGTGACAAGATATTGAAAAATGAAAGAGCTGTTTGTGGCTTCAAGTTAGGGTTATCGTTGAAAAGAGAGGTGATATGTGATGGGGAAATCGATGGGATTAGGGTTTTGAGACGTGGGTTTTTCTGCCAATTGGGTAGCGAGAGGAGAGAGAGTAAATGAGATGCGGAATCTTCTCCCGTTTCTTCAATGGGTGAAGAAGGAGGCACAGAGTAATGGAGGAGAAATGAAGAGAAATATTTGAATTTGTTGATGAAGTGATCTGGGGCTTGTTGTTGGAGGATGCATGTTGATCGTATCATCATCCATGTAACGATTAAGTTCGAGTTACCAATCCATTTGAGGGCGAAGATGTGTCTGCACATTGGTTGCAGCGGAAGGGAAGAAAGACGCAAGGTAGGGGGAATTGGAATCTTGAAAGGTTTGTGGGCTTTGTAAATCTTAATGGGTTGGGCACACATTAATCAGTATCACCTCATGGGCCTATGAAGTATTTCAGCCTTTCAGAATATATTATCTAAATGTTATCTTTAAAGCTGGAATTTTAACTAAAAAACGAAACATTGCATAATACTAATTTGCAAAATCATGAGTTATTGTCTTATTGATGAGGAAGCTTTAGGATGCTAAGTTAACTACCTAAAAATCAACTCAATTATTTATCATCGAACTTGTATTAGTTATTTAATGTTGAAAGGTGAAATGTATTTGTCAATTTTCCATATCCATATCGTAATCGAAAGATGATTGTCTAGGTATATATTACCATGTTAATGTCTTTTAGAACATGTTTATATATAAAATCTAACTAGATGCTAGAAGATTTACATGGAAGCGAGATAGCATCAACGTTAAGATGATATTTTAATTAATGAAAAAGCATGTCTAATGTCAAAACTTGTTTTACTATTTTTATACTTTTTTTTGCCAAAAGAAAAGAATACACTTGGACATCATCAATATGTTTTGGAACCGGTTTGAGGACTCCCTGAAAGATCAACTTGTTCCTTGCGTTCGACATACAAAGCAAAGTGAAGATTATCAAGCAAACTAGTTTTGCCTTTTTATTGTCTGGGAGGTTAGCCAACAGTGCCGAATATAGTTGATGCATATCATAGTGAGTATTACGTAAAATATGAAAACGGAATTTATAACGACATAAAGGGGAAAAAAAAAAAAAAAAAAAAACATATTTTACATCAATATAAAAGAAAATGGGTTTTCAAACCGAAAATATGTCATGTTTGAATAATATATTCGGATTTATACCACTTGAAAGTTGGACTAAAATTGTATATAAATAAATAAATAAATAAATAAAAATCTAGGAGAGTTATAAAAAAGCGTTTGTGCCAATTTGTAAAATAATTTGCAAGATGGCCCAAAGTTGTAAAAACCGAAAGCTGAAGGGGTACATGGTCGCATCCCTGGGTGGGTTATTCCAGAACCAGTTTATTTACCCACGAAAAAAAAAAAAAAAAAAAATGGAATGGAGGGGATGCGAAACACGGTCACAAAGTCACTCTCAAACCATCAAGCTACATACCATTTACATTCAAATCTCCTATTTAAACACTAAAATGAGTTATACGTCACATTTTGGTAATTGTATAGCTTATATTATGTGAGCATTAATAATGAATTTTTATTTATTGAGAGCACTATTTTAGGTGTTTGTTTAGAAGGGTAATAAAAAGTTTGAACACTAGTTCTACCACTTCTACGTAACAAAATACATATGTTGTGTCTTGTGTTTAATATTTGAATAAACTAATCGAACCTCAAATTTAGTATGTCAATATATTTTTCTCATTTGCATTTGTAATTATAAAAAATGTAAGGACATCACTAGGAAAATAGTCAACAAACATAAACACAAAGACAATGTTGTGTAAGAGGGAGGAGCTTCAAGCCATGTTTACAAGCTTTGCACGTCGAGTCAGTTGATCGACATCGACCCGCAACCCAAGATTAGACAACTCGGGTAAGTTAACCGACCCTTGGATTTCCAACTCACTAACCACCCTTTGATTCTCTACATTCCCTTCCAACAAATTCCTCACACCCCAAATACCCCACTCCCTCAAAAACGGGTTTTCATCATCCGTGACACAATGCTGCAACATCAAAAGTATCCCATTCTTCTCCCTCACCTCATCTTGAACACGCTTCCTCCCATACGCACAATTCCCAATAACCGCAACAATATCACTACGAAATCCCTTATAAGGGCATACTTTACCCGAATGTTTGATTGTTTTCGTTTCTTCATTCTCAGCGTGTTTCATTGTTTTTCTTATTATTGAAGGAGGTTCAAGTTCACGAAGCAAATCAAGAAACGTTTCGATAAACCCTAATGAAAGCAACATATCCACATGACCCTCTTTGTTGCGAGGGTCAAATGCACAGATGTCTCTCAATATGCAGAGAGAGTATCCGAGGGCATCGATGTCATTTGAGCCGGTTGGGAGACCGGATTTTGGGCGTGAAGCATAATCAACAACACCTAAACTGGTTTTTAGGATCTTGAAAATATCTAAAGTGAAAAGCTTGGATAATGTAATATGCTCGAGTTGCTCGTTTATCATTTCGGATAGGATGCTTAACAAAAAGGATTGTTCTTGTGTGAAGGTATTTGTAGTTTCAATAGAAGGATGATGATATTGTAAGTTTGAGAAGATGGGTGTGAAGTAAGATTCTTCAATGCATGTTCTTGAAAGAATTAGCTTCACCCAATCTTCTCCAAACCCCACTAGTGCACATAAAAATAAAACGAGTTAAAAGTCAAACTCAAGAAATTGAGAAAACTAAAACAAATTCAAAGGAATAAGAATCAAGAAACATACCTTCAGATGCAGTTCTTATAATTTCAACAAGAAGAGGCAAAACACGATCCGAACACAACTTGTCAAGCAGTTCATGGTTCTCTTCAACACAAGCATAGATGATCATACACAAAGGGTCACAGGTTTCTTTTCTTCTAATCTTTGCAATCTCAAGAAACTTCAAAGTATAAATATGATTCCATATAACAAGTTGATGTTCCTCTCCAGCCAATGAAACATTTGCTACAACTTGTAATCCCATTCGAATAAGCCCATGATTTGAATCGTTAACAATTTCCTTGCAACTGATTATATTCGAAACAATATCAACTCCATTTTGTTCGATAAATGAATTCTGATTTCGTAATTCTCCAGCACATAGGTTTCTGATGAGTTTAAGAGCCAATAAAAGTGTGTCGCCTGAAGAAGGGTATGATAGTAATTTACAGAGTTGAAGGGTTGGGTTGAGCATATTCTTGGAAGCAAGATCAGATCGACCCTCTTTTGTTCTAGCCAATTCTATTAGATTCTCCAAAGCTTTGTTTAGTGTTGATGAATTTGTAGCAGAAAAGAAAGGTTGAAGGATGCTTTCTGGTATAGATTCCTCCAATGAAATTGCAGAATCCATTTTGAAATCCAATAAAAGAAGCACAAACAATCACTCGGTTGATGTGCCTACAAAAATGAATGCAACATAGTTGATCAAATAGAAAACTCATAATTGTTGGAATAGTTCTGTGGGGTATAAACTCCTTGTATATGTAAAATGACCCAAAAGGATATGCTTATATATTGTGGATTATTTCTTATTTTACATATATTACTTTATCTTCAATTGAATCATTAATAATAATCTTTTTGAAAAATACTTACATTTACAACATCACAATTTATTAAATTCAATAATTATTTAGATAATTTTTTATATTCATGCACATTCATCTTTAACAACAAATGTTCATGATCATAAACTTCTTGCAAAGCCACAGAACCAAATGCAATCCCAAAATGATAACAATTGCCAATAGTTCCTTCAATATTTTCACCACTATAAGCTAACAGTTCCTAAAAGAGTGTTCAATGAAAGATTTGAGTAGAATCATATTTTAGCATCAGTGAAAGCATGAACTGGCTATAGGAAACAACACAAAGCCTTCTACAACAGTAGAGAACTTTAAACTATAAAGAATAGAGCAGCAGCAATGAGTACCGAGAAACCAAAAATCTAGACACTTCTCTCAGGCATTTTATCAAACAGTTTGTGTGCCTTCCTGCAATCATTCTTTAAGAGAATACCACAAAAGGAAAATCAAATTGGTTCAGCAACAGGTACTAAATTACTTTAGCAATTGGTACTAAAAACAATAATTTGAAGCTACTTACTAGTGAGTTTGATGAGATTCTAGATGTCGAATTCCGGATGGATCAGCGCAGAAGCTTTGGGAGGCGTAATGGAATAGAAAACAAGACGATGAGCAGGCCTTCTCCTCTTTGCTGTGCGTCTCCCTTCTAATCTTGATTTTTTACCCCTAAAATAGATTGTTGCAGTTCGAAATCAGGAATCGATTGTTGAAGCAACTTGATGAAGAAGATGGAGTCGATGATGAAGAACAGATGACGAGAAACAGCGCTAATGGAGAAGAAGAAGCCAAGTCGATGGACCCTGAGCGGCGATGATCAATGGAGAAGAAGCAACGTCAGTATATTGATTACAGGTTAAAATAGGGCAATTTCATCAAATGACAAAAGGAAGTGGGTGCGAAAGCCTTTCTGAGGAACGTTTGCATAGTTAAGGGGCTGTTTGGAAACATTTGCCAATTTTCATATAATTCATATGCATAACTCATAAAAGAATTCCTTTTCAAATATTACTCACAGTCATACAATCCAGTTAGCTGATATGTTTTTGCTATTTCTTCATTCCAACAACTAACAAAAACATAAGGGCAAATCTATCCCAATTGAAACTCAAACTGAAGTAGTCCCAGGTTATCCAAACAAAACAAATGAAGAGATAAAAAAAATAATAAAAAAAAAGAGTTTTTGAAAAAGAATTATGGATATATCTCTGCAACACCAAAGAAAACATTGTAAAATCTTAGAATTGATAATGCCAAAGCTTGGTATTCCTCATTGCTGACTTCTGAAGCATATGTCTATAATAGATTTCAATAAATAACAAAGATCATTCACGTCTTCTCTTAACAAATTACAGTTGCTAACAATCAAAGAATTAGCATAAAAATAGATTTTTAGGGTACACAATCGACACTAGCGTCTGATAATCGATTTTTAGGGTTCTAATTTGATAACAATTTCAGAATAACCGATTTTTAGGGCAAGAAAGAAAAACAAATGTTACCTTGAACCATTCCAAAATGATTGGATTTCAACCCTATCAATGCCTGCGGATGCGCACCGACGAAGGAGCAAGGGTGGAGATCGACGCTGTCAGAGCTTAGCGTCGGAGGTCGTAGCTTAGAAAGGTGACGATGAGGGTGGCGGTGCTACAGCACGTCTCTTATTTTTATTCAGATACTCAGTATAACTCCGAATGTTTAAGTGGCTTTTAAAAAATGAAGAGGCTTTTATTTATTCATAGGTAACCCAACCAGAATCTGAAAAAGGTTATCTTTTAATTTTTCAATTAAGAGGCTATCAAATAGCCCCTTACTCGAAGGGTTTTGAGGAAAGTTGGCTGAGGCTATGAAGATGTGTTCTTCGTCAGCACATTTCTGAGAAATCGTTCTTCGGCTAACCATGACAAAAATTGAAATATTCAAGATTTTTTCTAAAAGTATATATTTTGAATAATATTGTTAAATACATTTTGAAGTAATTAGTTATTAATCAAATCGAATATTAAATTCCTATAAGATGAATGTAGCACTTTAATTCTAGTAATATCGATTAAATAATTATTATGTAATTTTAAATTTAAGAAAATAAATCATGACAAAAATCGGGATTTCATTAGTCGGAGAACAGTTTCTCAGATGTGTGCTGATGATGAGGAACTATGCAACAAACCTTTTTTTTTTGTTTTTTCCCTGCCACATCAATTCTTCGTTACTATTTACATTTCTCAGAAGGTAAAAGACTTTCTCAAAAGGGTTCTTAGAATCTCTTGGTCATTCTACAAAACTCAAATTTTTATGGTCAAAAACACCGTTAGCCATTGCGTCATATAATTAGCTGAGCTGGTTACCCATGATTCTTATATAAACAATTATTAAAAACTGAATTGATATCCGAACAATCCAATCGAATGCCTTGCTTAAATGATTTCAATTCTTCTTACTCTCTTTTTTATTTTAGCTCCTTTAACTTGTATATAAGTTTTAAAATAAAACCTTACACTTTTTTTTCATTTCAAAATCTAATAACTTTCAAATTCAAATAATTTGATTATTTATTTGAAATATATAAATAAAAATATATGTTATAATCTTAGAATGTATACCATTGACGGGCATTTATATTTTATATTTCTTAATTAGTACTATGTACATTTTATTAACATATTAAAATATAAAGATCGAAAATAATTATAAATTTTAGAAATTATCCGAGTTATAAATATCTTTAAATAACGTTGATTAAAAACGTTCAATATTTTATTTTTAGTGTGACTTTAAATGTAAATTCATTTCCAATAAAATTTATTTTTTTACTAATTATTAATGATATATTTTAACATTTTAAATTTATAATTTTAATGAATGATCAATTTATGACATTTTTATTAGAGTATTTTATTGAATCATCTTTACAGTTTTGTCAAAATTGCACGTTTGGTCTTTAACTTTTTTTGCACTCGGTTCTTTCCTATGATTTGATTTTTATTGCGTTTTTCGTCCCTTACATACATAAAGTTAGCGACCAAATGTGCAATTTTAACCAAACCATAAGGACGAAACGCGTAACAAAATCAAACCAAATGGACGATCCGGGTGCAAAATAAAAGTTAGGGATCAAACGTGTAATTTTAACCAAACCATAAAAACAATTTTAGTAATTTACTATTTTCACTGTTACGAAAAACAATCAAGACATGTTAAGTTAAATTTAGCAAGGAGGTTACTAAACTAAATCGCGTTGTCAGAAAAACTCATCTCAATTTAAACCATGACCCACCAACTCAAGATCAACCAACTCAAGAGCTGCCAACTGAGTATCCTTATACACGTAGTATTTCTACTTATACACCTGATTATATGCGGTCTAATCTATTTGATCTAAACCAAAAACTGTAGGCACAACACATATTATGAGAACCTTAACGTTCAACTCAGTCTTTAATCTTTAACTAGGTACAATCCATCCATACATAGTTTATACTTCAACCTACAACAAGTAATGTATAATTCAAATCTACTTATGACTGAAATTCCAAATGAATTTGGAAATGCATAAACTTTTTTCAAAAAAAAATCTTAAATAAAAAGGTTGTTGGGTTCTCATGAATATATGGGTTCTAAAACGATCCTAACCATATATATATATATATATATATATATATATATATATATATATATATATATATATATATATATATATATTGAAATATCCAAAAAAAAGTATCAATATTTTGGGTAAGTTTATGGTTTAATCCCAAAATTTATTTTTTGTCTCGATTATCTAATTTTATTCATTAGTTACTACATCAATCGTATATGATTAATCATAAACACATATTTACTCAATCAAGTACACACATTATAATAAAATAACAGAAAAAACAACGTTATGTAAACGTAAAGAATTCATCATATATATATCCAAATTCATTATTGATTGTAATACACGATTTGTATGTAAATGATATTGATAATGTTACCTTCACTCGCATTATCGGAGTATTGATTTATTCCGCTAGATTGATCATCCGATTGGTAGTAATCGTCTTCATAATTTTGATTATTTTCGATTGATTGATCGCCATATTGATCATCATCGTCGGTATCGTCGCTACTATAATCAAACCAGTCTGACATCGTTTATTTGGCTTGAAAAACGTACATATTGTTATCTTCAACGATAATCGATGTTACTGATGCAGTTGTGGATGGACTAAGAATCGTAAATTAGATAGAAATTATATCCTTAAATCAACGATAATTATGGAATATCCCTTAATCGATAATATATGGACTATTAATTATATTATATGAATTATTAATTATATTAGAGTAAATTACACGAATGGTCCCTATGGTTTAGGGTAATTTGCGCGTTTCGTCCCTAACTTATTTTTTTAACTCGAAGGTCCCTACTGTTTGTTTTTGTTACGCGTTTGGTCCTTGTCTTACCTAAAAAGACTATTTTCCCCTTGTTTTTTTAATTTATTTAAATAAACACACTCCAACCCCACCCACCTTCACCTTACCTTACATACCCCGCCATTTTTCCCTATTTAAATAATAATCTTTTTAGGTAAAACAAGGACCAAGCGTGCAACAAAAACAAACAGTAGGGACCATGCGCGTAACAAAAACAAACACCAAGGACCTTCCGAGTTAAAAAAATAAGTTAGGGACCAAACATGCAAATTATTCCAAACCATAGGGACCATTCGTGTAATTTACTCAGTATATTAAATACAAAATTACTTACATGCATCATTTGTGGAACAACTGCTAACAATTTCTCTCTGTAATAGAAAATGTAATATTTTCATAAACAAAATACTTATGATAAAGTATGCAAATGAAAATAAGATGTAAATAATTTTTTAAACATACATTTTGATCAATGAGAACCATGAAGAGTTTGTTTGCTCTCGAGTCCCTCCAAATGAAATCCACATGAACGGGTGTCAAAATATACCACAAATGGTAGTTTAGTAACAATGAAAATGCATCAACGTAAATGTGACCATTCATGATTTTACAAAACGAAAGTCAGATGTGATTGATGTAGAATTGATTTACATCATTATTTATATAAAAAAAACTATGTCGATTTAAGATGCCCAAAATATAATAATATATGTATTGTAAATTTGAAATATTCAGGCAATAAGAGTTTTTATTACATGATTTGTTCATTAAATAGTACAGAAAACCCAAAGCATATATATATATATATATATATATATATATATATATATATATATATATATATATATATATATATATATATATATATATATATATAACAACAACAACAAAAAAGAAAATATGGTCGTATAATGGACCTAATATGAATCAATTATTATCTCGATCCAATTGAATATATCAATATTATGTTGAAATATGCAATCTTTACTATTAGTTCTCTCTAGTTTTAGTATTCTTTAATTAATACTTTACAATATTTTTATTATCTTCTTGTATTTTCCTTTACAAATAGTTAGGTAGAGATAAAACTGTATCAATGAGATTATGATTTTATGGGATATGTGTATTGTTCATTTTGTGTGTTGAAATTTATACATTGCTATATACTCTATATTTATGTAGTTAATTATACCAAAATGGCTCCAAATTCTAGAACTGGGCTAAGGTAAAATTATATGTATATACAAGTTATAATAAGGAAATAACATATAATAATTTAAAAAATACGTTATGAGGACATTGACGAATCAAAACAGGGACAGAAACGGTTGATGTGCATAAATCAAAACAGGGACAGAAACGGAAGAAAGATAACAGGGAAGAAGAACCGTGGGCTGTTGATTATAACTTCTTCGCCAAGGTATATGTGAGATAATCAAACTAAAATCACAACAGGAATAGTACTTTAGACCATTCATGAACAACAATATATTGAATTGATAATCAAACAAACAAGCATGATGAAAACAACAAAATCTAAACCTCATCCTGGATGCAATTTTTAAAAACAATATTCACATGGTTACACCAAATTCGATCTTGTAAAGTAGAAAATCAAGAATTGTATTTGAGACATAAGATTTTTATCATTTCAAACAGAATAAATTTATCACTTTAGACAGAAGACAGAAGAAGATTCATCAAACAGATAGAAGAAGTAAAGAGAACTTGAATTCATGTCACGAAATGTAATGCAATGCAATGAAGTAGTCTTCTAGTTCCCGATTCCTTGTTGGTGAATTGTGATGTGAAAGTAAAAAATAAGAATATAATATATTAGATTTATAGACGGAATAATGTATCATATGATGTATTTTCGGATATTACTAACTAGCAAAAGTCATACCAAAAATATTTTAAATCATACCATAAATACTAAATGTCAAAAATCATACCAAAAATATTTTAAATCATCCCATAAATACTAACTGTCAAAAGTCATACCAAAAATACTTTAAATCATACCATAAATACTAACTGTCAAAATTCATACCAAAATTAATCATATTGTTATCATATTTTCATTAAAATAAAAATAATTCTTTCTAGTTATTTTTAGAAAAAAAACTTATCATTTAATTAAATATCATGAAATTCTAAAAAAAAAAAAAACTTAAATAAAAAAGGGTTATATTACAATTTTCATTCCAATCCAGGACATAATGAAAATTGACAAAATGGAAGGAATCAGAATTCAAATGCCTTTGGGAATGCTCAATTTCATTCCATTCTTCCGATTCCATCATACCAAACAAAACAAAATAATTCTTAATGCAAAAAAATAACTCGATAATAACTGAAATAAAAATAAAGCTATTACCAGGACTTCAAATTTGACCACATTAGGGGAGGTCAACGCACCATCATTTTCAACAATAGTCAACTCATCTCCAAAATAATTATGACTACTTTGCATAGAATCATTCACCATGCCTTTGGCACACCCGGGACCCACCTGCATTTCATATTGTAATGACCTATTTTTTTTCCAACACACGTTTAACTCTTGCAAAGCTTTCAAAACCACTGTCATTATCTCATGAGGATGTGCTCGAGACTGTAAAAAGAAAAATAAAAAACAATAAAAAAAATGTTTAATTTATTTAATTATTTCAAGAAACTTAACCTGAAGTCCAAGAGCCCATTTTCTTTCGGCTTGGTTTTTGATATTCATTCCTTGATAATCTATGTAAGCAGATGGGCGTTGTTCCATAATTGGAGAAGTAGGAGCTTCGTTTGAAGTCATGCGGTTGAATCCATCCTGAATTTTTTTTCAGCCAAGGGCAAATCGGTAAATTGACAAACTTTGGATATATCATATCATATATGTAAGATTTATACGTGTATAGACCATAGGTAGATGAGTAAACAAATTTTTTTCCCATTTTATAGAATACATGACAAACTTTTTAAGGATGGTTTTCATGATTAAAGAACACCAAGAAGTTAGGTGCTTACCTGTAAAACTTTTTGTTGCAAGATATTTTTATTAAACTAATTGCATCTGCAAATTTAATTAAAAAAATCAAATAGAAAAATCAAAAACAATAAGAAAAAAATGTTTAATTTATTTAATTATTTCAAGAAACTTAACATGAAGTACAAGAGCCCATTTTCTTTCGGCTTGGTTTCTGATATTCATTCCTTGATAATCGATGTAAGCAGGTGGGCATTGTTCCATAATTGGAGAAGTAGGAGCTTCGTTTGAAGTCATGCGGTTGAATCCATCCTGTATTTTTTTAGCCAAGGGCAAATCGGTAAATTGACAAACTTTGGATATATCATATCTTATATGTAATATTTATACGTGTATAAACCATAGATATATGAGTTGCAGTGAGTGAGTGATGACTTAATATCAAATGTTAGGTTAGAGGAAATAGTTGCAGTAAGGATTTTACAATTTAGATGATTTCACTCTATAATTCCATCACAAAAGAGTTGTTTGTTGGGCTTGTGCACTAACCTGTTTAATCCATTGTCAATCGATAGTTTGTATCAAGTAAAAGCAAATTACAATGGTTATATATGTCATAATCAAGAACACTTTGAAACATAAAAGAAAGTCTAACCTCTCCATTAGCCTTCCATGGTTTCTTTGACTGAAAATAATCAAAGAAAGCAGGAAAAAATACATGTAAGAACAAATATTAGTCTTAAGGATATTGCCCATTTTTTCCTGAAAATAATCAAAGAAAGCAAGAAAAAATACATGTAAGAACAAATATTAGGTAAAGTTGGAAACCTTACCACAATCAACCCCAAAAAATCATTATTTGTTACTACAGCTTTTTAAGTACAAAAAAAAAACAGTTTGAATTCAAGAATTATGAGGGTAGTGATGCACAAAATCCTCATTACAAGAATCTTCGATCACCCCATCTTAACTAACGAAAAAATTCAACTAATCTTCTCTCTCACTTTCTATCTCTCTCTGTCTCTCAAATACTCATGTAAACAAGAAATTTTGTGTTTTAGGTCAAAAAAGAAATGCTATACAGTTTCTCCATTAATGTTGGTAAATATGCTTCATGATTGAGTATTTTGGGAAAACTGTAGGAAGATACTTCAAGAATAAATAAGAGTGGTTAATTAACATCAACAAACACTCAATAAATTTAAATTTTGGCAAAAAACAAGGTTGATTTCCATTGGGGTAAACAATAGCTTTGGGGATGTGCTCTAACTTTGTCACTTCCCGCTTGTCATACTCTCCACAAAATCACATAAGATTGCAGAAGCAATTTGGACCAATTTTAAGTTTGCAGGTTTTAATACCTTCTAAAACTCAGATCTGACCATCATCCAAACAATAGATTTAATACATGAAAAGTTGATTTGGGTATAACAGTTTTCTACAAACATTTGCCTATTTGTAATACCTATGTGATCGATTTTTGCGTACCTGAATGGTTCGTAGTCGCTGTCGACAGAGATTCCGACGGAGTTACAAATTGGAGCAGAGATTCCGACGGAGTCGCTACCGACAACATAGGCGGAAGCTTAGCAGGTGACGTGGATCAAGTATTTGCACAAAGGAGGTAGTGGTGGATGCTCGCCACCATATGCTCGGTCGATTAGGGTTTTTTAATGCACACCCAAATCCATACACGAATTCGATCCGGTTTGAGCAATGAAGAACTTGTTGAGGTGATTGAAATGGCTTGAAATGTCTTCTGGTTGATGGGTTGTAGATGATTATGTCACGTGTGCCATCGATTAAACATTCTAATCCATTGAAAGAACCCAAAATCTTGATTGAAGTTTTAGGGTCCGTCTCAGGTGGCTTTGATTTGGTGAGTAGTGTTGTGTGTAGGAAGAAGACAGAAAGAATAGGGTTTCTATTTTGTGATGGCGGTTGTTGTGTGTAGAGAGAAGATTAGGGTACCATCTAATACCTAATACAGTGTATAGCTATACTATGTGATTATAAGCTTAATATTATTGTACATGAGATAATAGATATTGTACCTCTTAATTTTCAAGAAATTGGCAATATCCTTAATAATAATAATAATAATAATAATAATAATATATATATATATATATATATATATATATATATATATATATATATTGGAAATATCCAAAAAAAGTATCAACATGTAACATCCCAAAATCGAGACCCAAATTTTTTTGTTTTAGACTATATTACTTGTAAAAATAGTTAACGGAAAACATCATTAAAATCCTTTCAAAAATAAAGTCACAAATCACAAGTCTCAAAACCATATTAGTAAATAGTATAATATCATATTACAATCACAGGTTTCTCAAATACGAAATATCATTTGTGAATGTGTGATGCGCTACTACCCCGCCGGCTCATTCCTCTTAGATGAAGAGGTACCTGAAACCAAAACTAAAAACCGTAAGCATAAAACTTAATGAGTTCCCCCATCATACCCATACTAAATAATGCATATCTAATTTTATACGTTAATCTGTCATTTTATGTTGAAAAAATAAGGATTGTTTCGTTAATTTGGACAACATAAAATAATCGAGACTTTTCTGTTTAAAAAATAAAAATTAAGATTAAACCGTATTATTACCCAAAATATTAGAACTTTATTAGAAAATTTTCATATATATATATATATATATATATATATATATATATATATATATATATATATATATATATATATATATGAAAAGGAAAATGCCGTTAAAAAAATGAAAAGAAAAAAAAAATACGTAAACTATAAGACTTTTTATTTTAAGTTAGATACAAAATCAAATTTAATATATAATTGTTTAATAGGTTAATATAATATGTTTGAATAGACTGTCATTTCAATTTGGGTTTTAATATGGTTTTGACCATTTAATTAGATGCCAATAGCAACACTCATTCATAACATCGTTTTTTTTTATAGGTGGGTGACTAGTTTTTTATTTGGGTAAAAGGTGTAAATGAGACCAAACAGGAGCGGAAATAATTGTCCCGTCCCCGCCCTTGAAATCAGTTGTTGCCCCCTCCTCCGGATCCCCGTCTAGATAGCCTCCGGTCCTGCCCCCGGTCCCGCCTCCGTTCCGCGGTTTATAGGCTTAAAATTGGTTTTTTTTTTTGCTAAAAAACTGTTTTCATTTAGGCTAAAAAGACTAATTTTAAAAACTTTAAAAGCTTAAATCAGCATTACCATATCAGCATTACACAAAAACAGAAAATCAAAATTACCAATTTACCGTATCGTCGCGTCTTGGCCTTTTGGGTGAAGTCGTCGACTCGTCGTATTCGTTTCACATTGAAGCGAACAATGAAGAAGGGAAAGTGGAATTGTAAACGGGAAAGTCAAACCTAACTTAAACCTAAAATTAGAAAATCTATTTTGTATATGTATTTTATATTAAATATATATTTTTTACTTAAATGTACAACCCAGGCCCCCGTAGGAGTACGAGACAAAAATATCGACTCCCGAACCCGGTCCCGAAAAAAACGGTGTTTAATTCTGCCCCCGTTCCCGTTCCTTTTTTTAAAAAAAAAAAAAAAAATAGTCTCGTACGGTATCGGGGTCCCATGGGGATTTTTGACATCCCTAGGTAAAAGTAAAGGAACCGAATAAAATCGATAATTTTGCTTTTTAGGTTTTTCAAACCCCTTGGGTTTGGTTTTGAAAGAGTTTGGTTTTTCATTTATGTGGTTGGTTTTTGGGATTTAGGCTGTGGGGAGCGATCACCGTCAATCCATCGAAAAAGTGGTGCCACATTTCCCCTACATCACCTTCACCACCAACCCACTAGACATAGAAAATGGTCACCACTCCACAATTTTTTTTTATGATTAAATTAGATAAAAAACATAATTTAAAACATAATAAAATATTTCATATTAATTGAAACCACATTACATTAATTAAAAAAACATACAAAATTAAACCTAAATTACTAAAAACACATAGAAAATGAAAACTAAAATACTAAAAAAACATAAAAATAACATTGAAAATTAAACTTAAATTACTAAAAAACATAGAATCTAATTGCAATATTTGTCGAGAACTATTTGTTGAATTTTCATAAACACCCTTAAATTTTTCGGGTCGAGATTCGGTTGTGGCATCGTGTTTATAATTTGAAGATCGATGAGTGCCAATTGTCGTCGACGTTGTTCCTCCGTTGAATCAAAATTTTTTTCTAAAATATTTAGATTTTTGTCGATTTTCTTCGCTAGTACGTCTTCGTTGGTTGATTTACCGCTAGAATACGCTCCCCTTCTCACTTTGTCCCTTCCCGGTAATCGACGAAGTTGGACGTCCGATGGACCCTCCCCTTCGGTGGCGTCGAACTCATCACTGTGATCGAGGTTAACACCAATGTCCGACTCGGATGTTCTCGGCCTTTTGTTGGAACCGGCGGTAGATCCCGAATGCGTCGTTTCCAGATAAAGAACCCATTTTGAACCATTACGACAGACTTCCCATGCTTTTTGGCTGGCAAACGGTTTACCATTGTTGGTAATTTTGTATTGGTACAACGCGGTTGATAAAATGTGGAAATCGTTGCTACCAATTCGATGCATATTTTTAAAATTGTCAAATATGTCGTTAAATTTGGTGCAAGCCGCTCGAAGGTCATGCCATTTTGCATTGAGCGAGTCGTATGTCCGACTCGTTTTCCTTCCTAATAACGTGTGGAAGTGGTCTAAAACACGATTCCAAAAGCTTTGACCCGATTGCGTGTTGCCGACACCCCGTCTTGTGATATGAAAAACCAAGTTTTAGCTAAAGTTTCCTCCTCCTCGGTCCATTGCGTATTTTTTCTTTTTTGTTGGATCTTTTGATTTTTTTTTGCCTTCTTCGAATTGGTTCTGTTTCTTGAACCCTTTCGTCGTCATTGACATTGTCGAGGTTTATGGATTGAGATTGAGATAATGGAACTTGAGATGGTTGTGAAGTTTGTTGACGTTGGGAAGTTTGGGGTTGAAATGGCAGAGAAGGTTGTTGTTAAAAGGCTTAAAATTGGGGTTGAACGAATTGTGGTTGTTGTTGTTATTGGTAGTAGTGTGGGTGGTATGAAAGATTGGTGAACAGAGGTTGTTGTTGAATGGGGGATGATAACAATTGTATGTAGCCAATATTTGATAACGGATCATTTGGAGGGTTTAAGGTATTCGGGGTGGGTGGAGTATTTTGGTTTGGATCCACGAGGAAAGAATATTTTTTTTGGTTAAGTGTTTGTGTTGAAAATATGTTTGTGTGTTTGAAATGATAGAAAAGGTTGATATATAGAGAAGGGTGGGTGTGGTAATTAATTAATTAATTAATTATTTTTTTACAAACGGTAACATTCAACGGTCAACAAAGAATAACAAATCACCTCATGCATCTTGTTCCGTCTCCAGCTTCACATCACACCCAACCCACCGGAGGTTGGGACGGTGTTCACGCGTGAAGGGGGCTGACACATCAGCTCCCACACGTCTTTATGCCATCCACTTCAGGTGGCCTTAGGTTTTAATCCATGGGTTCATTGGTTTTGGGTTTCAACATGTGAGTTTTGGGTTTGAAAATAAACTAAGATTGCCAAGTCATCCGATGTATTGCAACCTCAAACTTAGATTGCATAAATAATACAAATATCGCAAAGTCATTCAATGGATTTCATCCTTCTAGTTCTTAGCTTTAACATAAGTTTCTAATTACATAAATAATACACCTAATTGGTCGATTTTGGTTCCATGGGTCACTTTTAAGGTTTGGTTCTACATGTTGGGTCGGTTTCGGTTCGAGTTTTAAAGTGCCTTGCATGGGCTTAACATAAGTTTCCTTAATGATTTTGCAAAAATAGCCACTAAAACCATAGATGCGACTAACTCTCGTGCCTCGCTTGTGGTTTCATTGCAGTATATAAAATATTCTTTTTCATTTTTTCCAACGAAACCATAAATGGCTTAGGCCTTGCCTGTTGTTTCGTCCCTCGCATGCTAATTCGTTCAAAGGACCTAATCAAACCAAATATCACACAAATTACTACAAAATAAACAAGGGATAACAGTTAACAGCGTCTACAACTCCTTCATCCTCTTTCATGACTAATGGTCTTAAATATAATATTATGCAACAAATTGTTAGGGATTGTTGGCTATACGAGTGTCTACAATTGCTTCTGAATCGTTCTTTAGTATTGGTGGAAGACACGTCACTCTTCATTGGAATGAGCTTCATCTTGATACATTGGAAACATTAATTTGTGCATAATATTGGCTATAAATGAGAAATTAGGCATGGTTGTCTATATTATAACCTTTTATATTTTATTTTATTTTCTTAACATAAAATATTTTTGTAACGCCCCATTCTAAAAGTAATTATTTATGGATTCCCGAGATCAAGAGTAAGGGCGTTTCAGTCTTTTATGGGCCATGGGTTTCATTCGAGAAGGTTTCAGACCGGGGTGTGTTGCTAGAAGCGTGGGGCTTCTCGCCACCTTTACGTGGATACAAAGTTCGTCGAGAACGGACTTAGGATAAAGGAGGTATTGTAAATTAAAGATATTGGCATCAACGGTCCCTAAGGGGGGGGGAAAAGTTTGGCAAAGGTGTCCCATGCATGCTAATCATGCATGCACATGTTTGGCTGGGTACGCCCAACGTAACGGAGTAAATGAACACGGGAGTCCCTCGACGTACGCCCAGCGTACTGGATGTACGCCCAGCGTACGTCTATCATCCACAAACCCTAATATTTCGGGTGTGGAGGCTATTTAAACGACTTTAAGAGCTCATAACCATCCCTAACCCTAGCCTCCACTGCTTAGAGCCGTTTTCCCCAAACCCTAGCCAACTTCTTGAGTATGTGAGCTTTTGAAGTGAATTTGGAGTGTTTTGAGAAGAAGGTGTTGCATCTAGTGAGTAGAGGAAGAAGGCCAGCGTATAGATCTGAAGTTTTTTTGGTAGTTCAAGAGCTCCTAAAGGTATAACGCTTCTTGCTTGGCATCTATTTTGTGTAGATCTAAGTGTGGTGAAGTTTTGACACCATTCTTGTCCCAAAAAACCCCCCATTATGATGCATGATGTATTTTGGTTAAGATGAGTTGTCCTTTCAGACCATTGGAGAGGTCTTGAGTAAGAAAAATGAGGTCCCAATGGCTTTGGTTGTCCCATGTAAGAAGTAGGAAGGTCTTAATGGGTTAAGACCTTGAGTTAAGAGCTTTATGGACATCCAAAAGGATAAAGATTAAGACTTTATGAGTCCTAGGCCCTTTTTGTCACTAGATCTGACATATGGGCTTAATTGCTTAAGCCATTAAGCACATGGAAGGATTTCGGTACAGACGTGCGTACACCCTCTGTTGGGTTTTCGATTTTGGGTCGTGAAGTATTGGGTTGTTTATGGGCTAGCTGGGCTTGGGCCGTGACTGAACAATATAGATGGAGTAATTTGGCCCAGTAATTATTATGGACCTTGGATCTAGGCTCGATTAGAAATGTGGGCTCAATTTAGTAAATTGGGCCAATATTGGGCTTTGCATAAGGACTTGGTTTTGGGACTTGGCCCAATACAAGGAAGATGGATTTAATGAGTGTTGTGGGCACTTGGCCTAGAAAGTCATGATGGATTCTAATGTGATGATTTTCATGTGATAGTTGGGATTTCCGGTGAGTCAGCAGTCAGAGATTTGCAGGATTTCGGCAATTGCAAGGTGAGTTTTCCTCACTGTACTCAAGGGTCTAAGGCACCAAGGCCGACCCTTTGAATTGTTGTTTAGAGCTTGTTATGTTGTGTGATGATATGCTTCCTAGTATCCTGGTATATAGGATAATGATATGAGGATATGCCTTGTTAGCTTAGTATCCTAGAGGAATGGATAGTTAAGTGATGGCTAGTTCTGTTGGATCAGCGCCCTGGTAGTTGGGTAGTAGGTTATTTATTGTAACATCCCAAAATTCAAGACTAAAAATTTCTTTTAATAAAATATTACTTAAAGCAAAATCATCAATTCAAAACATAATCAGAGTATTAATTTCCAACACACATGTTCGTTATCAGAGTAAAACATTCCCAGGCTGTCTAATCTATGGTGTGTGCGATGCGATCACCCAGAGCTCTTCCCTCCGCTACCGGAAGTACCTGAAACCAAAACTAAAAACCGTAAGCACGAAGCTTAGTGAGTTCCCCACCCTACCACATACTGCACATACTGGGCCACGCCCGTTATCCTGGGCCTCGCCCCCTGCCTCGGGCCTCGCCCGCTACAACGGCCACGCCGCTCCAAGCCCCGCCTGGCTTCGAGCCCCGCTCGGATACAAATCTGTTTCACTTAGGCCTCGCCTGTCACTGGGCCCTGCCCGCTAACATATAATAGCACATAAACATATCGCAACTCATAAACTAAACACATGCTAACAGATCCTGTCCTAAGGCCTCGCCTATCCTGGGCCTCGCCCTTGTCCCGCTACTGATGAGTCATGGAACCCCGTCCGTGCTCCTGCTAATAGTGAGATACAGGCCTAGCCCACACTCACTCCTTCCCTAATTTGGGCTTCACCCCTGTTCTACTGCTAATGAGATGTGGAACACCATCCACACTCTGCTATTGGTGAGGTACGGGACCTCGCCCACACTCACCTCCCTACCAGGCACATACATGTATTACACAGACAACAGGTATAAACTATCATATAAACCATTCCTTGGGCACCCGCCCGCTATCATTGGACCTCGTCCTGAATATCATACTATCAAATTGTGCCTAGGGCTAACCCCCGGGTCTTCTACTCATAACTACATGGGTCGGCATTGTGGCCTTAGACCCATTCACACAAAGGGAAACTCACCTCGAACTGCTGAACTTGCTGATAACCTTCTGGATGCTGACCCACAATTCTCTGAACCGCGGCTCCGCTAGCTCCCCGAGCTACCAATATCAATACAACACTTAGCCTAACCGACTTCTCAAAAGTCAACCAAGTTAACTCTGGCCAAAGTCAAAGTCCTGGTCAAAGTCAACCTTTTAGGTCAACCCTACTCGCTGAGTCTACCTACTGACTCGCCGAGTGCATATGCTCAAAGTCCTTCCAATCGCGACTCGACTCGTCGAGTCAGTCCATGACTCACCAAGTCTACCGATTTTCGAGTCCTGACCTGTCCAACTCACCGAGTCTCCACTCGACTCACTGATTCAAGTCTCAACTCGAAGGGTTTGGGGTTTCGCGACTTGACTCTCCGAGCCCAAGAACAAACTCGCCAAGTCCAAGGCAATCTTCATCCGACTCGACGAGTTGTTCATCCCACTCGTCGAGTTCCTCCTAATCTTCATGCTACTCGCCGAGTCCACTCAAAGGACTCGCCGAGTCCATTCAGATCTTCATACATGCAGAGGACTTTTGAGTCATGCATGGACTCAAAACTATAGATCTACCCTTCCCAAGCCTATTCCTCATGTAAAGTTGCAAACTTTACGTGTAGAGAAGGAGATATAGGCTAAACACACCATAAACTAGGGTTTAAGGAAAGGAGGCTCTATAATCAACTCAAGGGCAGTTACTTTATGCTTCACAAGGCCAAAATGTGTTTAGATCCGAAGTAGCAACTTCAGATCTAGTTTCTAACTCAAATAAATATCTAAACATGGCTTAAAAGCCCCAAAACTCATAACTAGAACATATCTAAATGAAGGAGACAACTTAGTACCTTCAATAACTCTGAAAGGTTCCACAAACTCTGGATCTAAGGCCAATCCTTGAAGCTTCAATGATTTCCCTCTTCCTTATTCCTTCAAATCACCAAAAAAATGGCTTGGAAGCCTGAATGAGCAACAATGGGGCTTAGGTTTCGGTGTTATGGGTTAGAGAGGTAGTAAAGGAACCCTAAGGAGAGAATGAGACGTTTAAATAGGCTCCAAGTCCCGGATTTAGGGTTTTCCTCATTCAGACCAGACTCGCCGAGTCTCCTTGGCCGACTCGCGGAGTCGGTCACTTACTCCTTGACCAGGATACCGCTCGGACTCGCTGAGTTCCTCCTTGGACTCGACGAGTCATCCCTTAAACTTAGGGTTTCCTTTCCTTTCTTGGCCTTCCTGACTTTGGGTGTTACAACTCTCCCCCACTTAAACTAAACTCCGTCCTCGAAGTTTGCTATGGCCAATCGCCTGCGATCTGCTTCCAATACTCTACTAATTGATCCAACACCAGCTGCCTACCTTCGCTGGTCTTTCGCCCGGTCATTCCGACTAACATTAATCCTTGCGGATAATAATCTCGGGTCAACCCTGACCCTGAACATTCTGGAAACACAACTTACTCAACCGACAATCCTTCTGGTACTCTTTGAGTACTGTATTGAACCCATAGGGGTTCACCCCTTCTTTCCTTGCGCGATTTCCTTGCCTTCCCAAGGCGATGCTCCGTAACCAACTATTTCCTCTGCCACTGTGAAGATCCTATCTTCACCAAATCTATTACTACCGCTACCTCCAGTACGGGTTATTATCGCCAGTATCCACTGGGCATTTCTTTCTATTATAATTTGGTGTCGAGCACCCCACGATCAACTAACTGAATTCCACCATAGACTGCTTACCCGCACTGCTACTGACTGAAAATTTCTTTTATTCCTTATCTGCCTTCCGGATGAACTGAGACCACCCTGGTCCCTACCAACCTATCAATATCTGGATTACCGACTCCAACCGGTCGCTAGTCCCAACACAACTCCTAGTCGCTCCCAGCGACTTTCGAAGAAACTTCGACCACCTATAACTCCTCAATCTATTCTACCATTCAGGCACTATAATCTTGGGATCCTCGATCCCTTATCTTGACACTAAGGTCCCTACCAGGTCCCACCTGTGCTGCTAAAACTCACGGGCCTTGCCCACGGGTCTCACCCGCCTCTATCCTTCTAGTTCCACT
The DNA here is from genome assembly GCF_051521515.1 of Lactuca serriola. NCBI lineage: Eukaryota > Viridiplantae > Streptophyta > Magnoliopsida > Asterales > Asteraceae > Lactuca > Lactuca serriola. The sequence goes on along the minus strand of NC_136414.1, from coordinate 7,715,732 downwards.
TGTCTAACCACTCTCGCTCGGGCCTAGCCCACGGGTCTCACCCAACCATACTACTGAGCAACCCTGCTCTCAGGTCTCACCTATACTGCTACTCTCATACAGGCCTCGCCCACGGGTCTCACCGGACTATATCCAAGAGCGGCCTCTCCCAAGGTCTCACCTCTCTAGGGCTATACAGGCAAACTCCCTTCCATTCTTATCCACTACCCATTCCTGATCCCTATCTGATCACTAGGAGATAAGGGCCTCGCCCCAACTCCGCTAACGAAGCTACTATGGAATGCTACAGCTTACCCGCAGTCTTACATCACCTTCCATCACTGACTGCTAGTGAATGCTACGGCTGCCCCGTAGCCTTACAACATTTCTACCACTGACTGCTAGTGAATGCTATGGCTGCCCCGTAGTCTTACAACACTTTCTACCACTGACCGCTAGTGAATGCTATGGCTGCCCCGTAGTCTTACAACACTTTCTACCACTGACCGCTAGCACGAAAGCACCCCGTGCTATCAGTTCTCAAGATCCTCCTTCTGACTCACTCGAGTCCTACAGGTGATCCTCCAACCTGAATTCCCAACCACGTACTAACCATCACCATTACATGCACTAGTTGATGGGGAGTTTCTCAAACTCCTAACCCTGAACTCCTCAATCCATCAAACGTTGTACTACTTCTTTTCCTTCTCAGAGGTCGCACACTCATTCTGGGTCTACGTGCTCCTACCTTTGCACACTCGGAGGATTCTCCCCCACTTCGATCCTGCTTACCCCTTGCTGCTCAATGCTCAAAAAGAAATCCCAATCCTTGCTACCATTCCATAATCAATATGTTGAGGAACCCCAAGCTTACCATAGCTAGGGATCTAACCGGTCCATTTCTAAAATTATACGGCTCCGAACTAGCGAGACATACCAAGTCCTTCCCATGTATGCTACAGTTACTGCATCCTAAGTAACCTTCTCCAATAAAGCCCATCCCTTAACTACCATTCAAATATCCAAAGTATGCAGATGACATATAACTCGATCACAGTCAAGCCGCACAAAAATAAAATACTCCTACCGATAATGATGCAGAACCATAACAATATATTCATGCATAAATAAAAGAACTAAAAACAGAAATCGCATACCTGCAACGTCTGATGCTGCTTGCGCCTCCAAGGTAGTCATCTGAAAAGCCCTGCCTCCTACCGCAGGCGCCTCTGCACGGCCCTGACGGCCGTCCGCGATCCTCAAAGTTGCAGGGGTAGGTGCCATCACCCATCCTGCCAGAAGCAAACTGGGGCACTGGGCCTTCTTGTGGCCTCGCTGATTGCAGTGAAAACATATCAAGTCGGATCCCTGAGTGGTGGTAACAATACAATCCCTACTAAAATGACCAGTCTGACCGCACCTGAAGCAGCCAGACTCACCACCGCTACCACTCCTGCACGCGCCCCCGTGCGCCCTGCCACACTTCCCGCACCGATTGCGGTCCTGATAATCCCTTGATCTCGAATCCGATCCCCTGGGCCTTTTTCTCGAGCCCGTGGCTGCCTGAACCTCATCTGGCTTCCTCTCCCGCATCTGCTCCAAATCAATCTCTTTCTCTCTATCTCGCGCGATCATATCCTCCAACATTTTGCAGCTAGACCTGCTCACAAACTACCTGATGTCGTCCCTCAACATCTCATGGTATCAGGCCTTCTTCATCTTCTCATCCGCAACATACTGCGGTACAAGAAGAGCCCACTCCCTGAACTTGGCGGTGATCTCCGCCACACTCTCAGTGGTCTGCGTCAAATCCTGAAACTCCCGTGCCAACTGCTGCACCTCAATAATTGGCGAAAACTCCGCCCTCCGCCCTGAACCTGGACGAGAAATCGCTCCTTGTCATCGCGTCCAACGCGGCATCATCCCCCAAAGCATGACCGATCTCCTCCCACCAATCCCTCGCTCTGTCCTTCAGAAGACATGAAGCGAGTCTAACATTGTCCCCCTCAGGACACCGGCTCGTACGGAATGTGTTGGCAACATCAGCCAACCATCTGCTGCTAGCGATGGGGTCCCTAGCCCCATGACAATTTGGTGCCCCGCAAGCCCTGAACTCTCGAAATGTCAAGGTACACGCTCCCATCAAAGCCATCATCTCGGTACGGAAGGCTCCCAGCCTCTCATCCAAAATCTCCAGTATACCCTCCTTGACCGTGCCAAATATCACAGGAGTCTGATCTCGAATACTGCGCGTAACCTCCACTGATATCAACGCCCTCATTCGCTCCTCGAGCTACTCGGCTCCTGAACCCGAGCCCGATCCCTCTTTGGCGCCTGATCCGCCCACTGGTCTCTCTCACACCGTCACCATGCTGAAATTATAATACATCCACTATCAGAATACTTATCACTGTTGCGAGACCAAACACACGCACTACCAGGTTCCCGGTCTTGTCTCGGCCTTTCCCGAATCGAGTACGGATCCTCTGCTTTCAGTAGTACGGGCCCATACTACCTTCCACATCTATCCGTACTTTCCTCAGGACTTGCTTCGACTCCACCAGGTCCCTTTTCCACTACTACTGCTCCCAACACTATCTTATACTAGGCTTACCCTAGGGGACCTCCGACTCAAACCAAACCAGTCCTCAGCCGCTGAAGGCCTCCTTGTGATGCCAATTAGCCATCACCTGGATACCATCACATGTGACGAGGCTCAGATAATCCTTCGAGTAAAAGACTCGTCCCTACAACGGTTGGACTCAAACAAGAGCTGCGCAATAGGGCCGAATCCAACACTCTGAGATTATTCAACCCTAATCACATGTGACGTGAAGTATCCACCTAATGGCTAACTCTCATCACTCAGAATCCCACAATGCACAAAGCAGACAACATTCAGACAAGGGAAAATCTAACCATAACATACTCAAGCAATCATAATCTCATATCAAGAATCTGTACTAGCATGCAACATAAGCTCATAAACTCAGGCATAACCTAAACAGGCTATCCTACTACTGTCTAACCAACACTATCAGGCAGCTCAAAAGCACATATAACAGGCACATAAAGCATCCTCCCTAGATCCTTAGTCCTAATCTAGCATGCTGATCTACTAACTGGTAATCATAACACAAAAACTTGTATGGGTATTTTGGGGTACTTACTTGAGCTCAGCTGATTGCATGCACCACACCCTTTTCTCTTATCAAAATTTTTTTCTTTCTGAATTCTTTTCGCTTTTTCTAAAACTGTTTCATTTCTAAAACTATTTTTACAAAACTTGTCTTTTTCATTTTGAAAACTTTTTATCCAATCCCTTAGTTTGAGTTCAGACACACCCGAGGGTATGTCCGAATCCCTCAAACCAAGGCTCTGATACCAACTTGTAATGTCCCAAAATTCAAGACTAAAAATTTCTTTTAATAAAACATTACTTAAACCAAAATCATCAATTCAAAACATAATCAGAGTATTAATTTCCAAAACACATGTTTGTTATTAGAGTAAAACATTCCCAGACTGTCTAATCTATGGTGTGTGTCATGCGATCACCCCAAGCTCTTCCCTCTGCTACCGGAAGTACCTGAAACCAAAACTGAAAACCGTAAGCACGAAGCTTAGTGAGTTCCCCACCCTACCACATACTGCACATACTGGGCCACGCCCGCTATCCTGGGCCTCGCCCCCTGCCTCGGGCCTCGCCTGCTACAACGGCCACGCCGCTCCAAGCCCTGCCTGGCTTCGAGCCCCGCTCGGATACATATCTGTTTCACTTAGGCCTCGCCTGTCACTGGGCCCCGCCCGCTAACATATAATAGCACATAAACATATCGCAACTCATAAACTAAACACATGCTAACGGATCCTGTCCTAAGGCCTCGCCTATCCTGGGCCTCGCCCTTGTCCCGCTACTGATAAGTCATGGAACCCCGTCTGTGCTCCTGCTGATAGTGAGATACGGGCCCAGCCCACACTCACTCCTTCCCTAATTTGGGCCTCGCCCCTGTTCTGCTGCTAATGAGATGTGGAACACCATCCACACTCTGCTATTGGTGAGGTACGGGACCTCGCCCACACTCACCTCCCTACCAGGCACATACATGTATCACACAGACAACAAGTATAAATTATCATATAAACCATTCCTTGGGCACCCGCCCGCTATCATTGGACCTCGTCCTGAATATCATACTATCAAATTGTGCCTAGGGCTAACCCCCGGGTCTTCTACTCATAACTACATGGGCCGGCATTGTGGCCTTAGACCCATTTACACAAAGGGAAACTCACCTCGAATTGCTGAACTTGCTGATAACCTTCTGGATGCTGACCCACAATTCTCTGAACCGCGGCTCCGCTAGCTCCCCGAGCTACCAATATCAATACAACACTTAGCCTAACCGACTTCTCAAAAGTCAACCAAGCCACCTCTGGCCAAAGTCAAAGTCCTGGTCAAAGTCAACCTTCCAGGTCAACCCTACTCGCCGAGTCTACCTACTGACTCGCCGAGTTCATATGCTCAAAGTCCTTCCAATCACGACTCGACTTGCCGAGTCAGTCCATGACTCGTCGAGTCTACTGATTTCCGAGTCCTGACCTGTCCAACTCACCGAGTCTCCACTCGACTCACTGATTCAAGTCTCAACTCGAAGGGTTTGGGGTTTCGCGACTTGACTCGCCGAGCCCGAGAACAGACTCGCCGAGTCCAAGGCAATCTTCATCCGACTCGACGAGTTGTTCATCCCACTCGTCGAGTTCCTCCTAATCTTCATGCTACTCGCCGAGTCCACTCAAAGGACTCACCGAGTCCATTCAGATCTTCATACATGCAGAGGACTTTTGAGTCATGCATGGACTATAAACTGTAGATCTACCATTCCCAAGCCTATTCCTCACGTAAAGTTGCAAACTTTACGTGTAGAGAAGGAGATATAGGCTAAACACACCATAAACTAGGGTTTAAGGCAAGGAGGCTCTATAATCAACTCAAGGGCAGTTACTTTATGCTTCACAAGGCCAAAATGTGTTTAGATCCGAAGTAGCAACTTCAGATCTAGTTTCTAACTCAAATAAATATCTAAACATGGCTTAAAAGCCCCAAAACTCATAACTAGAACAGATCTAAATGAAGGAGACGACTTAGTACCTCCAATAACTCTGAAAGGTTCCACAAACTCTGGATCTAAGGCCAATCCTTGAAGCTTCAATGATTTTCCTCTTCCTTCTTCCTTCAAATTACCCAAAAAATGGCTTGGAAGCTTGAATGAGCAACAATGGGGCTTAGGGTTCGGTGTTCTGGGTTAGAGAGGTAGTAAAGGAACCCTAGGGAGAGAATGAGACGTTTAAATAGGCTTCAAGTCCCGGATTTAGGGTTTTCCTCATTTAGACTAGACTCGCCGAGTCTCCTTGGCCGACTCGTCGAGTCGGTCACTTACTCCTTAACCCGGATCCCGCTCGGACTCGCCGAGTTCCTCCTTGGACTCGACGAGTCGTCCCTTAAACCTAGGTTTTCCTTTCCTTTCTTGGCCTTCCTGACTTTGGGTGTTACATTTATAGACTTATAGTTGGTTATGCCTTATGTACGCTGGTAGGAGGTTACCTGCGGGTTATGTATATTGAGCAGTAGCAAAGGGTATTTCATCCCGGTAGGATGATAAGGCCCTATTATGTTGGTTCTGTAGAGTGTTATGTGGTTGTCTGTTATGTGTGCATGTTTGCTAGTATAGATTGGCATTCCAACCCGATGGTTGTGGGCCAGGAGTATTCCATCTAGATAGGATGACTGAACTCATAGTATGTTGGCATTCCAACCCGATGGTTGAGGGGCCTGGGGTATCCCATCCCAAGGGATGATTGGACCCATAGTAGTAGTAGTTATTGTATGTATAGGAGGTGGGGCATTCCAACCCGATGGTTGTGGGCCAAGAATATTCCACCCCGGTAGGATGATTGGACTCATAGTATGTTGGCATTCCAACCCGATGGTTGAGGGGCCTGGGGTATTCCATCATGAGGGATGATTGGACCCATAGTAGTTATTGTTGTACGTATAGGTGTATGGGTATTCCAACCCGATGGTTGTGGGCCGAGAGTATCATCCCGGTAGGATGATTGGGCGCGTAGTATGTAGGCATTCCAACCCGATGGTTGAGGGCCATGGGTATTCCAATCGGAAGGTTGATTGGACCCGTAATATGTTGTTCTTTGCTGTATGCGTATGCTTATGTGTGTATGGGTATTTTGGGGGAACTCACTAAGTTTTCGGGCTTACAATTGTGGTTTATTGTTTCATGTGCTTGAGGAGATCGTGGCAAGGTGAAGGCGTGATCGTACCGCTCCTCATGTTTTATGATTTATGTGATATGATTCTGGGGATACTCTGATGATTAAACTATTTTGAAAACTAGATGTATGAACTTAATGATTTTGAAGGAAGTAAAATGTTTTAAATTGGTTGAAATTTTTGGTCGTTACAATTTTGTAAAACTAGTTATCTTTGCTTATTTATTTATTGGTGGGTAAACATTCAAATAGAGAAAAACATATTGCACAGTTTGAAGTTATAAGAGATGATAAAACAGTCCAAACTTTTGTGTGATTTTGATACTTAGTTTATGAAGATATGATGGTAATAGCGATGAAGATCAATGATTTTTTTTGAACAAGAACATGATAATGAAATTTATAGTTGTCGTTTTTATTTTAGTTTCTTAACAAACATGAGAATGTTGTAACCATCTTTTTAACTTTGTTTGCTATAAGAATGAAGTATGAACAATTAAAAAGTCTAATTGTCGTTATTATTGTTTACTTATATTTTTCATAGTTAAAAAAGTTTTTTTTAAGGTACGAAGATTTTTTAGGTGGGATGGGGATAGGCGTGAGAATAGGAGTTTGGGTGTGGTGACAAGGATCATAGTCTCCACCCATTCACCCCTCTTTGCGTCATGAGTGGCAAGGACGAAACTTGCCATGAAGATACACTCTAGGACCAACAATGCACAATTGCAAATAATGAAATGTCTTGAAGGAAATAATAACTTTTGATACAAAGGGAGAGTTGCAATTAACTCACGTAATAATGAATAAGTATGAAATGTAACACTATCAACAACGTCTTTAATGTCACGTTTTAGCATTTTTCTACCACATTCTAAGTAACACTATCTCAAGGCAAATGAGTGTAAAATTTGGGTCCCCCATTTCATCGAACACCTTTCGTACCATTTGCCCCCACGCAAAACTTTAAGAAGTTGCCTTGTAATGTGTATGGTGGTCCAAATCCTGGGGCCCTGGTTTCACCATCATTTACTCAATCTCCATCTCTCTTTCTTGATTTCAGAGAATAAATTAAAGCAAACCCATTTCTAATTCTTCTCCATTTTCGTCTCCGATATCATGAACTCACCATCGCCGCCGTCCGCAGCCCATCAGCCACCATCACCACCTAACCCACCCCAAACAGTTGCTTCCTCACATGGGCTTTCCTTGATTCCATTGAAGAAAGAACCTTTATTGGAAGAAAAGGTATTTACCACACCTCCACCTCCGCCTCCGCCTCCGCCGCCAAGGAGGTCGTCCACCAAGGACCGGCACACAAAAGTGGAGGGTAGGGGGAGAAGGATCCGAATGCCGGCCACCTGCGCAACACGGATATTCCAGCTGACCAAAGAACTTGGCCACAAGTCCGACGGCGAAACAATCCAATGGCTTTTACAACACGCTGAGCCCTCCATTATTGCGGCCACAGGCACCGGTACCATTCCAGCCATCGCTATGTCAGTCAACGGCACCCTTAAAATCCCCACCAGCATCAGCACCGTCACCGTCACCGCTACCGCAGCCGCCGTCGCCACCACCACCACATCAATACCAAAAAAACGAAAACTCCCTTCTGATTTCGACATAAACCGAAACGAAAACACTCCAACCACGGTCACCACCTCCGTTCTCGCTCCTCTCATGACAACCACCGCACAACCTCAATCTTTCATCCCGATATGGGCCATACCCTACAACGGAACCGCCGCGTTTTGGGCGTTTCAGCCATCTACAACTCCATTTCTTAACAATTCCGCTACACCAATCTCCTTCATTACCTCTGGTGACCAAAAACCAACACCAATTAACACAGCAAATTACACAACCATTACCACTACCTCTACCTCCATCTCCACCTCCACCTCCGCCTCGGCAACCACAACTCCCACAAAAGCTCAATCTTTCACAGATTTTCCGATGAATCTTCACGAAAGAAAAGAGTTCTCTTTCATTCAGGTAAACCATGGAACACCTTCTGAGCAATAACCAGACCTCTTATTTCTTTCTTTCATTTCCTATCCATTATCGTCAAGAACATGAACACGTGAGTGAAGATGATTACGTGTAAAGTGGGGCCCACAAAGTGGGCAGGTCTTAGGTGCAGATGGGTCCAAGGTTAATGTGGTGGGCTCAAAGTGGCCCCACTTAAGCTTAATGAAGGTGGAGAGTGGGCCCATTTAGTGGGTCATTTGACATAGAAAACCGTCGATTTATGCGGCATTAACGAGGGGCCCAATTTATGATGGACCATACCAACGGAGCAGACGGCAAAACAGTCTGCCACGTGGCTGAATCGGGACGACATTATGATACTTTCTGGGGTTTTGACACGTAAGAGTTGCCCGTTGGCTAATTTCCTTTTATCTTTTGTTTTTATCTGTATTCTTTTACCTTAGGTATATCGTTGGGTTATCTTCAAGAATTAGCAACTTGTACCATATGCAATTATATATGTACGCTGTTACATTTGTTAGCACCTTCTACCATATGCAATTAAATATGTACTTTGCTTTCGATATAAAAGTCGAGAACTATGTATGGCTACTTTTTATAGATAGTGATCAAACAAATACGAGATACGTTCATTTTCGCACCTGTCTAAACTCTAACTAGAATGTTCGTCGCATTGCTGTTCTTCCAACTATTTATGATATTTGTTAATATCATATAAATATTGTGATTTGGTTATGTACATTTAGGCTGATTTTCTAGACTTATAACTTATAAGCTCGGTTGTTTAATACATGTTGGTACGGTATATGTTTTTATAATAAAAGACTTTATAAACTATGGGATAAAACATAATTAATTGTAGATGCATAATTTTCAAAATTTTACATCCCAAATTAATAGTGAAAGTGAAACCTATAGTTTATAGTTATTATCAAGGAATTAATCAGCAGAAAAAAGATAGTTAATAAATAATAAAGTTACAAGGGAAAAAGTGGGTCTTTTGTAAAATTCGCATATTCTTGTATAGGTGATATGGTGCTTGCATGCCTAGAGGGTCACTTGGACCCACGATGGTCCCGTATAAAGTTGTGATTGTTATTATATTGCCCACAAAATTACAAATTTAGCAAACTAAAGGAGTATTATTTTATTTTATTTTATTTTATTTTATTTTTTGAAGGATTTGAATTTTTAAGAGATTTTAGCTCTTAGGAGGGTCTAAATTTTTAACATATTGTTTGACTGGAACATCTGAATTATTGTGCTGAATGATATAATAACAATTGTATCCTTATGTATCATTTCTTTCAATTACAACATTGTACTTCCAATCTTTTCCATATTAAGACACCGTACTTTGTAAACTATAACCAATTTTAAAATTCTAATTAGGTAGCAATAAGAAGTACAATGTTATATAAAGCTAAATGGGGAAGTTTAAATCGGGGAACTTCAACAATACAAAGCAAATTTACATGTTTCATACATGCAAATACAATAACTTTTTCTTCTAAACAAAAGATAACAACATCAAGACATTTGGCAATGAAATTTGGGTAAAACAAAAGAATTGTAATGCCCATTCCTGGTACGTATTTAGTTCATTAATTGCTCATTTTATAAGAGCTACTCGACGAGTTGGTAGCCCTAACTCGTCGAGTAGATGCCAGCTTGATCGCGGGGTTTAAGTGGACTACTCGACGAGTCGGGAATAGACTCGGCAAGTAGGTCCATCAAGAGGAAACCCTAATCCTTAGGGTTTACACCCTATTTAAGCAACATTATGGATCTCCACCCCAGACTCCATCACCTCCACAGCCCATTCTCGAAACCCTACTTAGTTTTGGTGAAGTATTGAGCTAGTTCTTGTCGTTTTGTGATCGTAAGCTTGAAGAAGGAAGCAAAAGCTTGGAGTTGCAAAAGGAAGGTTGGAGATCCAGAGCCAAGGACTAATTGTTCTCTTCATAAAGGTATAAAGCTTATACCTTGGCTATTATTCAATTAGATCTCTCCTCTAGCTTGAATGTTGTGAGTTTTGGGGCCATTTCCAAGGCTATTTCGAGATTTGAACTCTTGGGGATGTAGAGACTTCAGATCTGGGCTCTATTGAGCTCTAGAGGCTCAAAGTTGCCACCTTTATGCAATCATAGTCTATGTAATGACTTAGATTTACATTTCTAGCTTGTAATGAGTGTTTTGGTCTTATATCTTCATACATACACGTAAAGTTAGCAAATTTACGTGTTATGTTAGCCTTAGGAGCCCAGATCTATGAGTTAGAAGCATTGGAATCATTTAGAATCGACTGTATGGTTTTAACATGCAAGGAACTCGCCGAGTTGTTCTTATGACTCGGCGAGCCGGGTCGATTTTCCCAAACCTTTTTTGGTTGTGAGTGAAACAATGGAGTGAGGGGGTGACTGAGTGAGTTGGACAAGATTAGGACTCGGGAGCTAAAGGACTCGACGAGTCCAAGGAGGGACTCGGCGATTAGAGTCGAGATGTCCTTATTATTATTACAGAAAGAACTCGACGAGTTAGAAAAAGGACTCAACGAGTTGACTCAGGGGACCAGGAGTTGGGTTGACTGGGGTTGACCTTGACTTGACTTTGTCCAGGACGTTGACTTTGACCAGGGGTAAAATGGTTATTTTATCCTAAGAAGGATTACTAGTTTTTGATTAAGTGTTGTGATGGAATTTATAGCCGAAGAGCCGCCAGAGCAGCAGATAGGGATCACTCACTCAGCGTTTCAGCAGTTAGTCATACGAGGTGAGTTTCCTTCCAATAGGAATGGGTCTACGGCCACAATGTCGGCCTGTTTAGATGATAGTAGTTCCGGACTATGGTCCGATGCCGGGGTGGTCCCAAGAAGTAGTTAGGTATGCTTGATGTCTTCGTGATTCATGCATGTTTATGATATATGTATATGTTCCGGACTCCGGCCCGATGTCGGGCAAGCCCGATGCAGTATATGTGAATATGTTATATGTTCATGTTTATGTTATGTTCAGTTCATTCCGGACTTCGGTCCGATGCTGGGCAGGGCCCGATGCAGTGGGCGGGGCCCAAGTTATTTTGGACTTCGGTTCGATACCTGGCGGGGCATGATGCAGTGGGCGGGGCCCAATTCATGCCAGAATTCGGTCCGATGTCGGGTGGGGCCCGATGAAGTGGGCAAGGCCCAATATATGTTATATGTATTTTTGTATGGTATGTGGTAGTTTGGGGGAGCTCACTAACTTTCGTGCTTACAGTTTTCAGTTTTGGTTTCAAGTACTTCCACTAGCAAAGGGAAGGGCTCGGGTTGATCGCATGACACACACCGCAATTACAACCTGGGAGATTACTCTGATGATTTGTTATGAGATTTTGATTTGAGATGGACATTATGATGTTTTATGATACATGATTTATGATTTTACTTATGACTCTGATGGTTTGTGATTTTAATAATGATTCAAAAACAAAATTTTGGGTCATATTTTTGGGATGTTTCAAGTTGGTTTCAAAGTCTTGGTTTGAGGGATTCGGACACACTTTCAGGTGTGTCTCAACTCAAACTAAGGAAGTGATATGAAAATTTCAAAAGAAAACCATTCTGAAGAGGCCTTTAGATCAATCAATATATCAAACAATGACAGTAAATAAGAACAAGAGGAATTCACGAAGAAAAACTTTCACTAAGAAAGATAATCTCACAAAGAGATTATCGTGTGCACAAAGCAGCGATTAGGGTTTGTGAAAGGCGTAGCCATTCACAAACCTATACAAATGATTATATACTGCTATTCTAGACAATCCCTACAAATCAGGGATACGCCAGCTAACTAATTAGGCTAACTATGGAAACAAGATAAATATAAGATCTGTTACAATGCACTGAATAAATTAAACTATTACAAACTGAGCTACTGAAACGCTGATGCTGATACTGAGATACGCGCTGATGATGAGGTCTGTTTTAAACATTATCATATTTCAAGGTTTGACCTTACAATCTCCCCCAATATGATGATGTTCAAAACAAACTAAATTAAAACACCTCTGGACAGGAACTCTTCATACTCAGCTTCAGCTTCTATTTTTACTGGCCAGTAAGGACTATCCAGCAACTCCTGTCTTCTGTTCAGCAGCTCCATGGCAATAAGAATGTGAAACTCTCCGGATAGATCTTGATGACTCATGCACATTTGCCTTAAGCCAACGAGATGATTGGTTGGAGCCTTTGGGATCTCAGCAGTTCGCTGAAAACACATCCTCCTGTTTTTATCAAGATAGAACATCCCGTGTTCAGGAGCTGAGATAAACTTATGCTGAACCGGATCAACACTGATAGGAAGAGAATTGTTTATTCCACCAGCACCAAAGTCTAGAACCAATACATCTTCACCATCAACTTGAAACTTGGTTCTTCGAGTTCTAGGAACAGATAACCTTTGGCCTTGATGCTGGGGTCGTTCTTTAGGAACAAGATCCAAACGCTGAACTTTCTTGATCAGCAGATGAAGAGCACAAGTCAGTTCCGAAGAGTGAGCTGAGGTTTGCTTGGATGCTAGTTCGAGTAGTTCCATCCATTCAGAATATCCATACTTGATCAGCTCATCCCTCTTGACAACTTCAGTGTATGAGTGCTGAGGACCTTGACGAGTGATCAGCAACGTAAGAATTTTCTCGTTTCGTGGTTTGGAGGCTTTAACTTTGATGATCTTATCAACACACACTCGTCGTTTAAGAACGTCTTCAAACCTTTTTCGATCAATCCGGTCAAGAACACTGTCAGTCTTAGGCTTACTATGGCTAGGAGGAGGTTGAGAAGACTGAGCTTTGGACTGAAATTCCAGGAATTTCTGCATCTGAGCTTCAAAAGATCCCTTGGCCTGAAGTTTGTGCTGAATAAGAGATTCATCAGCTTGAGCAATGTTCTTTAGAAGCTGAGCTTGATTAGCTTCATCAAGAATTTGCTTAACTTGATCAGGAGACATGTTCCATTCAACCGCAAGATTTGATATACTGACTATGGACTTGGGTTTCTTGGCAGGCAGAGAAGTATCAGTTTGAGAGTGAGCCAAGTCAGTATCTGTTACCTTACGCTTTCGAGATAGCGGATGAGAGTCTTCACTGGCAACGTCTGAATCTTCTCCTTGGACCGGAATGATGGGATCAGCAACAGGATTGACTGATCTCATGTCTGGACACTGAGATTCATTATCAAGATCATCGGAACTTTCTTCTTGAACTGGAATAAGAGGATTAATGAAATTCATATCTAGTATTTGACATTCATCGTCTGGTTCATCATCATGCTCAGTATCTTCAACTAGCTTTTCAGTAGCTGCTGGACTATTATGCCCCGCAGAGTCAGACTCAGGCATTGGCTTGGGTGATTCATGCTGAATAATGGTGTTGTCAACAGGTTCTGTGTCTCTCTCATTCAGTTCACCATCAACATTATCATCAGCATCAGCATCATCATCAGTATCTCCCCCTTTTTGAGCATCATCAGATTGGGGACTAGAGGGAGGAGTATGCAGGAGAACCTCCTTTAGCTGTTGAACATCAGCCTCAATGTGAAGAAGACGCTGACTCATGTCCCGAGTCAGTGTCATAAGTTCAGTAAATGCTGAAGCCGGAATTTGAACAACTGAAGTAGCTGGAGCGACTGGTGAGCTGGGTGGCATCCCCGGAGAATATTGGTGAGCTGCTGGTGACGGTTGCTCCCCCTGAAATTGTGGATTCTCCCCCTGCGAGGGATGCTCCCCCTGAGATGGTTGCTCCCCCTGATTCATTGAATCATTTGGTGCTGAGGGAACTTTGTTAGTATCCGAGACGATATGATGAGAAAGTTGAGGAGAGAAATGACCACCATCATGTTGTTCATCCTCTTGATCAGCATGATCTACATGGTTACCATCAGCGCCTCCTTCATCAGTGTCAGCGGTGAGAGAGGGAACAGTGTATGGATTTGCAATCCATTCTCTCATTCTATCCGAGATTCCAATGTCAGAATCCAGGGGATCATCTTGATACATGCGAACAGACATGCGAGGGTATTGGATGGGATTTCCAGAATGCGAGAAGTAGTATGCAGCGAAAAATTTGTCGAGCACAAGTGCAATCCAGCGTGGAAAAGGAACATGATCAGCGCGTACATTTGCACGAAGAAGCTGAACAAGCTGATCAAAGAATTGGGCCCCATAATCAAGTCTTTTGTTGAGAAGAAGTGAGCAGACGACTTGTTGCTCATAATTACTCAACTGATCACCACTTCGAGACTTGTGACCCACACACTTGCACAGAGCACCGGTGAAAAATTTCCAACCTGGGGTCATACATTGGCGCAAAAAAGAGCCGATCGAGCACCAACCTTTGAGTGATCATATCCCAGTTGATCAAACATACACCTACACCGTTCAATAGAAGGAGGTTCAGAGAAAGGTTCAAAGATAGGTAACCTTAGGGAAGCACTGAGAAGTTCTGCGGTGATGAAGACAGAGTGTCTTCCATGGCCAATGGTCCCGGTGATGGCATTGTTGTCGTCATTGACAGTTGCAGTGTAGTAGAACTCACATACTTGTTCAGGGAAGAACTCGGATGGAACGTCACTGATTGCGTATCATAGGCGGCAGGAAGCTAAGAAATTGACAAAATCATCGAGTCCAAGACCTCGATGAACCTCTGGAATATCAGGGTTGAAAACAACATTTGTAGCCTTGATGTGAATTGGAAGAGGAGGAGAGTTTGGGGCAGGAACTACCCTTCGTGAAGTGGAGGAGTAAGTGAACAGAGATGCCGCCATTAGAGAGTTTTTAGAGTTCTAGGGTTTTGAGGGAAGTTTAAAATTGTGGAAGGAAAGTTTAAATCAGGGGTGAAAGAGGTTTAAATATGGAATGAAAAGGGGCTTTAAAAAGGTAATGATTATCTTCATTAAAAAGGTGATGATTATCTTCATTAAAAATAACGGCATATCGTAACAACCTGTCAGATCAGAAAATTGCCGTTGGGTAAAAGAGTCGTTGACTGAAGGTGAAACGTCAATCAGTGTTTGCGGAAGCGCTGAGATTAGTGTCACAAAAGTTACAAGCTGAAAATATTTCTCCGTCAATTCAAGTTACAACTTGCTTAATTGGGGCTAGCAAGGAGATTGGTGCGTGTGATAGATACTAGTTTCATTATCTAACCATCGGCACAGAGTGTTGTGACTTTATCAGTGAGTGGTTTATCTTACTGAATCATTAGACACTGAATGAGAAGAAGGTAAAGAAAGGATTGTTGCGTGTGATAAACCTTGGTGTTTTGGTCTAACCATCGGCAAATATTTTTAGACTCTCATCAGTGTGTGTTTTGTCACACTGAATCATGAAATCAGTGTCAGATTGGTAAGAAGAGATAGTTGCGTGTGATAGATCTTGGTGTTTTGATCTAACCATCGGCAAAGATTTTTTATATTCTCATCAACGTGTGTTATGTCACACTGAATCATTGAATCAGTGTAAGATTGGTAAGAAGGGATAGTTGCGTGTGATAGATCTTGGTGTTTTGATCTAACCATCGACAAAGAGTTTCAAGTTGTTATCAATGTATGGTTTTTAGTACAGTGAATCATTCAACTTTAGTTTAGAAGACTTGAAGAAGAGAGAAAGATAGGAGATCAAACCAAGTACTTAGTATGCAAATATCACCAGCATGTCATCATCAACACAATGTACATCAGCTTATAAGACAATACCAAACATTAGCACAATTAAACAGCAAAATTAATTACAAGGTAATCATTCCAAGTTCTCCAATAATGTAAGCAGTTGTTTGAGAATCCAGTGCCTTAGTGAAGATATCAGCAAGTTGCTCTGAAGTCTTGACATGTTCAAGAACAACCTTTCCCTTTTCAACATTATCTCTGATGAAATGATGTCTGATTTCGATATGCTTTGTCTTTAAGTGCTGAACAGGGTTTTGTGTGATTTGAATGGCACTGGTGTTATCACAATATATGGGAGTCTTTGAGAACTTGATCCCATAGTCGAGAAGCTGATTTTGAATCCATAAGAGCTGAGCACAACATCTCCCAGCTGCAACATACTCAGCTTCTGCAGTTGAGATGGCAACTGATGTTTGCTTCTTGCTAGACCAGCTGATGAGACGATTTCCAAGGAAGTGACATCCACCAGATGTACTCTTTTTGTCTAAATTGCATCCTGCATAGTCTGAGTCAGTGTATCCAAAAAGTTCAAATGCTGAGTCGCGAGGATACCACAGTGCTAGGTTTTGAGTCCCTTTCAAGTATCGAAAGATACGTTTGACCGCCATGAGATGAGATTCCTTGGGATTAGCTTGGAATCGAGCACAGAGAATGGTTCCAAACATGATATCAGGACGACTTGCCGTGAGATATAAAAGAGATCCAATCATTCCTCGATACAAAGAGTGATTTACATCAGTTCTAGTTGGATCAGCGTGTATCTTATCAGTCTTGGACACTGGAGTAGAGGCTGGTTTGCAGTCACTAAGAGAATACTTAACAAGCAAGTCAGAAATATATTTACTTTGGCAAATGGAAATACCTGACTTTTGTTGCTGAACTTCAAGACCTAAGAAAAAGGTCATCTTCCCCATCATGCTCATTTCGAACCTTTGAGACATGATCTCTGCAAATTCCTTGCTCAGTGTCTCATTTGGAGAGCCAAAAATGATGTCATCGACATAAATTTGAACAAGAACCATATCTGAGCCTTTGTTTTTGATGAAGAGAGTATTGTCGATTGCTCCTCGTCTGTATCCATTTTCAAGTAGATACGATGTCAGCGTCTCATACCAAGCCCTGGGTGCTTGCTTCAGTCCATAAACAGCTTTATCTAATCGGTACACATAATCAGGATGATCTTTGTCAACAAAGCCTGGGGGCTGATTGAGGAATACTTCTTCTTCTAACACACCATGGAGGAATGCTGTTTTCACATCCATCTGATAGACAATGAAATTCATGTAGGATGCGTATGCGAGAAACAGTCTGATTGCTTCAATGCGAGCAACTGGAGCAAAAGTTTCCCCGTAGTCGATAGATTCAATTTGAGTAAACCCTTGAGCTACAAGCCTTGCCTTGTTGCGAGTAATTATTCCATCTTTATCAACCTTGTTACGATAGACCCAACGAGTTCCGGTGATAGTCTTCCCTGATGGTCTTGGGATAAGAGTCCAAACTTTGTGCCTTTCAAACTCATTCAGTTCTTCTTGCATGGCTTTGATCCAACCAGCATCTTGAAGAGCTATGTGTATCTTGTCAGGTAAGATCATTGAAACGAAATTAACATACATGCAAAAATTATTAGATACACGAGATCTGGTACGGACACCATCATGAATATTCCCTATAATTTGATCAACAGGATGATATCGATGTTCATAGATTGATGTTGATTCCGGAGAATTTGACACTGACAAGTTATCAGTTGCAGGAGAGTCTTCAGCTTCAAGGATTTCATCAACACCTAATGAATTATCTGCTGATCTGGCTGCAGTATCTTGATTCAAGGAACATGGAACTGGAACGATAGAATCAGAAGAATCAGCGTCACCTCTAGCAGGAGGGACTTCGTCAAATGGACAAAAGAGAAGCTCTTGAAAAATAGAAGAGGAATGAGTGACTTTTTCATCAGTGTATGATTCCTCATCAAACTTCACATGAATGGATTCTTCAATGCATTGCCTGTTCACATGAAAAACACGAAAAACCTTTGAAATGGATGAGTACCCAATGAAAATACCTTTATCAGCCTTAGGTTCAAACTTGGATCTTGGGTCACGCTGATTTAGAATATAACAAATACATCCGAATACATGAAAAAAGGATACATCTGGCTTTCGATCTTTCAGCATTTCATATGGTGTCTTCTTATGAATCCTGTGAATTAGAGATCGATTCTGGGTAAAGCACACTGTATTGACAGCTTCAGCCCAAAACGACATAGGAAGACCAGCATGGATCATCAAGGTCCTTCCTGCCTCAATCAGTGTTCTATTTCTTCGTTCAGTAACTCCATTTTGTTGAGGAGTACGAGGAGCTGAGAAGTTCTGCCCAATTCCTTTATGATCACAAAATTCTTCAAGAGTTGAGTTTCGGAACTCAGTACCATGATCACTTCTTAGCTGCTTAACTTTGAGACCTGTCAGTGTCTCATTTTTACGAATTAGTGAGATAATTTCCTGTGCAACATGACTTTTCTTATTCAGGAAAACCACCCATGTAAATCGAGTGAACTCATCCACAACAACTAGAGTATACTTATTTCCACCTAGAGAACGGACAGGAATAGGTCCAAACAAGTCCATGTGGAGTAAATGAAGAGGGACTGATATACTGGAACATGACTTGGGTTTGAAAGAGGACTTGGTTTGTTTTCCTTGTTCACAAGCTGAGCACATCTTGTCTTTCACAACGCTGAATTTTGGGAGCCCTCTAACTAGATCTTGATTGGATATTTTGGATAGGTTCTTGAAGTTTAGATGAGAGAACCTTTTGTGCCAAATCCAGCTAAGATTCGTCTGAGACTTTGAAAAGAAGCATTGCATCAGTGCCTTGTCACTCGAGAACATGTCAAGAACATATATATCATCTTTTCTACTTGCTGAAAGTACGATGTTCTTGTCAGTATTGACAACTCTGCCTTCCTTCTTTGTGAAGTGAACTTCATAGTCAGCATCACACAATTTACTGATGGAGATAAGGTTGTGTTTGAGACCCTTTACATATGAAACATTTTGAAAAACCACGTTATTGCATTTGATATTTCCATATCCTTTAGTGAACCCCTTTCCATTGTCTCCATAAGTAACTGCAGGACCAGTTTTCTTGACATAATCTTCCAGGAGAGACTTTGATCCTGTCATATGCCGTGAGCAACCACTATCTAAGTACCAAAGATGCTCCTGACCCTGCAGTGCTAAGAAACTAGTTAGAACACACTGACCCATTCGAGGATGGGTCATTCACAAAGTTATTTGATAATAGATTATAACATTCCTTAGGAAGACAGTTTAAAGAATTTGACTTAAGAGTCCATTTTTCATTTCTAACTTTAATATTATCAGCTCTTGAGGAAGATTTATCAAATGAACATTCACTGATCTTGTGAGAGGTATCACCACATCTGTAACAAACTCTAGTACCAAAGTTCTTCTTGGTGAGCAAATTTTTAGATTTATCACATTTCGACATGCAAGATTCACCAAGAGAGCTTTGAATCCTTTTGTTTATCATTGAGTCACAACTTAGTTCAGTGTCAGAAAGAATTTGATCAGTGTGAGATGATGAGCTATCAGTGTCTGATTTGTACTTATTCACTGATGAATTGCAATCAGGAAAATGCTTAAGTTGTTCATGAACAGCATGAAACACTCCATTTGAGATAGGAAAGACAATAATATTCTCAGTGAGTGGAGTTGGTCTTACAAGATGTGCAGGGTAAGAGGTTGGATCAATTCCGATAATTTCAACATTACACTCAGTAATACCATCAGAATTAGTAATACAGTATTCATCAATTAAACTCTGATTAATAAAAGAGTTACTAACAAACTTATTTTTGAAATTGTTTTTCATCTCATTCATGGAATAAAACTCAGATTCCTTTACTTGTGATTTAAAAACTTTTTCAGCTTCTGCAAAATTACCCCTAAGAATTTTTTCACATGAATGTGGAATTTGAGCAGAAATAATATAATTTGCATTCTTATGAGATTTTGCCCAAGTATGAAGCACAGTTTGTTCTTTGATCAAAAGATTTTTAACATTGTCAATTTCAGCAAACAAAGATGAATTTGACAAACTAGTGATTCTAAGATTTTCCTGAGTGGACTCAATAATGTTATTTTTCATGGATATATCAGTTTCAAGAAGATCAATTTGATTTTGCAAATCTCTTATTGTTTGATTCTTCTTAGAATTAATGACGCCCAAATACTCAAACATTTTGATTTTCTCATTCATTGAATAGGAAACAAAGTTTTTAACCTGGTACATTGAAGAAGAGTCAGTGTTGTGCTTCCTGGAATTTTCAACAACATCAGACATATCAGCATCAAATGTACTTTTGCCTTTTTCAGAAACATCCGTGTCTTCTATCTTTACCATTAGACACTTCACTTCATCATCTGATGACTCCTCATCAGTCTTCCATTTTTCTTCTTCAGCAACAAGAACTTTATGTTCCAAGTTCTCTGCTTTCAGCTTCTCGATCAGCTTGTTGTACTTCTGCTTCCAGTATTCATCCGAGCATTGTTTCTTTTGTTTACACTCCTTTGCAAAATGATCAGTGCTCCCACAGTTAAAGCACTGAGCCTTCTCTTTCTTATCAGTACCATGCTTTTTATCAGCTTCCGATCTTTTTGAAAACTTTCCACCCATCTTCTTCTGAAACTTTGAGAAGTTTCTGCCGGATTTCTCAAAGGTCTTTACAATCAAAGCTGCACTAGCCACAACCTTTTCAAGATCATCAGTGTCAGTTTTAGAGGAATCAGTGTCTGAATGGCTATCAGTGTCTGAATCTGACACTAGCCTTTTGTTTGAGAACAAGGCTACAGATGATTCACGCTGAGAATCTTTCATCAGCTCCTTTCTTTGAAGCTTGGATTCCTCATAGTATCGAAGATTTCCATACAGACTTTAAAGGTCCATAGAGTTGATCTTCTCACTATTTTTCAGCACATCAACATGGTTCTCCCAACCTGCACCCAGAGAATCCAAAAACTTATGCACTAGAACAGTTCTATGCTTCAACTTATCTAATCTCCGAAGATCATTAACAAGAGTATTGAATCTGTTAAAGGTTTGAGTCAAGGTTTCACCTTTCTTAGCAAAAAAATGTTCATACCTTCGATTAAGATCATTTATTTGAGTAGCCTTGACTTCTTCAGTGCCTTCAAAAGATACAGTCAGAGTATCCATCATCTCTTTTCCTGAGATGCAATTTTGAACTAGCCCAAAAATGTTGTATGGAAGAGCGTAGCTGATTGCGGCACGAGCACGAACATCTAGACCATGTTTTCTTTTGTCATCTGCCGTCCAGTTTTCTTTAGGAGTTTTCTTCATAGTACCATCAGGAACATTATTTTTTAGAGGCTGATACATCGGGACATATGGACCATTTTCGACGATGTCCAACATATCTTCATCTACTGAATCTAAGGCATATAGAGCCTTTATTTTCCACATAGCAAAGTTTGTTTCATCAAAAGGAGGAATTTTAGCGGAAGGATGATTTGATGAGTTCGACGAAGAAGAAGATGAAGCCATTTGTTTGATAAGAGAAACCTGCTCTGATACCAATTGAAGAGGCCTTTAGATCAATCAATATATCAAACAATGACAGTAAATAAGAACAAGAGGAATTCATGAAGAAAAACTTTCACTAAGAAAGATAATCTCACAAAGAGATTATCGTGTGCACAAAGCAGCGATTAGGGTTTGTGAAAGGCGTAGCCATTCACAAACCTATACAAATGATTATATACTGCTATTCTGGACAATCCCTACAAATCAGGGATACGCCAGCTAACTAATTAGGCTAACTATGGAAACAAGATAAATATAAGATCTGTTACAATGCACTGAATAAATTAAACTATTACAAACTGAGCTACTGAAACACTGATGTTGATACTGAGATACGCGCTGATGCTGAGGTCTGTTTTAAACATTATCATATTTCAAGGTTTGACCTTACACATTTGTTTACAAAAAGGATTTTGAAAATAGAAAAGAACTTTGAAAAAAGGAAAGGGTGTGGTGCATGCAATCAGCCAAGCTCAAGTAAGTACTCCTAAATTACCCATACAAGTTTATGATATGTTATGATTATCAACTTTATTATAACATCATGCTAGATTGTGACTAAGGATATAGGAAGAATGCCTTATGTGCCTGTTATATGTGTTCAACTTTATGAGAACTGCATGTTAGTATAGATTAGTCAGTATGATAGCCAGAATAGTGGACGCTTGATTATGTGTACTCGATGCTCGAATACTGCCTGCTTTGTGCTTTTAGGGGTCTTAGTTATCTTTTACTAACTAGTAAACGAATATGTTACATTACATATTGTGAGGATTAAATAATTTTAGAAGGTTAGGTCTAGCTCTATTGCACAACTCTTGTTTGAGTCCAACCGTTGTAGGGTATGATCTCCCATTCGAAGAATTATCTAGGCCGAGTAATATGTAATAGTATTTGCGAGCTAGTTAGGGGAAGAAAGCAGGGACTTCTTATGCAGATGATGGCGAAGAGTGAGTTGGTGATTTCCCTAGGGCAAGCCTAGGATGAGAGTAGTAGAGAACAGTAGCAACAGAAGGGACTTGGTGGAATCGAGGCAGTTCTTGAGGAAAGTATGGATATATATGGAAGGTAATATGGGCCCGTATTATTGAAAGCAGATGATCCGTACTCGAATCAAGGAAGGTTGGGATAAGACCAGGGAACTTGTAGTATATGTGATCCCTCCAGTTATATTAGTATTCAGACGCTTGTTATGATGTGTTTTCAGAATGGTGGTTTTACGCCCTAGACCTGCAGTTGGTAGTTTATGTAATGCCTGTGTTTCTGGGCCTGTCATTAATGTTGATATAATAGTCTAGGTTAACCTTTGTAACCCCTTTTGAAATAATAGAAGTATATTATTTGAGTATTATGTGTTTTGTGCTTAATTGCTTAATTATGTGGTTTGATTAATTAAGAATAAAAATAAGCGTCAAAATTTAAGTGTAAAATAAACTTGATATCTTTGGTTAATGTTGTAGTAGTTGAAACGAGGTTTCCGAATATATATAGAACGCCCAAATCTGACTTCGTATGAGGAAGTTATGATTTATCAAAGTTTCGGCTTAGCGGTATGCAGCCTGAAATACTCGATTTGAGATCGAGCGGTTTTTAGCCGAAGCAATCTAAACGAGGATCAAAGGTCTCGTTGTTGGTATCGAAGCGATGTAAAGTTAGGCGAGAACGAACGTCAAACGAAGAAGTTATGAATTTATAACGAAGTTTTTCTGTCCCGGCCTATTAAAAATAAATTCAAAATTAGCCGACGGAGTCTAAACGAAAGTTGTAGAGCGTAGTCTCACCTACGCGTGGATATAAAGAATGTCGAAAACGGAGTTCATATGAAGAAGATATGAATTTCTGAAGTTTATTAAATAATTTGTATTTAAATTTAATTATTAAATCCGGCATTATCCGAAGAGGAGTCATCGGACTCATCCGAAGTACGGCCAACGTACTAGCGTACGCCCCGCGTATAGCGAAGCATGACACACCTCGCACTCGAGTTCTTCGGATACATAAGCAATGACAATTCTGAGGCAGTACGCCCTGCGTACTCCGAGGCTCCAGCCTCCTATAAATAGGATGCGAGGGCAGCCGACTCCTTTGCTATTTTTCTCTCTTCTCTCTCCTGTTTTGCATCGATTTGCATGCCAGAAGTACCCCGAAGCCCCGGTATCATTCTCGAGCCCCGAAGCAAGTCCCGAGATCCCGAAGATCCCGAGAAGTAAGATTCCCGAGCCGAAGCTCTGCCCGTGAGAAGTTCAATTTTTGTAGAGATCTTCCAGATCTGCTGAGGATTACTACTTCTGCAAGCCGTAGTGCTGTCTGATCATCTTCTGATCAAGTGAGTGTATACTACCTTTCATAAACACGATAATAATACAAGTATGGTTTGAGTGTATTAAGTATATTGTGGTTTATATGTATGAGTGTGTAGTTACTTTCTTCTAACGCATAATTATGAAGTATTTTATACGAAATACGTGTTATGTGTATAATTTTGTTGTTATATGTGTGAATGTATATTCATTCTCTTCTATCTCATAGATCTGATTTATTTTCTATGAAATACGTGTTATGCGGGTGTGCCTCATCTGTTATGTAGGATATGTATTGAATGAAAATGATATACAGGTTTTAAACTATGTATAAATATATATACTTTTATCTACTAATATGTTGGGTAGAACATGGGTAGATAGTTGGTGTGTAATAAACAGATGAGAGGCCTCGATGTTGTTGTTGTTGTTGATCTAGTTATTCAGCGGAGTATGGATAACGACCACAGACTCTTTCTAGACAGTCCAGTGGAACGCTAGCAGGTTCATAACATGTAGGTGTTGTGAATGATGTGTTCACCGGTGTACTCTATCCCCCTCATGGTTGCCTTTAGGATATCTATTGTTGAGGAAACCCCTTAGCAGTAATCTCCGTCCCGATGAAAATCCTAGATTAGGTCCCTTGAGATAGATGTTGTTTTAGGGACGTAAAGTGAGGATAATGGGAATGGGTAATCGGGATAGTGATTGGTTGGTGAAATTAAATATAATTTATTTATTGTGGGTTGAAAACCCTATATGCTCACCAGGCTCCCAAGCCTGACCCACTCAGTTTTATTTGTATTACAGGAAGTGGCGCAAGGGCGTAAGATGGATGAACCATCGAGTTGTTTTGTTTACAAGTCTGTATATGAATGTATTTGTTGAATGACTTGTAATGTTATCGTTTATGCTTTATGGTCTGTATCGGAACATGACATCCCGAGTTTTGATTATATAATGAAAATGCATCTCTTGATGAAATGAGTTGATAATTATTATTTTATCATGTTTTGTTTTGGGAACAAATTCCGCAACACTTTTAAATCAAAAGGATTTACTCTGAAATTATTTTAAAAAGCATAAATGAAATCGGTCTTTTCTGGTCGTGATTTTGGGGATGTCACAGTTTAGGTGCAGGAGAGGGATTGGGCTCAGGCTCTGGAGCCGGGCAGTTAGATGAGCAGACTAGGGAGTTCATCTCCTCGGAGGTCACACACAACATATTAGACCAGACTCCTATGATTTTTGGATCGGCTAAGGAGGGTATCTTAGAGCATCTGGATGAGAAGTTGGGTGCGTTCCGTACTGAGATAGCAGCCATGATGGGATCGTGCACATTTAATTTCAGGGAGTTTAGAGCTTGTGGAGCTCCCGAATACCATGGGGCTCGGGACCCCATTGCGAGTACCAAATGGTTGGCAGATATCACCAACGTGTTCTGCACCAGCAGATGTCCTGAGGGGGACAAGGTCAGATTAACATCCTGCCTTTTGAAGGACAGGGCACGAGATTGGTGGGAGGAGATTGAACGAGCTATTAGTGATGACTCAGGTTTGGATGCGATGACCTGGAGTGATTTCACGACCAGGTTCAGGGCCGAGTCCGCACCTGTCATTGAGGTGCAGCAGCTTGCTAGGGAGTTTCAGGACCTCCAGCAGACGACAGAGACTGTGGCGGAGATTTCTACCAAGTTTAGGGAGAGGGCCCTCCTCGTTCCGCAGTATGTGGCATAAGAGGAGATGAAGAAGGCCCGATATCATGAGATGTTGCAGAGTGATATTCGCCAGTTTGTGAGCCGCTCCAGCTGCAAGACATTCGAGGACATGACTTTTAGGGCTCGTGAGAGGGAAATTGATATAAAGATGGAGAGGAAAAGGAAGCCAGATGTTGCTACTGGCGCAACAGGTTCGGGAAAAAATCCCAAGGTGTTTGATCACAGGTCTAGGGGACGGTAAAGCCACAATCAGTGTGGCAAGTGTGGCAGGTTGCACGATGGGGTGTGCAAGGTGGGGAGTTCCGGTTGCTTCAAGTGCGGTTGGACTGGGCATATGAGTAGGGATTGTACAACTACTACCACTACCACCACCACAACATCTGATCTGATTTGCTTCCATTGCAATCAGAGGGGACACACTAAGTCCCAGTGTCCGAGTTTAGCACCAGCAGGACAGGTGGTGGTACCCGCTCCTACCACACTGAGGATTACAGACGGCCGACAGGGTCATGATGAGGCGCCGGTGGCGAAGAGCAGAGCCTTCCAGTTGACAGCAAAGGAGGCATGAGCGACTCCTGATGTGGTTGCTGGTATGTATTTTCTCCATCTTCTCTTTATTACTTTTGATTTTTTACTCATGTTTATGTGTTATTTATTGGGTCGTTCCTAGTGAACGGCATTTCAGCTATGGTATTGTTTGATTTGGGGGCTAGCCGATCGTTTGTGTCACTTGCACTTAGCAAGCGATTTAGCAGAGCTCCAGGGGAGCTGGATTGCCCACATGACGTTGAGATAGTAGATGATAGGATCGTCAGGGTCGCGAGAGTTCATAGAGGATGTACATTTCAGTTATTTGATGAGCAGTTTTCAGTGGACTTGGTTCCTATTCCCCTGCGAGGGAATAAGGTTATCGTGGGTAGGGATTGGTTGAGCCCCAACAGGGTAGTGATCGACTGCGAGCAGCAGCTAGTGAGGGTTCGTACTCCTAATGGGGGAGAGTTAGTGATTCAGGGTGAGAGACCACAACGTGGACCGATTCTTTGTTCAGCAGCAAGAGCGAGACGCTACTTTCAGCATGGTTGCGCAGGATATGTTGCTTACGTCATGGATACCCGAGATAGGGGTAAGACAACAGTCGATGATGTACCAGTGGTCCGAGAGTACCCGGACGTATTCCCGGAGGATTTGCCTGGAATACCTCCAGAGAGACAAGTTGAGCTCCGGATTGACCTGGTCCCTGGTGCGACTCCGATTGCCAAGGCACCATATCGGTTGGCTCCTCCCGAGATGCAAGAGTTGTCTACGCATCTGCAGGAGCTGCTAGAAAAGGGTTTTATCAGGCCGAGCAGTTCACCATAGGGAGCCCCGATCCTGTTTGTAAAGAAGAAGGACAGGTCGCACCGTATGTGCATAGACTACCGGGAGCTGAACAAGGTGACGGTGAAGAACCGTTACCCACTCCCGAGGATAGATGATTTGTTCGACCAGCTTCAGGGAGCATCTTGGTTCTCCAAGTTTGATCTACGGTTCGGATATCACCAGATGCGGGTCAGAGATGATGATGTGTAGATGACCGCTTTTAGGACCCGCTATGGTCATTATGAGTTTGTGATGATGTCGTTTGGGCTCACCAATGCTCCAGCCGCGTTCATGGATCTCATGAACCGCATGTGCAGGCCGATGATGGATTGGTCTGTAATAGTATTCATTGATGATATCTTGGTTTACTCCAAGACTCAGGAGCAGCATGAGGAGCACCTGAGAGAGGTGCTAGAGACACTGAGGAGGGAGAGACTTTTTGCGAATTTCTCCAAGCGTGAGTTTTGGTTGCGCGAGGTGCGGTTTCTTAGGCACCTCGTCAACCAGAAGGGTATTTTGGTAGATCCGACCAAGATAGAGGCCGTGATGCAGTGGGAGATCCCAAAGTCTCCATCCTAGATTCGGAGCTTCCTGGGTTTGGCAGGGTATTACAGGAGATTCATCCAGGATTTCTCCAAGATAACAGTTCTGCTGACCCGACTGACCAAGAAGTCGGTGGTGTTTTGTTGGGGTCCTGAGCAGCAAACAACTTTTGAGACGCTCAGGCAGTGACTGTGCGAGGCGGCGATTCTTACCTTTCCAGAGGGAGTAGATGACTTTGTAGTCTACTGTGACGCTTCGATCATAGGTATGGGAGCACTGTTGATGCAGCGGGGGCATGTGATAGCTTATGCCTCGAGACAGTTGAAGCATCACGAGGCTAACTACCCGACACATGATTTGGAGTTAGGGGCAGTGGTGTTCGCCCTCAAGATTTGGCAGCATTACCTCTACGAGGTCTAATGTACTATCTACATGGACCACAAGAGTTTGAGGTACCTCATGGATCAGCCGAATCTGAACATGAGGCAGCTTCGGTGGTTAGATGTGGTAAAGGATTACGATTGCGAGATCCTTTACCACCTGGGCAAGGCCAACGTAGTGGCCAACGCCCAGAGCCGCAAGGCGGTAGCGGCACCAATGACAGTGATTAATCCACTGCTAGACCAGATTAGGGAGGCGCAGGTCGAGGTCCTGAAGTAGGAGTGCCAGAAGTGCGAGAGGATTGTGGGCCAAGTAGCTTCATTTGATTACGATAGCCAAGGATTGTTAAACCTGCATGGGGGGTATGGTTATCGTACTGGGGTGGAGTACGGGAGATGCTGATGGATGAGGCCCACAAGTCCCGGTTCTCCATTCACCCAGGGGCGATGAAGATGTACAGATATCTTCGACCCGATTACTAGTGGCCCTGCATGAAGTGGGACGTAGCTTGGTACGTAGAGAGGTGCCTGACCTACAAGAAGGTCAACGCGGAGCACCAGAGGCCTCATGGCAAGATGCAGCCGTTAGACATTCCCATGTGGAAATGGGAGGATATCACTATGCATTTCATCACTAAGCTTCCCAGGACCACACGTGGGGTCGATTAGATATGGGTCATCGTGGATCAGTTGACCATGAGTGCTCATTTCATACCGATCCAGGAGAGTATATCAGCCGAGAAGTTGGCCGAGATTTATGTACGAGAGATAGTGGCACGTCATGGAGTGCCTGTCTCGGTGGTGTCAGACCGAGACGTCCGGTTCGCTTCCAGGTTTTGGAAGCGGTTCCACGACGATATGGGTACTCGTCTCCACTTCAGCACCGCTTTCCACCCTCAGACGGACGGACAAAGCGAGAGAACGATTCAGACTCTCGAGG
Organism: Lactuca serriola; assembly: GCF_051521515.1. Classification (NCBI taxonomy): domain Eukaryota; kingdom Viridiplantae; phylum Streptophyta; class Magnoliopsida; order Asterales; family Asteraceae; genus Lactuca; species Lactuca serriola. The sequence goes on along the minus strand of NC_136414.1, from coordinate 7,686,907 downwards.
ACATGCTTCGGGCATGTGTCCTAGATTTCGGTGGCAGTTGGGATATGTATCTTCCGTTGGCGGATTTTTCGTATAACAATAGTTACCATGCCAGCATAGACGAACCTCCCTTTGAGATGCTTTATGGGAGGAAGTGTAGGACCCCAATTTGTTGGGGTGAGGTCGGTCAGAAGATCATGGGGAGTACGGAGGTAGTACTCAAGACCACAGATCAGATTCAGCAAGTCAGGAGCAGGCTTCAAACTTCTCAGAGCTGGCAGAAGAGCTATGCCGATAAGCGACGTTCGGACTTAGAGTTTCAGGTGGGAAATATGGTCCTCCTGAAAGTGTCACCTTGGAAGGGTGTTATCAGGTTTCGGAAGCGGGGCAAGCTGCGCCCCAGGTTCATTGGCCCGTTTAGGGTTTTGGCCCGGGTGGGTCGGGTTGCTTATCGATTAGATCTTCCAGCAGAGATCAGCCAGATCCACAACACGTTCCATGTTTCTCAGTTACGGAAGTGCTTAGTGGATGATTCAACAGTAGTACCCATTGATGATAATCAAGTTAATGACAGCTTGAACTACATCGAGAAACCAGTTGCGATTTTAGATCGCAAGACGAAGGAGCAGAGGAACAAGAGGGTGGAGTTAGTGAAGGTACAATGACAACACCGGAAGGGTTCAGAGTGGCCATGGGAGCCCGAGGAGGAGATGAGGGAGCACTACCCGAAGTTGTTTTCAGATTCAGCAGACTTCGAGGATGAAGTCTAAGACAAGTGGGGGAGAATTGTAATGCCCCGTTCCTGGTACGTATTTAGTTCATTAATTGCTCATTTTTATAAGAGCTACTCAATGAGTTAGTAGCCCTAACTCTTCGATTAGATGCCAGCTTGATCGCGGGGTTTAAGTGGACTACTCGACGAGTCAGAAATAGACTCGGCAAGTAGGTCCATCAAGAGGAAACCCTAATCCTTAGGGTTTACACCCTATTTAAGCAACATTATGGATCTCCACCCCAGACTCCATCACCTCCACAGCCCATTCTCGAAACCCTACTTAGTTTTGGTGAAGTATTGAGCTAGTTCTTGTCGTTTTGTGATCGTAAGCTTGAAGAAGGAAGCAAAAGCTTGGAGTTGCAAAAGGAAGGTTGGAGATCCAGAGCCAAGGACTAATTGTTCTCTTCATAAAGGTATAAAGCTTATACCTTGGCTATTATTCAATTAGATCTCTCCTCTAGCTTGAATGTTGTGAGTTTTGGGGCCATTTCCAAGGCTATTTCGAGATTTGAACTCTTGGGGATGTAGAGACTTCAGATCTGGGCTCTATTGAGCTCTAGAGGCTCAAAGTTGCCACCTTTATGCAATCATAGTCTATGTAATGACTTAGATTTACATTTCTAGCTTGTAATGAGTGTTTTGGTCTTATATCTTCATACATACACGTAAAGTTAGCAAATTTACGTGTTATGTTAGCCTTAGGAGCCCAGATCTATGAGTTAGAAGCATTGGAATCATTTAGAATCGACTGTATGGTTTTAGCATGCAAGGAACTCGCCGAGTTGTTCTTATGACTCGGCGAGCCGGGTCGATTTTCCCAAACCTTTTTTTGGTTATGAGTGAAACAATGGAGTGAGGGGGTGACTGGGTGAGTTGGACAAGATTAGGACTCAGGAGGTAAAGGACTCGACGAGTCCAAGGAGGGACACGGAGAGTAGAGTCGAGATGTCCTTATTATTATTACAGAAAGAACTCAACGAGTTGACTCAGGGGACCATGAGTTGGGTTGACTGGGGTTGACCTTGACTTGACTTTGGCCAGGACGTTGACTTTGACCAGGGGTAAAATGGTTATTTTATCCTAAGAAGGATTACTAGTTTTTAATTAAGTGTTTTGATGAAATTTATAGCCGGAGAGGCGCCAGAGCAGCAAATAGGGATCACTCACTTAGCGTTTCAGCAGTTAGTCATACGAGGTGAGTTTCCTTCCAGTAGGAACGGGTCTATGGCCACAATGCTGGCTCGTTTAGATGGTAGTAGTTATGGACTTCGGTCCAATGTCGGGGTGGTCCCAATAAGTAGTTAGGTATGCTTGATTCTTCGTGATTCATATATGTTTTTGATATGTGGATATGTTCCGGACTCCGATCCGATGTCGGGCAAGCCCGATGCAGTATATGTGAATATGTTATATGTTCTTGTTTATGCTATGTTCAGTTCATTTCGGACTTCGGTCCGATACCGAGCGGGGCCCGATGCAGTGGGCAAGGCCAAATTCATGTCGGACTTCGGTCTGATGCCGGGTGGGGTCCGATGCAACGGGCAAGGCCCAATATGTGTTATATGTGTTATTGTATGGTATGTGGTAGTTTGGGGGAGCTCACTAAGCTTCGTGCTTACAGTTTTCAGTTTTGGTTTCAGGTACTTCCACTAGCAAAGGGAAGGGCTTGGGTTGATCGCATGGCACACACCACAGTCATAGCCTGGGAGATTACTCTGATGATTTTTTATGAGATTTAGACACCATGATGTTTTATGATACATGATTTATGATTTTACTTATGACTTTGATGGTTTATGATTTTAATAATGATTCGAAAACAAAATTTTGGGTCATATTTTTGGGATGTTTCAAGAATACTGACAACTTGTTATACTATTAAAATGACATACGAACAAGTTATTAAATTATTCATGCCATGGTTCTATTAATAAAGTTTCGTTTCTTGCATCTTCTTCTTTTGAAACATTTTATTGGGCTTTTCTGCAACCGGCCAAGCATCATATGTGGCCTACACCAGCGAGTAGTCACCGTATCACCTGAAGTTGGTAATGACTTTTGAAGTTGCATCAACATAACTACACTATGTGTGTGAGCTGAATGTAAATTTTGAAGCTTCCTATAAGTAGTTACATCCATCAAGCTTTTGTCTTGCAGTTTGTTTAGCAAATTTATAACATCTACACACCTTTGGTGTGTGCAAACCCGATCAAGCAAATAGAATGAGAGATAGTGGACCAACAACTGTAATGCCCGCAGATTCGGGCTAGTCAATTTAGAGACAATAAGCATCAAAAATGACTTTTTGATAGAAAATTATTTAGAATAAGTAATCTTATCCAAGTTATAATATATGTCACATGGGTTTCGTACATATAAAGAATGTCGAAATCCGAGTTATAACGAAGAAGTTATGACCTGTCAAAGTTTTATGGCAAAACCGACACAACACCGGGAATCGTAAAAAGTGATTTTTTGATAAACTACTTTTTTAGCCTTAGAGATCAAACTGAAAGTTATAGTATACGTTAAAACGAGAACATACATAAAAAAAACGCCCAAATCTGACTTCGTATGAAGAAGTTATGATTTTTCTAAAATTTGGCATAGAGTGCACAACCCGAAATTCGAATTTTAGATCGAGCGGTTTTTGGCCAATGCGACCTAAATGAGAATTGAAGATCTCATTATTAGTAGTGCAACGGTAAAAAGACAGAAGAAAATGGACGTCAGATGAAGAAGTTATGAATTTTTAACGGATTTTTCCTGTCCCACCCTGTTAAAAATATAACTGTAAAAATTAATTCAAAATTAGCCGACAAAGTCTAAACGAAAGTTGTAGATTATGATCTCACCTACGCGTAGATATAAAGAACGTCGAAAACGGAGCTCGTATGCGAAAGTTATGATTTTTCTAAGTCGGGAATGAACTGTGCGAAATCGGGTGACGTGGCACAATCCTGACCATTGCAATCTCCCCAAGGCTTGCCACCAGATGCTTTCTCCCCAAGGCTTGCCACCAGATTGTTTATCTTCAGGTTTTAGAACCCTGCGAGGGTTGGTTGCGGTTGCCTCGGAAAGGCTAGGGTTATACTCGGGATTGTAGCCATATATTTCAAGTTGTAACATTCTGTTTAAAGTAGAATAATTAAATGATAAACCCGGAACCCCGAGAAGCAATTTTTATTATTATTCTATATTATTATAGTTCAAAACCAAATAATATTGAGCGGGGTGTTGGTTTCGGGAAGCCAAATGGCATAGTTTATAAGCAAGGGGTTAAAAGTGTAAGTGTTGGATTGGTTTTGTAAGTATTTACGAAGGCAGGGACTAAACGTGAACTTCTGGGACCTCACTTTAAAAGATTTTAGAGTTTTAGGGACTGAATGGTAACATAGGGGCTCCAATTGAGAATAAGTTGTGAATGAGGGGTTGTTTTGTAACTATTGGACTTCGTATGAAAAAGACTTATGGAGCAGAGGCTTAAAGGGTAAATTAAGGGATTTGTTTTAAAAGAAAAGAAGAGCGTGAGGGACCATTTGTGTCGATATGGGAAGATGTTTCAATGAGTCGGGGTTTATAACCCATTGTTCCCCATCAAACCCTAACCCTATTCCCAACTGTCACCTTCCCCTTATGTCTCCCTCACCGGCCACCACCCTCACTCCACTCGCCCTTTCAGCCGCTGCCATCAACCACCGAAGTCGCTACCGCAAACCAATGAGGCCGGCAAGGTTATTCTCGGCCGCATTTTCCCTCGCCTACGACAACACAGCCGCCACTGTCTTTTTTCGTTGAAGATCAAGTCGTCGTTAGAGGTGCTCTTCAGCCACCGCAAAATGGTGGCTGAGCTCATGAAGTCGTGAAGTGGAGTCGTCATGTGACTGTTGCAGGGAAGAAACGCCGACGTGGGTGGCTGCCAAACGCCATGACCGCCGTTAGCCACTGTTGCTGCCCGTTTTCCTTGCCGATGCCACCGTGAGCCGCTAGGGTGGTTGGAGTATATTCTGAATCGAATGTGTGTGTGTGTGTGTTGCAACCGTATCTCGCAAATTTGTAGGTGTCAAGGGTTGCTGCTGTCGGAGAAAAGCCAAGGAAAAACCACCATGGTCGCCGGCCATGGTGGCTGCCGCCTCAAGGACCGCCATGGAGGGTGTGTATGCTTCTATAGGGTGTTATTGTGTGTGTGTGTGTTTATTAGTGTTTGTGTGTGTGTTAATCGAATGGTATTGTAAATTGTAACAAGTGGAAGAATGAAAGAAAATTCTAAACCACCACAATAAGGTGGTGGCTGCCGTCTCCTGCCGCCACCGGCCGCCGTGTCGGGTGGCGGTGTGCTTTTTTTGGTTTGTGACTCGTTTGGACAAGGGACTACTAAACCCTAATGGGCCCAATGAAGCCCCAATGGACCTAAAAGCTCAACCATTTGATTAATGGGCTAATATTTGGGTTGGAAACCCAAATTAGGGTTTGGAAAACCCTAATGCCATGAAACCCTAATTTTGGGAATTGATCGGGACACACACGGGAATTATTTAATAAGCTTAAATTATTAAATAATAATCATTGGCAAATTAACCTAAGCAATATTGGACTTAATGGATTAAGTCCTTAGTGGATTAAGTCCTTAATGGGTTAAGTAGGAACACTTAACCCTAATCGTCATTTCATATGAAAACCCTAATTTCACATGGGCCTTGAGTTGGGCCTTTCTTTTGGGCATTGGTGATTTAGTTATTGATGGGCTATCCAAGAACAAGTAAATGGACTTAAAGTAATTGGATGGGCTTTAGGATAAGGCTCGTATGAGGGGTTGGGCCCAATTTGGAAAAATGGGCCATAGATGGGCCATGATGATTATGAGATATCGGGCCATTGGTATACCACTAGTTTGGACTAGAATTAATGGATGAGCCTTAGGGAAAGACCATGTAGAGGTCTGGGCCCAATTTGGAAAATTGGGCCATAGATGGGCCATGATGATTATGAGATATCGGGCCATTGGTATACCAGTAGTTTGGACTAGAATTAATGGATGAGCCTTAGGGAAAGGCCATGTATAGGTCTGGGCCCAATTTGGAAAATTGGGCCATATGTTGGGCTTTGTCCTATTATTTGACTTTTGGGCTTTGTAGTGTTAGTTGGACCTTGGGCTTGGAACCCAATTATTAATTGGGTATTGTTTGATGTTGACAGTTTGGGTCTTCGGGAATCTGTCAACCAGCAGCTGGAGCTTTATCTGCGGGACTTTAGCAGTGCCAGGTGAGTTATCCTCACTATACTAAGGGGTCTAAGGCACCAAGGCCAGCCCATTGGATTTGACATCCTAGTAGTTATTGATATGTTGAGTTTGAGTTAGTGATGTATGCCAGTTAATATGCTAGTCAGGTGGATCTGTAGGACTAACTGTGATACTATATGAATATATGTATGTGCATTAGTTATGTTATATGTCGACATGTTATGTGGGATGGGTTAAGGTTGTATTACTCTGTACGGTAGCCAACAAACCCTAGAGTATTCCAGATATGAGCTGAGGGTCGGGCAGGGCATGCCAGACTTATACTGAGGACTCGAGAGTATTCTAGATATGAGCTGAGGGTCGGGTAAGGCATGCCAGACTCATACTGAGGACTCGGGAGCATTCCAGATATGAGCAGAGGGTCGGGTAGGGCATGCCAGACTCGTATTGTGGGCTCGGTGGCAATACAGATGTGAGCTGTGGACCCAGAAGGCAATCCAGACTCACACTGTGGGCCTAGAGGGATACAGTCTGTAAAGTTGTGGACCCATTGCATGCTGTTCAGTTTATTATGTTATGATATTGTTGATATTGTTATGTGGATTGTATGTGTATCGATATTTTAGGGGTAACTCACTAAGTTTTCGGGCTTACAGGTTCATTTTATTGTTTCAGGTACATCAGGAGATCGTTACAAGGCAAAGGCGTGATCGTACAACTCCTCACTATTTATGACTATGATCCTGGGATACTCTGATGATTAAACTATTTTGAAAACAAACTGTAATAACTTAATGGTTTTAAATGTTCTAAATAGTTTTAAATTGGCTTGAATTTTATGGGTGTTACACAGACTTAGTGCCTAAACCTTGGCAGTTGCGCCTAGAGGACAATATCGGCACCTACGCCTAAATAGAGAATATCATAATTTTGGCAGCTGCGCCTAAATGATAATATTAGCAACTGTGCTTGACAATTGTGTCATTGACAACAACGGACTTCATACCTATTCCTTAGGATAATCCTTAGGAATAAATGAACGAGAAATAACTGATTCTTAGGGTAAATCCGTAAGAGTAAAGAGGATAATGGGGATGGGTAATTGGGTTGATTGTTTGATGTTTAAACATAATAATTATATTATTGTGGGTTGAAAACCCTGTGTACTCACCAGGTTTCCCAGCCTGACCCACTCAAGCTTATTTGTATCAATGGTGTTGATATGAAGCTACTTTACATTGAGAGATTTAAAAGAGATGTAGATCACTAGTGTAAATGAATGTAAGTTCTGTTTATGCTTATGTTTCTGTATTGACGATGACATCCTAATGTTTTAAAAATGAATAAAATACATTTCTTCAGAAATGATTTGATAACGTATTTATCATGTTTTTTTGGGAACAAATTCCGCAACACATTTCTTTAAAAGATACTCTGATTTTCAAAATAAAGCATAAACAAATCGGTATTTTCTGGTCGTTAAAACGGGGATGTCACAGTTGGTATCAGAGCATTAGTTTAAGTGAACTAGGAATATGGATTTATTTCTAGACTTAAACTTAGAATTCTAAGTGATGATTGTGAGGAGTGTCTAATAAAATTTAGGTAATACACCTAAATAGACACAAGCACTAGCTAATTTAAGGAAAATTCCTAACATTCTTTTATATGCTAAATGATTTATGATGCTAAATGTATGATCGGATCTATGGTTTGTTGCCGACCGAATCTGGAAAATTTATGTGTTCATATTTCTAAACGTCTAAATACGGTATTAGAACTGGCATGTAACTTTTCGGTGTGATGGGGAGGTTTACACGTCGATAGTAAATAAAATCTCTCATATCTTAATTCTCGTCATTACACACCAAACGTCTGATTTGGTGTATAGATCGAAATGGCAAGAACTCGAAGCGGAGTCGGGAATGCGAATGGAAATAAGAATCAACAACCTCAACCCCAAGTGATTGAGCAAGTACCTGTAGTGGTAGCTGCACCTGAGCTAATCACGATGGTCGAAGTACAAGCAATGATCCGGATGATGTTAGATCTTCAAATGGAAGAAACAAGGCGTTTGCTTCAACATAATCGAGATGAACCTACGGTGCCTGTTGAGCAGCCTGAACTAAATGAAGAGTTGTCAAAGGAGGGAAATTACAGTCGTACGGTGAGTCAAGTTGGACCCCGAGCAGTCAAGAGAAACGACCCGAAAAGAAGGATTGACCGGGATAGGCGCATGTATAACAACTTCTTGAGTGCCAAACCACCAAGTCTTGCTGGAAGCCCAAAACCAGTGGAGATTATGGACTGGATCTCCGAGATGGAGATGGTATTTGAGAGCTGCGACTGTAGCGATAAGAAAAAGACGGTCTTTGCAGTCATACAACTAAAGACTGGAGTTCTAACTTGGTGGAAGTTGTTGGCAGATACAATGCCATGAGGAGAAGCCATGAGAATGTCTTGGGAAGCATTCGTGGAGTAGTTGAAAATGCAGTACTGCTCAAATATAGATCTGAAAGACCTAAACAACGAATTTTAGAACCTGAAGAAAGGAAAGATTAGTGTGGATGAGTATGCCACCGCATTCACCAAGAGGATGAAGCTATCCCCCTACTTGGTGCCTACTAAACTCTCCAAAATCGATAGGTTTGCTAACGGACTGCCCACAGACTTTGGCCCAACAGTCAAAATGACAGCTACTTTGAAAACAACCGTTAGAGCAGCTAAGAATGTAGATACCCAGATAAGAGAAAGGGGTATAGAAAAATATAAGGCAGGAGAAAAGAGGAAATTTGAAAGATCTTCAAGTTCCAACAAGGAGAACAAATTCCTGAAGTCTGGAGGAGGAAGAGGAAGTGAAGCAAGATGGTGTGAGAAGTGCAAAAAGAAACACTCTAGAAAATGTGGTGAGGAGGTGACTTGTTTCAAGTGTGGAAAGCATGGGCATTATGCCAATGAGTGTACATTCAACAAAAGGGTATGTTACAAATGTAATGATGAAGGACACATCAAGCAAGACTGCCCAAAGAGAGAAAGGGCTACAAAGCCAAATGTGCCGCCAAAGCCGAAAGCAAGAGCATTCCATATGATCCTTGATGAGGCAGCTGACAATGCAAGGAATCAAGAGTGATGAAAGATATCCGAAGAGCAAGTCATGAAGTAGTCGTGTAGATAGTACCACGTGGTGTAGCCTTTTAGAGGCATAGTATAGGGTGAACTTGAATGCCTATGTAATCGTTTCAAGAAATAATATAAACCTTGGTTTTATTATCTGATGTGTTGAATGATTGTGTGAAATTCTTGAATGTGACTTGGAAAACTGCGGGACGGTACTTGGGACGAGTATGAGTAGGTGTGAATGGTAGTAGAGGCCTATTGTAACACCCGTAGATCTGGGCTAGTCAATTTAGAAATAATAGGGGTCGAAAACGACCTGAGTCCAAGCAATGGGAATTGCGCCAAAGAGTGTACATTTAGTGAGAAGGTGTGTTACGGATGTAACAAAGAAGGGAATTTATCTAGGGACTGCCCGAAGAAAAATGAAGCAGCAAGAGCGGATGCACCTCCGAAGCCAAGAAACATCCTTAACGAAGCATCTAACAATACAAGGAATCAGGAGTGAGGATAGATATCCGAGGGGCAAGTCATGAAGTAGTCATGTAGATAGTACTATGTGGTGTAGCCTATTAGAATCATAGTATAGGGTGAACTTGAATGCCTATGTAATCGTTCTAGGGAATAATATAAAAACCTTCGTTTTGCTATCTGATGTGTTAAGCTGTTGTGTGATTTACTTGTATGGTGACTTGGAAAACTGCGAGAAAATACTTGGGACGAGTATGAGTAGGTGTGAATGGTAGTAGAGGCCTATACTACCGGAAGCACATGACTCACACTTGAACCATGGAAAGTCACAAGGTTACCAAGAAGCTAGTAATTGATTATGTTTTATTCAACTATGTCGTTACCATCATTTCGTTAATGACTGAGAAGATGATTGTTATTCTGACCTTAAAGGTCATATCATATCGAGTCCGACCAAGATGAGTGTGTTATGTGGTTCAAAAAAAGCAAGTTTGATGTAGCATCCGACTTAAGCCGGAAGATTGAAATAAAAGATAATCAAAGCGATCGGTAGAGGTATCACGATAGTTGCTTGTATCTAGAAATGCTACCATTTAAGATATGATTATAACATGAAGGAAGGTATAGTTTGTTATGTAATTTGACTCTAAAAGACCTGAGTCCAAGCAATGCATCATACGATGAGAGGTCATTAGAACATGACCTATTGTCTATTATGATAATCGAAGGAAGAAACTTATCTCAAGTTTGTTAAAGAAGGAGTCTCCAATAAGGATTGATATCGTTACATGAAGATCATGATTGGAAGTCTAACATGAGATAGAGAGCTGGTCCAATATTGGGCACCGCCTGCAGTCAGGAAGTCTTAGAGTTAGATACTCATTCGAAGAAACATCAAAGTTACGATTATTACTTAGGATGAAGAGATGATGTATGGAGTCATCATGTGAGCCCTGTTTCGTTGATGATTCTGGGACGTAATCATCCTAAGGGGGAGATAATTGTGACGCTCGTAGAAACGGGCTAGTCAATTTAGAAATAATAGGGGTCGAAAACGACTTTTCGACAAAAGATTATTTAGAATAAATAATATTAACTGAGTTGTAGAATATGTCTCAAGGGTTCAATACATATAAAGAACACCGAAATCCGAGTTATAACGAAGAAGTTATGGCTTGTCGAAGTTTTTCGGCAAAACCGACACGGCACCGAGAGACGTAAATAGTTATTTTATGATAGAGGACTTTTTAGCCTTAGTGTTCTAAACAAAAGTTGTAGTATACATTAAGCCGAGAACATACAAAAAAAAAGAGAACGGCCAAATTTGACTTCGTATGAGGAAGTTATGAATTTTTTAAGATTTGACATAGTAGTGCACGACCCGAAACTCGAATTTTAGTTCGAGTGGGTTTTGGCCTACGCAACCTAAATGAGAGTTGAAGATATCTTTAATAGGAACTCAACGATAAAAAGACAGACGAAAACGGAGTCCGTATGAAGGAGTTACGAATTCTTCGCGGTCATTTAACAGTCTAATCTCCTCGTAGTGTTAAATTTAAGATCGGTTGTGAATTAGCTGATGGAGTCTAAATGAAAGTTGTAGATATTGTTTTTACCTACGCGTGGATATAAAGAACGTCGAAAAAGAAGCTCGTATGCAAAAATTACGAGGTTTAGAAGTCGGTAGGGTGCTGTGCAAAATCGGGTGATGTGGCTGAATATGGGCCAAGGCTTTCTCCCCAAGGCAAGCCACCAGGTGGTGACACCTGGCCATGGACTTGACGAGTAGGACCTCCTACTCGACGAGTAGAGCAGGATTCCAACCTATAAAAAGAGGTGTCGGTTTCCTCATTCTTCAGACCATCCCAACTTCACTTTCTTTCTCTATACTCTCTCTCTCTAGCCTCCCTTAAGCCCCCTAAAGTCTAGGTAAACCCCCTAGCACCCGAAGGAAGCCCCGAGGCTCCCGGAGTCCCAAGAAAAGGAGCCTTTCGGCTCAGGAACATTGCTCCGGCGAAACCCGGTTTTGCGAAAAAACCCGCTGTAAGTGAGCTATGTCTACCCTATCTTTAGTATAGCTTATGTTTTAATGTAGTAACATTATTAGGACCTTAAAATAATTATTTGGGATATTATTATGATTTATATAATAGTGTTGCTTAACGCTTGTATAATAGTAATAATAGCTAGAGTATTAATAAGTCGTGGTTAACGTTAGACTAAAACTCTAGTGGTAATGATACTAGGTTTTGTCCAAGGGAAATTGTTTTAAGATGAACGAAGCGCTGTCCTAGTACCGAGTGACCACCTTATCAGATGAGTGCATAGTCACTTTCATCTTATACATAGATATGAAGTATTTAATATGAATTACGTACTATGTGTGAATATTATCTGTATACTTTCTATCTATGCTGGATGAACAATTTTATACATGTTTTAAATGATTTAAACTGTATATATATTTTATATCTACATAATATGTTGGGTAGAACATGGGTAGATTAAATATGAGTTGGATGATGAGTTGAGAGGTGATATAGACAATGAGGTAAGGGTGAGAGGTGGACGATGTGAGAAGCCTTGTTCCCAAATGCTGGCCCCGTCATCTAGCAGAGTATGGATGACAACCACAGACTATTCTAGATAGTCTAGTGGAACACTAACAGGCTCGCAAACTGTAGGTTTTGTGAACGATGTGTTCACCGGTGTACTCTAAAAACCCATTGACATGTATTGCGAGCGGACTCTCGAAAACGATATTGTCAATAATCGAGATAACCCTCGGCGACTATGGAGTTAGTGCCTGTTGAGTAAACCTTGGTAACTATGGATTTAGTGCCTGTTGAGCAAACCTTAGTAACTATGGATTTAGTGTCCGTTGAGAAAACCTTGGCAACGATGGATTTCGTGCCGATTTCTTAGGATAATCCTTAGGAATAAATGAACGACGAATAGTTGATTCTTATGGTAGATCCTTAAGAGTAAAGAAGATAACGGGGATGGGTAATTGGGTTGATTGTTTGATGTTTAAACATAATAACTATATTATTGTGGGTTGAAAACCCTATGTACTCACCAGGTTTCCCAACCTGACCCACTCATTTTATTTGAATCACAGGTGTCGATATGAAGTTACATTACACTGAGAGATTAAGGTGATATAAATTACTAGTGGAAATGAATGTAAGTTCTGTTTATGCTTATGTTTCTATATTGACGATGACATCCCAATGTTTTAAAACGAATAAAATACATTTCTTCGGAAATGCCTTGATAACGTATTTATCATGTTTTTTTGGGAACAAATTCCGCAACATTTTTATTAAAAAGGGTACTCTGATTTTTATAAAGCATAAACAAAATCGGTCTTTTCTGGCCGTGAAAATGGGGATGTCACACCTAGGGATGAGCAAAAGGACTGAACCGGCTAGAACCGGCCCGAATCGGACCCGACCTGAGAACCGGCTTCGGCCAAAATCAAGAACCGAACCGGTCCGACGGTTCTACCGGTTCCCGGTTCCTACCGGTTCTTGTCGTGTCTTCAAATGTTGGAATCGGTCCTCGAAAAATAGCATCATACGGTTCTGGTTTTTGTCAGTTCTACCGGTTCCGGTTCCCGGTTCCAAAAATCCACAAAATAGTGTTCCGGTCCCGGCCCGACTGGTTCCATCGGGTTTCGGTTCCGGTACCGGTACCGGTTCCCCGGTCCATATGCTCATCCCTAGTCACACCTATACTACTGGAAGCACAAGACTCACGCTTGGATTAGGGAAAGTCACAAGGTTACCAAGAAGCCAATAATTGATTCTGTTTTGTTCATTTATGTCGTTACCATTGTTTCGGTGATGACTAAGAATATGATTGTTATTTCGACCCTAGTGGTCATATCAAATCAAGTCCGACTAAGACGAATATGTTACGTGGTTCAAAGAACTAAGTTCGATGTCACATCTGACTTAATACAAAAGAATGAAATAAAAGATGATCGAAGCGATCAATAGAAGTATCACAATCATTGTAAGAGCTTGTAGCTAGAAGTGCTACATGTTAGAATGCGATTATATCACATTAGAGCATGAAGGAAGTTGTGCTTCAAGTCTGGAATTTGACTCTAAAAGACCTGAGTCTAAGCGTCACATCATACGATGAAAGGTCATTAGAACATGACCCATTGGTCCATGGTGGTAATCAAAGAGCTTATCTTAAGTTTGTTAAGAAGAAGGAGTCCCCAATAAGGTATCGAGATTGTGACTTGGAAGTCATAATTGAAATTCTAACATGAGATAGAGGGTGGATTCAAGATCAAGCACCGACTGTAGTTAAAGAAGTCAAAGAGTTAGATGTTAACTCAAGGGAACATAGAAGTTACGGTTATCACCTAGGATGAAGAGATAACGTGTGGAGTCATTATACAAGCCCTGTTTCATTGATGATTCCGGGACGTAATCATCCTAAGGGGGAGATAATTGTAACGCCCGCAGATTCGGGCTAGTCAATTTAGAGACAATAAGCGTCAAAAATGAATTTTTAATAGAAGATTATTTAGAATAAATAATCTTATCCAAATTATAGTATATGTCACAAGGGTTCCGTACATATAAAGAATGTTGAAATCCGAGTTATAACGAAGAAATTATAACCTGTCGAAGTTTTACAGCAAAACCGGCACGCCACCGGGAATCGTAAAAAGTAATTTTTTGATAAACTAATTTTTAGCCCTATACATATAATAGAAAGTTGTAGTATACATTAAGCTGAGAGCATACATAAAAAGAACGCCAAAATTTGACTTCGTATGAGGAAGTTATGATTTTTCTAAGATTTGGCACAACAATGCACAACCTGAAATTCGAATTTTAGATCGAGCGGTTTTTGGCCAACGCGACCTAAATGAGAATTGAAGATCTCATTATTAGTAGCGCAACGTTAAAAATACAAACGAAAACGAACGTCAGATGAAGAAGTTATGATTTTTAACGGACTTTTCCTGTCCCGACGTGTTAAAAATATAACTGTAAAAATTAATTCAAAATTAGTCGACGGAGTCTAAACAAAAGTTGTAGATTATGATCCCACCAATGCGTGGATATAACGAACGTTGAAAATAGAGCTCATATGCGAATGTTATGATTTTTCTAAGTCGGGAATGAGTTGTGCGAAATCGGGTGACGTGGCACAATCCTAACCATTGCTTTCTCCCCAAGGCTTGCCACCAGATGGTGACATGTGGCATGGACTCGGCAAGTAGGTATTATGACTCGACGAGTCCATCAGATTTCCAGCCTATAAATAGAGGTGCGGGGCAACCTCATTTCTCACACCTTCAAACCCTTCTTTCTCTCTCTAGAAACTCTCTCTAAGCCTCCCTAACCCCCAAAGCCTAGGGTAACTCCCTAGCACGAGGCGGAAGCCTCGGAGCGCCTGAAGGCTCTGAAAAGAAGAGCTTTCAGCTCAGAAACACTGCTCGGCGAAGCCCGGTTTTTAATAAAAACCTGCTGTAAGTGAGATACGCCTACTGTACTTTAAATATAGCTTATATTTAAATATAATATCGTTATTATGAACCTATAAATAAGATTTATCAGTGATTCAAGGTCATTATACTGATTGATCTACTTACGGGAACGATGTCTAGGCTGTGATTTATTGAGGTGTTTAAAGTGGGATTACCAAACAGTATACTTTGTATACCAAACTGTAACACCCGGATTCCCAGGTATTATTTTTATTCTTTTATTTTTGAATGATGTGAGGAGACTCGGCGAGTTGGAGTCTAAACTCGCCGAGTAGGATCGCGGTTTTGCACGCGGGTTCGCATCTGGACTCGGCGAGTCCACGCTGTTTAATGAAACCCTAATTTCCAGGGCGTGAGACCTATTTAAAGGGGCTTGTGGCCGTCATTTGCGGCCACCAACCCCAGAGAGAAACCCTAAAGAGATCTTGAGCGTTTTGGGAGAGAGAGGAGGCCATTGTTAACCTTTGAAGCTTTGTTTGGCAAGGCAAAGGAGATTCTAGCCAAGAGGAGGCAAGGGAGGTGGACATCCTTCGAATTTGGAGCTCAGAGCATCATTTTGGAGGTATATTTTGGCCCCCTTTTCTGTTATTATGATGAACATGGGGGTTTAGGGTTTCTTGACCCCTTTGTTGGTTAGATTTGATGTCCATTTCGTCCCTATTTGTGACGAGGCTTGAAATGGGATCGATAGAGGTCCAGAGAAGCTTTATTCCTTAAGCTTTATGAGGATTCATGGGAGTTTTGACCAAGGGTTATGAGATATGGGGCTAAAACATCATATAGGAGCAAATAGATGTTGTTTGAGCACCAAGGTTTGGACTTCACGTGATTATCATGCTTAGGGAGGCCAAATTTATGATTGTATGGAACAAATCTGACCTCAGAAGTGGGCTTGAGTTTATGCATGGCATGAACTCGCCGATTCTGAAGAACAGACTCGGCGAGTAGCATGAAGTTTGCCCGTAACCACTCAGTGAGTGGTCTTGTCGAGTTGAGGGAAAGACTCAGTGAGTCAGGGTGAGTCGGGGGGATTGAGTCAAGCCAGAACTCACCTAGTTGTTCTTGAAACTCGGCGAGTTGAGTCGTGGTGGCCACGCGATTCATGCCAGGTGGAACTCGTCGAGTCAGAGAAGTACTCGGCGTGTCAAGAGAGGATCCAAGAGAGTCAGTGGACACGTATAGACTCGCCGAGTCGCCCTAGTGCACTCGGCGAGTCTGGTCAAAGTTGACTGTTGACCTTGTTGACCTTTAGGGTTGAGTGCAGTTGTATTTATGAGTGTATTACTTTGTGTGATTAGGCGAAGGCTAGATCACGTTTATTCTGAGACAGATATTTACCGAGACATCGAGGTGAGTCTTCTCACTATACATTACCGAGAGTGGTATATCGTGTAGACTAGAGGGTCTTATTTGTTATGTATGAGATTATGTGCTATGTGTTATGTGTATCCTGTATGTTGTTATAGACCGTACCGAAGGGTCCAACGATACAGACCGGGCCGGAGGGCCCAACGAGCTATGACCGGACCAGAGGGTCCAACGAGCTACGGGACTGGAGGGTCCTGCTGAGACACATCGACCGGAGGGTCGCATTATAGCCTTGAGTGGCGTATGTGTTGTATGTGGTATTTTGGGGAACTCACTAAGCATTTATGCTTACAGTTGTTGTGTGATGTGTTTCAGGTACCAGTGATGAGCGTGGGAAGGCGCCGGCATGATCCGTACACACACGAGGAGTTTATGTTTTGGATTCTGGGGAGATGTCTTTGTGATAAATATATTTGAAACAATATGTTGATGTTATTTTGTGAAAAATGATGGTTTTGAAAATGAAAATTTTGTTTTGAAAATTTACGTTGTTAGAAGTTCGTATCAGAGCCTTGGTTTGAGGGATTCGGGTGCATCTTTGGGCGTATTTGAACTCAAACTGAGGAATTGAGGAGAATTTTTATAATAAAATAATTTTTTCGAAAAGAGTAACAGAGTTTTGAGACAAACAGAGCAGAGCCGTGTGTACGATCAGCCAGCGCCCGAGCGACGAATTCCCCAAAAGTACCCTTACTTTATGTGTTATGAGATATGTTATATTATGCATGCTAGAGTAGGCTAAGTATACATATTAGGACTAGAGTGGCCTGATTTGTGATGCCTTAGCCTAGGAGTTTTCTGCTGTTGAGATGCTTTGAGGGCGAGTGATAGCAGTTAGGAGCTCATGAGAATAGAGTACTTGTAATCCAAGATCCAAGGAGGAGGACTTGAAGTGAATGCTGGTGCGGTGTGGTCAGTAGTATTGGGCCCGTACTACTGAAGACACCGGACCAGTGGGCATTTCAAGTAAGAATCTTTTGGACGACGGAGGACAAGTTGGGTTGCGTCATCAAGTATGAGCATGTTCGATCGAATCTTTGATAATTTTTGTTGTATTTCAGAGACATCATGGTTGGGACTCGACACACACCTGAGACCAGTGGTGTCAGCGACGAGGAGATCCGTCGGATGATTCATGAGGAGGTGGCTACTGCCATCGGGGCTGAGATTCCTGAGATGTTTGGAGACATCAAGACCACATTGATCGAGACTTTTGATGAGCGGTACGCCGCGTTAACTGAGGCTGCTGCAGCTACTGCTACTGTTGCTGCTGCCAGACCTCAGGGAGGTGACTCGTTGTTGTTCCGAGAGTTCAACAACACGAAGCCACCAGAGTTCGACGGGACGCAGGACCCGATTGCCGCTATGAGATGGATCTCTGACATCGAGGGATGTTTCTATACGTGCTCTTGTCCAGAGCACTTGAGGGTTCGGTTCGCCTTGAACCAGCTCCGCCTGGGAGCGAAGGATTGGTGGAAGTTCGTGACAACGAACTTTACTTTGGCTGAGATTTCTGAGGTGACCTGGGAGAGGTTCACCGTTATGTTCCGAGAGGAGTATGTTCCCCCGGTAGAGAGGGAACGGTTGATCCAGGAGTTCTTGACCCTCAAGTAGGGTACTGATTCAGTGACTGTCATCACCAGGAAGTTCCATGAGAGGGAGATGTTTTGCCCTAAGCAGGTGTCGACTGAGCAGGCTCGTATGAGCCGTTATCTGGGTGTTATGAGGAGAGATATACGGGAGTTCGTGGCGAACTCGACTTACCGGACATTTGCTGAGCTCCAGGCAAATGCCCGGAAGAGGGAGATCAAGCTGGAGAGTCAGGCCAGGGAGGAGGCCGAGTCTCAGAGGATGGATCGGCGACCGACCCAGTCTCAGCCGGCAGCCAAGCGGGCTAGACCCGCTGATTCGAGATCTGGGGGCGCGAAGGGCCGCACTTGTGGGAAATGCGGTAAGAGTCATGAGGGGTCGTGCAGGGCTGGAGTATGTTACAAGTGTGGGAAGGAGGGGCATATCGCGAGGGAATGACCCAAGGGATTCTCGATTTGCTTTCATTGCAACCAGACCGGCCATCGGAAGGCTGAGTGCCCGCAGCTTCTTCAGGGATCTGCGCCTGCTGCTAGGGTTACCGAGACTCGGCCAGTGAAGGCCGAGACCCCGAGGGCTCGTGGGAGAGCGTTTCAGTTGACCGCGGAGGAGGTCCGCGCAGCGCCTGATGTTGTGGCTGGTATGTATTTTCTTTTCATCTTTTATTTGAGTTGAGATTTTATGCTTATATGATCATATGCGTAGGTACTTTTCTTGTGATCTCTGTGCCTGCATTGGTGTTATTTGACTTGGGTGCGAGTCAGTTGTTTGTTTCCATAGCATTTAGTCAGCATATTAGTACCCGTCGAGAGGCATTGGATCGGCCTCTATGAGTTTCCATAGCTGATGAGCGAGCTGTGTATGCTTCGGAGGTGATTAGAGGATGTGTCCTTGAGATCTTCGATGTGGAGTTCCCGATAGATCTGGTCCCGATCGCGATGAGGGACGTGTGTGTGATAGTAGGTATGGATTGGTTGATCCGTTATGGAGCTGTGATAGACTGCAAGGGTCAATTGGTGTCGATTTGAGACCCTAGTGGGGGAGTTCTTTTGGTGTACGGCGAGGGTACACGTTCAGGGTCAACATTTTGTTCGGCCGCCAGAGCGAGACAGACTCTACAGCAGGGCTGTAGGGGTTTTGTGGCATATGTGATGGATGCGAGGGCTGATATTGAGAGTCCGAAGTCAGTTGATGAGGTTCCGATAGTGCGTGAGTTTTCGGATGTGTTTCCAGAGGACTTGCCGGGTGTGCCTCCGGAGAGACAGGTAGAGTTTGGTATTGAGTTGGTTCCAGGAGCTGCGCCTATCGCTAAGGCGCCGTATCGCCTTGCGTCTCCGGAGATGCAGGAGTTGTCCTCGCAGCTTCAAGAACTGCTGGGGAAGGGGTTTATCAGAACGAGCAGTTCGCCTTGGGGAGCGCCTATCCTTTTTGTCAAGAAGAAGGATGGCTCGCTCCGGATGTACATCGATTATCGTGAGCTGAATAAGCTAACGGTCAAGAACCGTTACCCGTTGCCAAGGATCGATGATCTGTTTGATCAGCTGCAGGGAGTATCTTGGTTCTCCAAGATCGATTTGAGGTCTGGGTATCATCAGGTGAGGGTGCGGGAGGAGGACGTGCAGAAGACAGCCTTCCAGACTCGTTATGGGCATTACGAATTCGTGGTGATGCCTTTCGGACTCACCAACGCACCAGCGGTGTTCATAGATCTCATGAACAGGGTGTGCAGACCAATGTTGGATCGCTCGGTGATCGTGTTCATCGACGACGTTCTGGTGTATTCTAGATCCAGGGAGCAGCATGAGGAGCATTTGAGGGAGATCCTCGGAGTTCTGAGATCGAAGAGGCTTTATGCCAAGTTCTCCAAATGTGAGTTCTGGTTACGAGAGGTCCAGTTTTTAGGGCATCTTGTTAACCAGAAGGGGATTTTAGTCGACCCGGCCAAGATTGAGGCGGTTATGAGGTGGGAGGTGCCGAGATCACCCACCGAGATCAGGACTTTTCTGGGATTGGCCGGCTATTATCGGAGATTTATTAAGGATTTCTCCAAGATCGATGTGCCCCTCACCAAGTTGACCCGGAAGGTTGTTGCGTTTTCTTGGGGTCCGGAGCAGCAGACCTCGTTCGAGACACTTCGGAGGAAGTTATGCGAAGCCCCAGTGTTAGCCCTTCCGGAAGGGATGGAAGATTTTGTGGTTTATTGTGACGCATCGATATCCGGATTAGGAGCAGTGCTTATGCAGAGGGGGCATGTGATAGCTTATGCATCGAGGCAGCTTAATCCTCACGAGTTGAGATATCCCACGCATGATTTGGAGTTGGGAGCGGTAGTGTTTGCTCTCAAGATCTGGCGACACTACCTGTATGGGGTTCGATGTACGATATACACGGACCACAAGAGCTTGAAGTATTTGATGGATCTGCCCAACCTAAATATGCATCAGAGGAGGTGGTTGGACGAGGTCAAGGATTATGATTGTGAGATCCTGTACCACCCGGGCAAGGCTAATGTTGTAGCCGATGCACTGAGCCGTAGGGCGGAGAGCGCCCCATTGCGAAATGTATGTTTGAGATTGACAGTGATGACTCCGGTTTTGGATGCTATTTGAGGGGCCCAGGCTGAGGCTGTGTAGCCTGAGAGCCAGAAGAGGGAACGAGTTGTCGGGCTGGTATCGGAGTTTGTTACCGATAGTCGGGGGCTTATGACATTTCAGGGTCGGATTTGGGTACCGTCCGTGGGCAGGATGCGTACCATTTTGATGGAGGAGGCTCATCGATCGAAATTCTCGATCCATCCCGGGGCCACTAAGATGTTTTTGGACCTAAAAAAGGATTATTGGTGGCCCTGTATGAAGAGGGATGTCGCATGGTTTGTAGAGAGATTCTTGACCTGTCGCAGGGTTAAGGCCGAGCATCAGCGTCCGCATGGTAAGTTGTAGCCTTTAGAGATTCCCGAGTGGAAATGGGAATAAATTACCATGGATTTCATCACCAAATTGCCAAGAACCGCGAGGGGTGTCGATGCAATTTAGGTGATTGTGGATAGGTTGACAAAGAGTGCTCACTTCCTGGCCATCAGTGACAGCTCTTCCGTGGAGAAGTTGGCGGAGATGTATGTGAGAGAGGTGGTATCGTGGCATAGAGTGACAATTTCGATTTTCTCAGATCGAGATGTACGTTTCACTTCCAGATTCTGGAAGAAGTTTCCTGAGGAATTGGGAACGAAACTGCATTTTAGTACATCATACCACCCCCAGACCGACGGGCAGAGTGAGCGGACGATTCAGACGCTTGAGGACATGCTCCGAGCATGTGTGTTGGATTTCGGCGGAAGTTGGGACACGTATTTTCCCTTAGCAGAGTTCTCTTACAACAACAACCATCATTTGAGCATTGGCATGCCGCCCTTTGAGCTGTTGTATGGGAGGAGGTGTCGGACCCTTATCTTTTGGGGAGAAGTAGGGCAGCGCGTGATGGGTAATACCGAGATCGTGCTTCAGACGACAGAGCAGATCCAGAAGGTTAGACAGAGATTTTTGACCGCTCAGAGTCTTCAGAAGTGTTATGCGGACAGACGCCGGTTTGAGCTTGAGTTTCAGGTCGACGACTTTGTGCTCCTGAAGGTATCTCCTTGGAAAGGAGTGATTCGATTCAGGAAGAGGGGCAAGTTGGGGCCCCGATATATTGGTCCTTTCAGGGTGGTCGCGAGGGTAGGGAGGGTAGCCTATCTTTTGGAGTTTCCAGCAGAGTTGGGTCAGATTCACGACACTTTCCACGTATCACAGTTGCGAAAGTGTGTAGCCGATGAGTTGGCAGTAGTGCCACTAGAAGATATTCAGGTGGATGCGAGTCTGAATTATACTGAGAGACCAGTGGCGATCATAGATCGGAAGATCAAAGTCCTGAGAAATAAAGAGGTGTCACTGGTGCAGGTCCAGTGGCAGCATCGGAAAGGGTCAGATTTAACTTGGGAGTCGGAGCGTAAGATGCGTGAGCAGCATCCGGAGTTATTTGCAGAGTGAGACTTTAAGGGCGAAGTCTGATTCTAGTGGGGGAGAATTGTAACACCCGGATTCCCAGGTATTATTTTTATTCTTTTATTTTTGAATGGTGTGAGGAGACTCGGCGAGTTGGAGTCTAAACTCGCCGAGTAGGATCGCGGTTTTGCACGCGGGTTCGCGTCTGGACTCGGCGAGTCCACACTGTTTAATGAAACCCTAATTTCCAGGGTTTGAGACCTATTTAAAGGGGCTTATGGCCGTCATTTGCGGCCACCAACCCCACAGAGAAACCCTAAAGAGATCTTGAGCGTTTTGGGAAAGAGAGGAGGCCATTGTTAACCTTTGAAGCTTTGTTTGGCAAGGAAAAGGAGATTCTAGCCAAGAGAAGACAAGGGAGGTGGTGTAACACCCCGTTGCTAAGAGTACTTAATTGTGGGTCCCCGGGATTTAAGAGGATGGGTATTTTGGTCCTTTTGTGGGAAAAATGGAAAAAGAGGGCCAAATATGAAAGTTGGGACACACCGAGTACGCCCAACGTAAGCTGGGATTACGCCCAGCGTAATTGAGTAAGTGGACGCGGGTGCAAGGTTGAGTACGCCCAGCGTACTCTCAGAGTTCTAAAACCCTAAAATTAGGGTCAGACACTATATAAGGAACATGTTGGTTCATACCCTAGCCTCCATAAGCTCTTTCTTAACCTCAGAAACCCTAAATAGCCGTTCTACCTCCATTGTTGGGTGTGTTTGGCCTTGGAAAGCTTATTTTGGCAAAGGAGAGGCTAGAAGAAGAAAGAGGAAGTTGTCATAGAAGGAGTTGAGTGGCTGGAGCTTATAGATCTGGAAAGATATCATCCTTTGGAGCCTATCTGAGGTATAAAGCTTCTTGCTTGTCATTTATATTGCATAGATCTAAGTGTTGTGAAGTTTTGACATCCTTCTTGTCCCAAAAGTCCTCATCTTGATGCATGTTTTGAGTTGGTCAAGATTATCTGTCCTTTCAGACCTTTGGAGAGGTCTTGAGTGAGAAAAATGAGGTCCCAAGGGATGTGGTTGTTCCATGTGTGAGATATGTAGGTCTTAATGGATTAAGACCTTGGATTAAGAGCTTTATGGACGTCCCAAGTGATAAAGTTTGAGACTTTATGAATCTTAGGCATATTTGGCCTAAGGATTTGAAGTTTGGGCTTAAGGTCTTAAGCCATTAAGAAGTTATGAGGGCTTAATGAGCAGCGAAGTTACGCCCCGCGTAACTTAAGAGTACGCCCCGCGTAGTGGTTCAGTGCCCCGATCCCCAGTTGCGAATCAGTGTGTACGCCCCGCGTACCAAGGAGGGTATGCCCAACGTACTCCTTCTGTTGGGTTTTTCATTTTGGGCCTTAGGGATTGGGTTGTTATTGGGCTGCTGGATTTTGGGCCGTGACTGGACATTATGGATAGAGTATTGTGGACCCATTAGTTGTATTGGACCATGGGTCTAGGCCCATTTGGTGAGGTGGGCCCAATTTAGTAAATTGGGCCGATAGTGGGCTTTGCTTCGGACTTTTGGACTTTGGGCCATTAGTGGGCTTGAGAGCTTATCCAGTGTTGGGCCGGAATGAGTTAAGGGTAAATTGGTAAATTTATCCTTGGAAGGGTATTGTGCTTAGCCTAATGATTATTTGTGCTATGTTGGCTAGTTTGGGATTTTCGGTGAGTCGGTGATTCGAGAATCTGCTTCTTCAGTTCAGAGTTTCGGCAGTGGCAAGGTGAGTTATCCTCACTATATTAACAGGGTCTAAGGCACCAAGGCCAACCCTTTATCGAATTTAGATCCGAGTATTTGTTGTTATGTTATTGCTTTGATATGTTTGCATCCTGGTAGCTAGGATGGTATGTGTTAGAGACCTGGTTAAGGTCGGTATCCTGTTATGTAGGATGATGCTATGCTAGTGACCGGTTAGATCGGTATCCTGGTTAGGATGATGATATCTTATGTGATCTGCTAGATCGACTTGTTGACTGTGAATTGTTATATGATTGTATGTTTATGTGCACATGGTTGTTGAACTGGGGTTGGGTTGAGGCGGGTCCTGCTTTGTGTTGTAGGCCAAGATACCCAGGGTGGGCCGGTTGTCCCGAAGGCCCAGCGAGCGGTCCGGATATGCTGTAGGCCCCAAGAGGGCGGACCAGACGTGCCGAGGCTCGGAGAGTGGACCAGGCTGACTGAAGGCCCGGTGCGGGCGGACCAGTCATATTGTAGACTTAGAGAGTGGACCAGGTGGATTGAAGGCCCGGAGTGGGCGGACCAATCACACTGCAGACTCGATGTGTATGGCTAGACTCGGAGGGTGGACCAGGTGGACTGTTGGCCGGTGCGGCGGACCAGTCACACAGTAGACCCGAAGTGCATGGCTGTTCTGTGATCGGATATGATATGGCATGTTATGCGTGTATGGTATATGTGGTTGGTATTTTGGGGATATCTCACTAAGCTTTCGGGCTTACAGTTGTGGTTTAATGTTTTTCAGGTTCTTCAGGAGACCGTGGCAAGGCAAAGGCGTGATCGTACCGCTCCTCATGTTTATGTTGTGATGTGATTCTGGGAATACTCTAAATTAATTGTATTGAAAACCTTTTTGTAAAAATTTAATGAAATCGGGTTGTTTTTGAAAAGTTTAAATTGGTTGGAAATTTATGGTCGTTACAAGTTGGTATCAGAGCCTTGGTTTGAGTGAATTGGAGGAACACTCGTGTGACTCCAGTCTCAAATCGAGGAGGGTGTTCAAAAGATAATTTAAAATGGATTTCAAAATGGGTAAAGGAGGACGCGGAGGTACGATCATCCAGAGCCAGTAAGTAACCCCAAAATACCATACATGATATTTGTTTTTGAGCTTTGATAGAACAACATGCTAGTGCTAGGCTAGGGATCTTCAGGATTTCATGATAATGTTGCCTGATTTATGATGTCTGTTAGCCTAGGGTTTCCTCGTGGGAGATTTCCAGTGTTCCTCTAGTAGTGAGGGTTGAGCGTTTGTTATGTATGTTTTCACTAGGGTGTTGTGGTAGTACTTCATACAAATATGGGTAGGTGTGAGATATCCCCAAATCCAAACTCTTTAACTTTCTCATCGAAGCATAGATTCCATCTACGAGACGCTTGCTTAAGCCCATAAATGGACTTCTCAAGCTTGCACACTCTATTGGGATGCTTGGTATCGACAAAACCCTCTGGCTGAGCCATGTAAACATCCTCAGCCAACTTCCCATTAAGGAAAGCGGTCTTGACATCCATCTGCCATATCTCATAATCATGAAATGCAGCAATGGCTAACATCACCCTAATAGATTTTATTTTCGCAACTGGTGAGAAGGTCTCATCATAGTCAACTCCGGGAGTTTGAGTAAAGCCCTTCGCAACCAATTGCGCCTTATATGTGTGTACATTCCCATCCACGTTGGTCTTCTTATTGAAGATCCATTTGCACCCAACGGTCTTACGTCCGGGC
Source organism: Lactuca serriola (assembly GCF_051521515.1). Taxonomy (NCBI): domain Eukaryota; kingdom Viridiplantae; phylum Streptophyta; class Magnoliopsida; order Asterales; family Asteraceae; genus Lactuca; species Lactuca serriola. Next base: position 7,661,365 of record NC_136414.1, on the reverse strand, counting down.
ACATTATCAACCAAATTCCAAACTTGGTTGTCATACATGGATTGGATCTCGCTATCCATTGCCTCTTTCCATTTGCAGACTTCGGGCCTGCCATGGCTTCCTTATAGCTATTAGGTTCATCTAAATTTATTAGTATACCATCACTAATATACGTGTCCCCTTCGGTAGTAATATGAAAACCATAAAGCTGGGGTTGTATTCTAACTCTTTCGGAACGTCTAAGAGGTAAGGACTCGTCAATCGGTTCAACCGGAGTTTCCTCCTCGGGTTGAGCGCCAGCGGTGGAGGTTCCTTCATCACTCAATTCTTGAATCTCTTCAAGCTCGATCTGCTTCCCAGTGTCTCCTTGGCTTATGAGTTCTCGCTCTCGGAAAACCCTTCTTCTCGCAACGAAGACAACATTGTCATTCGGTCTATAGAAGAGATATCCAAAGGATTTCTGCGGGTAGCCGATGAAAATACATCGCTCATTACGATGTTCGAGCTTGTCGTGAGTATCTCGTCTTACGAAAGCCTCGCAACCCCAAACCTTGATATGTGCCAACGAGGGAGCTTTCCCTGTCCACATCTCGTGAGGTGTTTTGGCAACCTTCTTTGTAGGGACTCGGTTAAGGATATGGGCGGCAGTCTCTAAGGCATACCCCCAGAATGAGATAGGTAGTGAAGCACGACTCATCATAGAACGAACCATGTCCAACAAGGTTCGATTACGCCTTTCTGCCACACCATTCAACTGCGGTGTCCTAGGTGGCGTCAATTGTAAAACTATTCCGCATTCTTTGAGATAGTCGTGGAATTCAAGACTTAGTTACTCTCCTCCTCGATCGGATCGAAGCATCTTGATTTTCTTTCCCAATTGATTCTCCACTTCATGTTTGAATTCTTTGAACTTTTCAAACGTTTCAGACTTGTGCTTGATTAAGTAAATATACCCATATCTACTATAATCATCGGTGAAAGTCACATAGAAGCGGTTCGCATCCTTTGTGGTGGATCTAAAGGGTCCACATACATCGGTATGTATGAGATCCAATAAACCCTCACCCCTCTCACATGTACCAGTGAAGGGTGACTTGGCCATCTTTCCAAGCAAACAAGACTCATACGTGTCATCTTCCCTAAGGTCGAATGACTCCAACACTCCATCCTTTTGGAGTTGGGCTATGCGCTTCTTGTTGACATGTCCAAGACGACAATGCCACAAGCATGATTTATCCATACTATTGGAAGAATCCATGCATAAAACATCATTTCCTAGGTTATCTACAATCATAACAGTTTCATAAATTCCATTACAAGGCATTGCTTCAAAATATAAGACACCATTTAGATAAACATAAATCGAACCATTCTCATTATTAAAAGAAAATCTAAATCCTTGTCTAAACAAACCATGAAATGAAATGATGTTTCTTGCCATATCTGGCGAGTAGCAACAATTATTCAAATCTAAACTTAATCCATTACTAAGCACTAAAGAATACACTCCAATCTTGGTGACAGGCGAAGATCTTCTCTTCCCCATGATTAGATTTATTCTTCCACGCTCCACATCCCTATTTCTTCTTAGTCCCTGCAATTCAAAACAAATGTGGTAACCACACCCGGTATCAAGGACCCAAGAAATAGCATGACATGAATCATTAGATTTAATTGAGTAAATACCTTCGAAAGACGGCTTGATCTTTCCTTCCCTGATGGCTTGCAGATATTCTGGGCAGCTTCTTTTCCAATACCCTATTTTGTGGCAATGGTGGCACTCTGCCTCCTTCGGGTTAGGGTTGGGTTTAGCAGGATCAACTTTGGTCCCACTAGAAGAGGAACCATCTTGGGACTTTCCCTTGCGGTGGCTCTTTGACGGAGCCTTCCTCTTCTTGCCCCTTCCCTCCCCAATAGCCAAAACAGGAGCAGCGGGTGGATTGGGAGTGGGTGCAACAGACTTGTCCTTGAGGTTGCTCTCAGCAACCCTTAGGAGACCTTGGAGTTTGCTTAGGGTGACCTCTTCCTTGTTCATGTGGTAGGTTATCCTAAATTGGTTGTAACACGGAGGCAAGGAATGAAGTACAATGTCGATCGCCAAATCTTCCCCAAAGTCGACATTCAACTTGCGAAGACGATCGACATACCTTTGCATCTTTTGCAAGTGCACGGTTAGAGAATCTCCATGTCCCATTGTAGCAGAGATCATGTTAGTGAAAATCTCGTAACGTTCCTGCCTCGCATTTTGATGGTATCTCTCCAATAAGTCTTGATGCATCTCATAAGGATACATGTCCTCATAGGACTTTTGGAATTCGGCGTTCATTGTGGCTATCATGATGCAATGAACCTTCGTTACATCATGTTCATGAGTTTCAAAAGCAGTCATTTCAGCCGGAGTAGCGATTTCTGGATTGATCTTCTCGAGCTTCTCGTCAAGGACATACTCCTTGTCCTCGTAGCGAGCAATTGTGCGAATATATCTTATACATTCGCTAAAGTTCGTTCCCTCGAAAGTCAATTTTTGGCAAAGGCTCATTAGCGTGAATGAGCTAGCAGCAGCGTTGTTCGCGTTCGACATCTACAAATAGAAAGGACAAAGTTTGATTAGAATTAAATCCCTAATTATCACCCAATGTGAAAAATTAGGGCTAGGATCCAACAACATTATTTACACATTAGAAAAGGGATGCCGTAATCCAACATGCAAACAATTTGAAGGTAAGTGAATGACGATTCACTAATTCTCCACCATGAAAACATAACCTTAAGTTCTAAATGTATTGAGAATTCCTTGGTTTCGATGAGATTCATTGAACTTTTCAATGGCATGTTTAAATCTCGATATGCCCCTCTCGTTTGTGACTGGGATGCCGAGGATCACAAAGTGGGTGTGAATAACCATGCAAATGTACACGGTGCCTTCATTGTTACAATCATCTGTTCGATGTGCCGGTAAACCACACACGCTCCATCGAACTATGATAAACAATGAATCACCCTTTGCCATCTATGCTTAGAACCAATTAGTGTGCCGGTAAACCACACACGCTCCACTAACTTATTAGCAAGGGTGCAAAGTGTAATTTCATGGGTTTGCATCAATTCACTTTTCCTAAAGTAGCTAGGATTGGGAATTTGAAAAACATGTAGTTACTTTGTATTTTAATATTATACTTTTAATGAGGAGATAGGGTTTCCCTATTGTAAGTCCCTAAAATTGTTTGTGTATCAATCAGATCCAGTTGATGGTGTGGAATCCCAATCAATTGGATGATGTCAGATCAATATAGAAGAGAAGGAGAAGAAGAATAACTTGAATCTAATGTATTGATGATATGATTGATGCTCGTTAGAATAGATTCTCTTTCACACACAATTCTTCTCTGTAACTTTCTCTCTCTTCTCTAGCCTTCTCTCTTCTAACCGTACACTCCCACATGCACTCCTCACCCTATATATATGAGACATGGGCCACCAGCAGCACACAAGTGCACACGCGTGTACGGCCGTACACAGCCACAATATTACATATTATATTATAGAAAAAATATATTTTCCTAGAAAAGCAAAGTATAAACCATATTTTTGACCCAAAAATCTCCCTCTTGGTTTATAGCTTTCTTTTCTAATTGACCCAACAAACTCCTCCTAAAAAGTAGTTGGCCTTTCTTGTAAATCTTCAATGGGAGCTTTGGCTTCAGCTTTAATCTTTAATTTCTTCACAGCTTCAAGATGAACTTGATGAATCTTCATGAATGACTTCATCTCGAGCGGTTGGGCTTTTCTTCAAGATTTGACTCTGAACGCACATTAAGTGAGGAGACTTGATGAAAAGATTCTTGAAAGATAGCACTTTCAGGTTGAGAATCTTCAGAGAGAACAACAGAGAGAAATAATCTTCTGGATCACTTTAGCAGGTTCATAGATAGCAGCAAACTGATTGAGGAGGCTTCAATGCAATCTGTTACATAATGTTCAAGTACAACTTCACCATGCTTCTGGGGTTGACAAATTGAATGTCGAAAGAATAATCTTCATTTCTTGCTCTTTCGAATGCGAATTCTTCGATGCTCACGAATGAAGCCTTGGCTCAGAAGATCTTTAATACAGTCTCCACGAGTCTCATCTACGCCTGAAATCACTTTTCAAGACAAACCAAAACTAAAAGAAAAATTAGCACACAAAAAAAATATTTTTGGATTTTTGATATTTTCTGGAAAAATAAAAACAGAAACAAAAATATTTTTGGATTTTCTGAACAAGAAATAACACTATTTTTTGATTTTTAATTTTCTGATTTTTGTTTGATTTTTGAATTATTTTTAATTCTCCTCCTAAAATTTGTGCATAAAGGAAAACTATGAACAAATTTAACAAAAATAAAATGATATCTAACTTTAAGAATGATTTGGGATCAAAGTTTTTAGACAGCCTTTATCCGCTTGTCGGTACCTTTCATATTCACATCTTTGTCTGGTCGATCGTCGGTATTGTTGTCCACTTAAACACGAAAAATTGTGACAAAATTAGGACATACTATAAGTGACAAGACAATGTGATGCTAAGTTCCTAGATATTATATCTGATCCTAAGTTTCTAGATACTATATCTTAAGGACCATTCAGCTGACGACGACCAGGGATATTGTTGTCCACCTGAATTGAGCTGCGAGATCTATAGACAATCTGTATGTGTTCAATTTTAAGTGTACTAGAACGTGTTTCCCGCTTCCAGATATGCCCCGGTAATCAAGGACTTCCAGAGCACTCCTTACATCGGATGAGCAGACCATCATTAGGGGAGAAGATAGATTCAGAGTATTATCAATTACAGTGCATATGCTGTGTACCAGGTCGGATTGTTCGTCATGCAAAGGAGACAACATATGGCTAACAGATAAGAGGAATTTCATATGTATATATATATATATATATATATATATATATATATATATATAATATGCAGAGAAATAGAGTTGCATATGTTACAGTCCAGGTCGGATCTCTTCCAATCACGCAGAGGAGGTAACATAGGACTAACAGACGGAAAGAAAGAAAATGATTTTCTACAGACCTAATTTATCGGAATTTACCAGTTGCCCCATCAATACCGGAATTAAGGACAGAATCTGCACATGGAGGAAAAGTTAAACCACAGTTCCAGATACGGGTTCATTTAATGTGACGAGTAGATTCCCATATATATCTCCCTGCTCAACCTATCCAAGCGTCGTATTGTCAGGCTAAAAGGAACTAACTAGGTCAAGATTTGTCAAGTCTATAAATTTCCTAAGTTCAACTCTTCCTAGTCATGTCCATTTAGAATCTTTCGTGCCTACCGACGCATCAAACCAGAGCAGAGACCCTTCAACTTTGGGTACGTTACGCAGACTCAGATTGCCTGTTATCACTTGATAATATCACTTCCCAAAACATCTACCTCAAGCACATTCCATAACCAGCATATTATTATTATTATTATTATTATTATTATTATTATTATTATTATTATTATTTTAATGTTTTTTATTTATTTAGTTATTTTTTTTAAATTTTCTAATTTTTGTTTTGTTTTTATTTCTCCCCCTAAATTTGTGCATAGGAGAGAAACGAAAGTAAATGCGCAAATTTAAACTATCCTAAAACAAAAATTAGTCTTTAAAGCGAATCAGCTTAAGAAAAACTCAGGAGTATAGAGAAGAAAACTCAAACCGTAAGTCACCGATTGAATTTGCATCCAGAAGGTCTGAGAACAGCACACAAAATATCAGAACAGACCCAAAAATTCTTCATGTCATTAAGCACTAACCCCATGTGATCCCTTCCTTTCTTCCCTTCCCGCAAAGGACACATACTCTCAAACAAATGTCTGAATGTTGTATAGTTGAGAGATGTCCCCTATCATGTGCCAGGAACAACCACTACCAACAAACCGAAGTCTGATGATATGCCTTCATAGCTACTCCGACACAGAGCGGGATTAGTTGGTCTTTGGAACCCAATCCATTTTGAAACTGGGTTGACCTTTGTCATCTTTGCAGGGTACTCTCTCCCATGACATATCCTATTTATAGCAAACAGAAGATGTAAAAATATTAGAAGCGTTAGAAGATTTGGGAGAGTGAGCCTTTGGAACCCATTTGTAGTTGGGTTTAACCCATTTCTTTTTCGATCTGATGGGTGGCTCAGTACTTGCTTTGGGACTTGATGTCGGCCATTGAGATGACTTTGATTTTGGCTTCATGGGAGCATCTCTTGGATTTAACTTCTTGGCTGACTTTCCCTTCTTGTTCTTGGGATTTTGATTCTTGGCCATGTGGGTTTGATTCTTGGCCTTCTGCGCGTTCCAGTTATCATGGTCTGAACGTGACCTTGAGGGGTTTCTTCTGAAGTATCTCCTTCTTGGCGTGTTCTGCCAGCCTTGTGCATAGTAAGGAACGTATGCGTGATTTGGACAGTTTCGGGCAATGTGTCCAGGTGTTCCGCAGTGAAAACATGTCTTTTTCTTCACTGTGGAGTTGTTTCTTCCTGCCCCTGGTGGCGTGTCTTTGCCTTGTCTCTTGCTTTTCCCACACGCAAAGTTGCAACATGCACTCTGTTTAGGTTGAAATGGTGGCCTGTATTTACCAACAGCAGGTTGATTAGAAGCAACAGATTCAGAGTTCAAGGGGTCGTTTGTTTGTTCAGTACAAGTCTCCTTGTTCTCATCCTCTATTATATTTACTGCACAAGAATTAGAAGTATTAGTATCGTTCAACTCAACATCCTCAGTTGGCCCTGATTGTTCAGTCTTAACTGAAGCTGGAGCAGAGGTTTGGCCATACTGAGCACACATTTCTTCCTCATTGGTCTCAAGGGGTAGGTTATAGTTGTGATTGAAAGGTGGAGGAAAACTATCATACCCTAAACCCTTGTTTTGATTATCTTTGAATTTTAATTGGTTTTCAAATAATGACTCGACTGTCTTACTTGACGCAGTGTAATTTTTGAAATTAATATCTGTTTTTCCACACTTAATTTTCAAAGCGTCAAGTTCCTCAGTTACAACAACAAGTTTTCTTTTGATGTGATCATAATTCTCACACTTATTGTTATAATCTTCTTGTAGTTTTCGGAAATCCTTGATTTTGGCCTCTAATTGAGCTTTCAGGGGTTTCTGTCATTTCCTAAGTTGATATCCTTCGTATTTCAAGTCCTCATTCTCTCTCTTGATTAGATCCATTGATTCTCGTAAAAATTTAATAGTTTTAACACAAGATGGAGAGCAACCGGATTCATTTACCTGAATTGATGTGGAACTCATTTTCTTTTTTTTATTTTAAATTTTAAATTTTAAATTTTTTATTATTTTTTTATATTTTTAATTGCCCTTTTGACTTAAAAAAACGATAAAGTCAACCTTAAAAGTCAAATATAAAAAGTCAAACTTAAAAAGTCAAACCGAAAAGCTAAATTTGAAAAATTAAAAGTCAAACGAGAAAGTCAAAGGTCAAACTTGAAAGTCAAAGTCAATATTTTAAAGTCAAAAGTCAAAAATAAAAGTGAAAAATGAAAAACTAAAATTTTTGGTTGAAAAAAGAATTTAAAATTAAAGGAAAATCAATTTTGGGCAGAAAATGACAAAAATGCGAAAGTTGGAACCGAAGACCAGCTTATGTTTTAAAAGGCCGAAGGATTGTCACAAAAGAATTGTTGGATGAGTTGGCAGGTTGCGCAGACTTGAATCTAGAGGTTGTGTGTTCGATTCCCGGCACCTTCAAACCCGTTTCCCTTTTTCTTTAAACGAAGGCTGCTGAGCGAGGACGGTTGCGAAGCGAGGACTAGAGCTGCGAAGCCGAGAACGATGCTGCTGAGACGTGAACCGGAGGCGAGACCGAGCCGTATACCGAGGCGCACACTCCGAGCCGCACACAGCTGAGCCGCACACACCGAGCCGTATTCTCCGAGCCGCACACCTTCAAGTGGCCGCACTCCTTCAACAGATTCGCGAAATAAACGACGTTTTTCACCCTTTTTTGCTCTAAAACTCGATCAAAAACTCGTTTTTATGAAAAATGCAAAGAAGTAACCCCCCTTATTTTTGCGAGATCTATCCAAAAATGCTATTATCTTTTCAAAACAAGATCAAATAAGCTCTAGATCTGAAAAAATTGATTGATACAACCAAGCTCTGATACCAATTGTAAGTCCCCAAAATTGCTTGTGTATCAATCAGATCCAATTGATGGTGCGGAATCCCAATCAATTGGATGATGTCAGATCAATATAGAAGAGAAGGAGAAGAAGAATAACTTGAATCTAATGTATTGATGATATGATTGATGCTCCTTACAAAAGATTCTCTTTCACACACAATTCTTCTCTCTAACTTTCTCTCTCTTCTCTAGCCTTCTCTCTTCTAACCGTACACTACCACATGCACTCCTCACCCTATATATATGAGACATGGGCCACCAGCAACACACAAGTGTACAGTTGCACACGCGTGTGCGGCCGTACACAGGGTGTGCGGCCGCACACACATGTGCAGCCATACACAACCACAATATTACATATTATATTATAGAAAAAATATATTTTCCTAGAAAAACAAAGTATAAACCATATTTTGGACCCAACACCTATCCTACCCGTTCGGCTAACGACCCTCCACCGATCAAGCAAGCGGTGGGTGTGAGTGTACACCCATTAAGCGCCATTTTATAGGCCGCAACCTTATACCCACCTTATAGACCGGCTTCGTGAATGAGGCCTACTAACGGTAAGACTAATATTTTAATTATACATATATATATATATATATATATATATATATATATATATATATATATATATATATATATATATATATTAGTCTTGTAATATTATATTAGTATAGGGTTGAATTTTAAACTTGTAAAATTCTAGGGTTTGAAATTTAAATTGTCTAAATTAAACTTTTAATCACAAAACATAAATTTCAAAACTTGAGGACAAGTCTTAAACTTTTCAAAACATAAGGGATCAAATAACAAATAATTTAAATTAACCATTTAATCTCATAATTATCCATATTTGATTTATTTAAATGTTTCTTGCAAAATAATTCACCAATTTAATTAAAATAATCAATTAATATCATATAAGGAAATTATTATTCAATTAATTCGTAAATATCTTTTGTTAGGTCAAGGATATACTCACATATATGTTTAAAATCGGATTTTATTGACCCATGAAGATTAAGGCAAGTTTCCATAAGAAAAACAGCAAGAAATCCCGAAATCAGCTCCTTCTGACGCTCGAACTCGCCGAGTACCACAATGGACTCGCCGAGTTGAGGCCTACTCGCCGAGTACACTGTGGTACTCGCCGAGTTCATCAGGCAGAAGGACAAAAAACGATTTTTTTTCAATCAACAAGCAATCAACCAATGCATCAATTCAATAGAAACCAATCAAGGCTCTGATACCACTAATGGGTTTGAGCCATAAGAACATTCCTATGTGCACATACAAACCCTAATGCTTAGATCTAGGTTTCTCTAATTGAACATGCAATGTATCCAAGACTTTGATTGATATATCTAGTGTAAACATTCAAATCATAACATATGAAATCAGATCTAAAGGAATACCTTGAGTTGCTTGCTTGAATCTTCTTGTCCTTGGAGCTTAGAGTCACAAGTGTCACTCCTCTAATGGCTTACAAACACCAACTAGCAAGAGGATGATAAGAGAGAGAGAGAGGAGGGTGAGAAATCGGCCAGGGTTACTCCAATAACAAGGGTGCCCATTTCCTCCACCCAAAGGGTCTATATATACTAGTGAGCTTCCTAGGGTTTCACCCTTAAAACCCTAATTGGATAACTTAGGCCCTAATCAATCCAATATCCTTATTGATAAGCCTTGGACGATTTCTATGCTCTTCCAAACCCTAAAATCGTCCACCCTCTTATTCATAAGGAATCACAGCCCAAAATACAACTATCATACAATTGACAGTTTATGCCCCCCTTTATTTAATTAATCTCTTTAAGTCACCAAATTAATTCCTAATTAATTTATGACTTATATTAATCAAATAGCAATATTATTATTCCTTATATTATTCTCATAATATATTAATAATATTTCTTCTCTTATTATAAATCATCCTGTCAAGTTGCTATGGTGAAGGCAACCCAAAAGGACCATGCACAATCGGGTCAAATACTTGCCAAATATAGTTACAACCTTAGACAATATTTCAACATAATCAACCATCAATTCATTGAATTAATTTTCCCCATTTACTAATTGCTTTTCACTAATATTTGATGAGATGAACAATTCATAGTGGTAATCTAGTTATAGGGCAAGGAAAAAAAGGAAGGAAAAAAAGATAGATGCAACCAGAAGAGAAAGTAGGCTGACCATTTAATAGTCACTATAGATGATTATAACACCATGCATATATGATTGGGAGTTAGTTCGATGTCGCTACAACAATTGGCGGAGGCGGGGAGTTGGTGGTTTTTTAGATAGGAGGTGGAGGACGATTTATTGATGATCGGGGAGGGAGAAAGAAGGAGGAGAAGGATCTATGTCGATGAGTAGAAAAAAGAAAACGCCTCCCATATGTTAAGTGAAAAATGTAATAGTTGAATTTCAAGGGGTGCTTGGGAATGAGTTTTGAAAGGAATTAGTAAGTTATTATCGTTTTCCATCAATATAAAGCTCAAATGAGTGTTTGACAATTATAAAACCGTTGTTTAACATCTCTAATGAGAGTTTTGTCCGACTAATTTTTAAAAAGGATAAAAGTTTTGTCCGACTAATTTTTAACATCTCTAATAAGAGTTTTCTCCGATTAATTTTAAAAAATGATTTATAGTTGCTTGGGATAAAAAGGATAAGGGTACATGGAGTCGTGATAGATGGATGCATGGTGGAAGAGCCCAGGAGGGTACTGGCGGTACCACATGGAACACCATTCCCTCCCTTATGGTACCATATAACTATTATATGACATATGAGTTGGAAATAATAGAATCCCTCCATCTCAAAACACATTTATTTTACCCTAAACTATCCTTATAACTAACTTACAAACATCTTTTCGGAAGGGCCTATTAACTTTTTAGATTAATAGTGAATATGTAATGATAAAGTTATGTAATAAAGTTTTGTGTTTTATGTAGGAAAATCAAATTATTATGGGAAAAGTTTTGATAAAGTCATAAATGGTGTTTTGAACAGAAAAGTCTCATTATTTTAGAAAAATCACATAATCTTTAATTTTCTGCTAAAATAAAAAAATGACTTTTGTTAGTTGTGACAAAATGTTAAATAATCAAGATTTTTCTATTCAAAATTTTTTGAAAACTTTATCAAATATTTTCTTAAAATAATGAACCTTTATTGCATTAAACCTTAAAGTTTTACAAAATAAAAATAAAATAAAATAAAATAAACGCTTTTGTTTTCATAGACGAGGATCCCGCCGAGCCATTTAAGGCCCAACGTTTTGTGAGGCCCGAAAAGTTTTGGGCCCTTAATTTACAAGAAATTGGGGTACAGTTATACGGTAATACGCATCAGAGGCGGGAGCGACACACACCGGTTATCGGAGAGGAAACAGTGTTTGTGAAACGAAACCCTAGCGGCTAGCGGGAAACTCGACTTCTACATATTAGCTCGTAAACTACGCCCTAGTTCAGTTTCAAGCAGGTAAATTATGTTTCAAAGTATTTTGATCATGTGGGTTTTTTCACAAGTGATTTTTGATTGATAGGGATTTCATGTTAATGCAATAATGCGTGATCACAGACATGGCCAACTTCACGTTTGTTATTACCTAACACCGACTTTTTGCTCCAACTTTGAAAATCTTTTGACCTATCTGTTATAAGTGTCAATAAGACCAGTGGCGGATTCAGACCGAAAGTTAACCGGGGTCCACTATATCGCTTCCTGGTTGGAGCGCCTTCGGGCGACTGGCCGATGGTGTCTTAGGTTACTTTTCTTGGTGTGCAAGTCGGTAGTTATGGAGCAAGTAGCTAGGATATCATAAAAAGAGAAGAAATTTGTTTTTTTATGGTATACGAGAAAAAATAAGAGGTGCCACTCTTTTATCAAGTGGGGACATTGGAGACATATGAGTATAAAATAGAAAAAAAATTACATATATATATATATATATATATATACACACACACACACACTAGGTGTTAGACCCGTGTACTACACGAGTTTATTAAAAATAAAAATTTAATATCAATAATTAAACATTAAATATTTTATAAAATAATATTTTTACATAACATAATGTAATTTTTTGGAACATTTATAAAAGAAACCAAATATTCTTTAAAAAATTTATGATACTTTATTATCAAATTAATAGAATGATTATCTTTCATTATAAAGCTCATTATAATTTTATGGAAATTTATTTTAAAAAAAATAGAAATTCCCAAAAAATGACAAGTGGAAAATAATAATTCTAAAACTCCCACAAAATTACATGTGGCAAAACTCTTGAGAATTTGACAAGTGGCAAAAAAACCTTCATTTATTAGAGATGATATATATATATATATATATATATATATATATATATATATATATATATATATATATATATATATAAGGCGAGCCAACCTCAAGTGGTACCATACACCCCACTTACCAAAGAGTAGATCCGCCATTGAATAAGACTATGGTTGTGTACGGCTCACTTAGAAACTCTGGACTGATTCATTTCAGTTTAATATGATTCTGATTTCTTAGATATAATGTTTCCATTTTGGATTTTAAGATAGACATGTCAACATGAAACATTGAAACTAATTATTTGGGTATTTGGTTCATAACTAATAGCTCATTATGACATGAAACTAGTTATATTTACTCTTTAGAACAATGCACATTGATTTAAAATAGTTTGTTGGGTTATCTTGGGATTTGTTTGAATTTGGTATATTTTGTTTCACTTAAGGCTTTGATGACAAGAAGCATGACACCAGGGTAAGGAGATATATTGTTGTTGTGTTTACCTTGTCTATAACTTTCGTATCCTATGTGGAATCTTCATTTACCAAGATCTCTAGTATTTATGTTTCTTGTGCAAGTTTTTGAAAAAGAAAATAGGAGAATATGCGTTTTTTATAACTTGTTGAACAACGGTTTTGCTGCTGTTAAAGGAGAGTCTCACAGGAGGTTTGCTTTATCTCGTGAAACTGATAACAGTGAAAAAGACAGGTTCTTTACTGCAGAAATGTGGTACTTCCCCCATGAATGCATGAAAGTTGATCACATAGATATGTGAAGCACAACTTTAGGCTCTTTCATGTATTTATGATATTGTTTATTCAGGATCGAGGTTTCTACATTCTAGGGTTTGACAATAAACATACAGCAGCAAGTAGTGTATATGAGGAAATATACAACATTGATTCATCATGAAACTGGAGTTTCCAATTTTAGATAGAGTATTAGTATTCGACTGTGTAGATTGATTTGATTGTCATCAACTTTTATGATGTGAAGTCAGTTTGATATATAACTTTTTAAAAATTGTATGATGGTGGAGATAGAGGTATGTTTTACCTTGATGCGAATTTTAGATTAGAACAATGAACTTCACAAGCTGCAAACTCACTACGCATAGAATAATGTTGGTTGATTCATTCCTATTCCATACTACCTTTCGATTGACAAATATCTTCATGAATTGTTAAGTTTATATGCTCTTGTCATTTAGACCATCTCCAATGCAATGAACTCATATGAGTTCAATGGATTGACACATGTACATTTCACTCACTATACAACTTTACCCATTAAAATCTACACTCCATTAAACTCTATACGATTTAATGGATTGCCACATCATTTATCATTTTCTTTTTGTTTATTGTTATTTTTTTTTAAATTAATTAGCGTGAAAATAAAAATTAAAAACTACAACTAAAACTAACATTATTTAAAAATTTAAAATAAAAAATAATTTTAATATATATATATATATATGTGTGTGTGTGTGTGTGTGTGTGTGTGTGAGGAGAGAGAGTATAGAGTTCAATGGGGATTGAACTCCTCATTCCATTGAATCCTAGTCATTTTCCTACAATGGGGATTTTGAGTTTAATGAGATTGAACTCCCCATTAAACCTCACATTAAACTCCCATTGGAGATGGCCTTAAGGTGACTCATGGTGTTAACAAACTCTTGAAATGTGTGTGTGTGTTTTGGAATTAATTGAACATTTATTCATTGAGGGAGTTTGTAGTTGCTAACCTTGAAAGGAATAAATGCTTGTGGTAGAGATCTCTTCACCCTGCCTGTGGGAACAATCAGGTTGTGTTACATGGTTATTATATGTGAGAGAGACGTTTTCAAAAAGTAATATTTAATGAAGTTTGTTTTCTAATGGTTTTATTACCTTATAAGTTGTGGATCTTATTGTAAGAACAAACACTAACTAAGCATCTTGATCGGTTTGGGTGGGATTTTGAAGGTGAAGTTGGGATGAAGGATGAAATACGGTAATGGTACCATATTTTTATTGAGATGTAAAAAAAGCAGCATACTTGATTTATTTCTTCACTATATCATCTGATGTTTATTTATTACTGTTACAACATTGTATTTTTAAAGTTTTTCTTACTAAGGCATTGAAAAATGTACCCTTAATTAGTGTACTTTAAATCTTTTTTCTTATTAGGAGTGTATTTTGAAAAATCAAATCAGTCATAGGATTGCACTTTTACATAGACGTAGGATCTATAATAAACAAATAAATAAAAGTACATTTTTATCTCTATTGCATCGAACAATTTCTTTGATATTCTTCGGGGTAATTAAACTCCTACATAATAGTTTTTTTTCTTCATGACAAGAACCCTAAAACCCACCGGCAGGCTCAAAGGCCATTTGGTTCTTATGCTGTAAATGTAATGAAGTAAAAGTTAATACACTCATCTAGCATAGATATTTGCATTTTAAGAAAGACTAAATGAGAAATTCCAATGAACTTTCATATATATATATATATATATATATATATATATATATATATATATATATATATATATATATAGGTTTAGGTTCTATTTAAAACAAAAAACCCTAAAAATCATAAAAATGCATAAAAAATATTTAGAGATCACAAAACTTTTTTTTGAATCATATATATATATATATATATATATATATATATATAGAGAGAGAGAGAGAGAGAGAGAGAGTGAGTTTTTTTTAGGGTTTTTTTGTTTTCCAAATAACTCTTCCTTATATATATATATATATATATATATATATATATATATATATATATATATATATATATATATATATAAGGAAGAGTTATTTGGAAAACAAAAAAACCCTATATATACGTGTGTATATATATATATATATATATATATATATATATATATATATATATATATATATATATATATTAGATTATAACCCGTGGAAACCACGACCCATACGTTCACAATTATTATATAGATAAAAATAATACTAAATGTGAATATAAAAATGTAGGGTGTTTTGGATTGTAAGTAACCTGAATTAATGTGATAAATAAAATAAATATAGTATTTTAACATAGATTTTGAAACACTTATTTATATATAATATTGAAAGTTTTATTAGTCAAATTATCATCTTTAAAACTCGTGTGACATATGATCGATAAATTAAAATAATATAGATAATAACAAAAATAGTCATTAATCATAAATTTGCTAATACTTTTTATATACTTTTTAATATGATAAACATATATTTTAAATTTCGAAGATAAATTTGGATATCTCAAATCATCACATGGATTTTTAAAAAATTGTATACCTTTTTAAAATAATATAGGAAAATATATTAAAAAATACAATAAAGTTTCAAATCTCTTAAATTTAAGACATTTGGGGACATGCTGAAAAAATAAATAGTTGAAAACACAATATTTTATTAATGTGTAGAATTGATTATATGATAATATTACCCTTTTATATTTTTGAAATATATATTTGTCTCGAAGCATATTACATTACATAGAAATATATAAAGATTTATTTGTAGTTAAGAATAAAAAATTAATAACAATAACATTGTTTTTTTAAATAAAACATAAATAAGGAAATTAGATCTCGTGTTAATTATTTTTTAAGATAAAATTTATAACTTATTCTTTTAGTTTGCATTTAACTATAACTTGCACCGTTAATCGAGACACAAACTGGATTACTGCAATATTGATTTGACATTTATATTGTGACACCATCCACATGAAGCTCCTTGTGGAAGAATCTCCTCAAAAAGTTAAGAAACATGCTTCAATAGCTTCCTGACAAAAATTAAGAACAATGTTTCAAGATTTGACATTTAAACCCATGAATGTTTTTCAAATTATTAAAATCAATCTTGCCTTCTTAACAAACCATTGTACACCACTTGAAAGACCATGCTACAATATTTAATAGATAAAAAACTTACTGGATGAAAAAAAAAGATCTCATTATTTGGGTTCTAGACTTTAAAGATCGATGAATAAATCAAGATAAAGATTTGGTTGGAAAAAATGATAATATTTTAACCTTGATCAAAAAGAAAAGTTTTCAAGTTGTCTACTCAAGAACAGAAGTGGCCTTCATTAGATAGTATATAGAAAAGTAAAATAGACATATTTTCCTATTTGACTGATGACCTGAATATAATGAGTCAATTACATGACAATTTCTTTGGAAACTTAGTTATAATAAACTTATTAACCAACTTTCAGTTTAGTTCCACTTAGTAACCTCAAAGTTTTTTAAGGTCTAAAAATTAGTAGTTTTTTAAAGGTCTAAAAATTTGTTCACCTACTTGTGTCCGGATGTCATTTAATGTCAGAGCATCAATCATTTTTCTTTTCCGGATGTCGTTTAATTCCAGAGCATTCATCATTTTTCTTCCTTGTAGCTCTGTTTAATAAAACATGGTCAATAATAAAAGTACTCATAATTTATTAAAAATATACCTTTTTAAAAACTGTTATGAACAATATGATTATTAATCAACTACAACTTTTTAGATTTATTAGATACAACTATACTTACTTTCTAAACCATAAGGTATGCCTCACCATCAATCTATTTGGTGCAATTGATATGTTGACATCCTCAACAAAAGATCAACAAACGTAAATTTTATAGAAACATGGAATATGCTGAAAGAGCTATATACCGAAGAATAGCTATTCAAAATAACGAATATAGTTATCATATCTCATTTTCTATCACAGAAGTTCATTAACATAAATTTTATAAAATAGTTAGCTTTTAAATTTGAAATAAACACCAACACTTGAATCATGTGAAGCGAACTTCAATGTCCAATCAACAATATAATCAAATATCAAAGTCAACTTAAGAATAATTTCTATATTCAAATCTCAAATTGACAATTAGACCCTTTGTAGATACTAAAATTCAAAGATGGTTATATATTAATATCAACCTTCTACAAATAAAGAATAATCTATGATTTAAAATGCTTTCGATTTAAGGAATATTTTTACCTTAAACTGCTTGAAAGACAACATCAGTGTTGCATTTCCCTTTACATGGTTTCATTTGACCACCGACATGGAACATCCCATTAATTATCAATACTCCATTGAAAAATACATAATTTGACATCAGTTAATCATAATCAAAATCAATTTGTCTACCCAAGCTTACATTCAAAGTTGTTTTGGAGTAGTCCACATGGAAACTTAGAAGTAAATATATATGCATATCTTAAATCAAATAAAATGTATTATAACGTGTTGACGGTTGTTAATACAAAAACATTTCACATAACCACCTCAACATCTCAATCCATTCCATAATCAACCATAAATCATGGTGGGATTAAAAAGAATACACTCCGTTATCAAGAAAGAAAACAACATTGTATATAATAGCCATAAATGTAATACTTACTTTTTGAGATATGACGTATGAAGTTTCCATTTGTGTATCAAGACCTAAATTAGCTTTAGCAACAATCTCATCCGTATTTCTTCATAATAAATCATTTTCGTTTGAATCCACTGAGAAAAATACAATATCTAAAAATGATAAAATGCAGTAACAAAATTAGGGATTTTGAACTTTAAATATACTTTTAAAGGGTTATTCGTCAAGGGCAGTCTGACCATCTGGTAGCTAAACCCAAAAGAGATCAAACGGATTGACCTAATCATGATCATTATTTCTAACCATACGATACTTGAACCCATGGAGACATGATATGTAACGACCTAATTTTCACGTCCAAAAATTTCGTTTTTAAAACATTACTTAGAAAACATTAATAATTAAAACATTGTTTAATTAAACCATTTCACATCGAAAACCAAATTTGAAATCCACAACATTTGAACAACCAAAATATCAGAGTATCAATCCCAGAATAAACTCATAACTGCGGAAACAAGAGTGTGTGTGATATGCCGCTACCGCGCCGGCTCCTTTCCCCCAGCTGAAGAGGTACATGAAACAACAACTGAAAAATGTAAGCATAAAGCTTAGTGAGTTCCCCCATCGTACCACATACCATACAACACATATCATACATACTGCCAGGCTATTATGGGGTGCCTGACTACCCGGTACGACCATTCTAGGGTGCCGACTACCCGTTCGGCCATTCTGGGGTGCCGTCTACCCGTGCGGCCATTCTGGGGTGTCGTCTACCCGTGTCAAGCTATTCTGGGGTGCTGACTACCCATCGGTCCTAACAACCGATCCTCGGGGACTATTTCACCCCCTACTGCTACTATCACATATATCATAACATAACCTATTATCAGACATATTTGGGGAGTCCGATCTACCCTTCGATCCTAACAACCGAACTTAGGTGTAACGCCTGTGTTTCTGGGCCTGTCATTAATGTTGATATAATAATCTAGGTTAACCTTTGTAACCCATTTTGAAATAATAGAAGTATATTATTTGAGTATTATGTGTTTTGTGCTTAATTGCTTAATTATGCGGTTTGATTAATTAAGAATAAAAACAAGCGTCAAAATTTAAGTGTAAATTAAACTCGTTATCCTTGGATAAAGATGTAGTAGTTAAAACGAGGTTTCCGAATATATAAAGAACGCCCAAATCTGACTTCGTATGAGGAAGTTACGATTTTTTGAAGTTTCGACTTAGCGGTATGCAGCCTGAAATACTCGATTTGAGATCGAGCGGTTTTTAGCCGAAACAATCTAAACGAGAATCGAAGATCTCGTTGTTGGTATCGAAACGATGAAAAGTTAGGCGAGAACGGACGTCAAATGAAGAAGTTATGAATTTATAACGAAGTTTTTCTGTCCCGGCCTATTAAAAATAAATAATAAAAAATAAAGTCAAAATTAGCCGACGGAGTCTAAACGAAAGTTGTAGAGCGTAGTCTCACCTACGCGTGGATATAAAGAACGTCGAAAACAGAGTTCGTATGAAGAAGATATGAATTTCCGAAGTTTATTAAATAATTTGTATTTAAATTTAATTATAAAACCCGGTATTATCCAAAGGGGGAGTCACCGGGCATATCCGAAGTACGCCCAGCGTACTGCTGTACGCCCCGTGTACAGCAAAGCATGACGACCTTCGCACTCGAGTTCTTCGGATGACAAACGCAATGAAGATTTCGGACCAGTACGCCCTGCGTACTCCGAGGCTCCAGCCTCCTATAAATAGGATGCGAGGGCAGCCGACTCCTTTGTTATTTTTATCTCTTCTCTCTCCCGTTTTGCATCGATTTGCATGCCAGAAGTACTCCGAAGCCCCGGTATCATTCTCGAGCCCCGAAGCAAGTCCCGAGATCCTGAAGATCCCGAGAAGTAAGATTCCCGAGCCGAAGCTCTGCCCGCGAGAAGTTCGATTTTTGTAGAGATCTTCCAGATCTGCTGAGGATTACTACTTCTGCAAGCCATAGTGCTGTCTGATCATCTTCTGATCAAGTGAGTGTATACTACCTTTCATAAACACGATAATAATACAAGTATGGTTTGAGTGTATTAAGTATATTGTGGTTTATACGTGTGAGTGTGTAGTTACTTTCTTCTAACGCATAATTATGAAGTATTTTATACGAAATACGTGTTATGTGTATAATATTGTTGTTATATGTGTGAATGTATATTCATTCTCTTCTATCTCATAGATCTGATTTATTTTCTATGAAATACGTGTTATGTGGGTGTGCCTCATCTGTTATGTAGGATATGTATTGAAGGAAAATGATATACAGGTTTTAAACTATGTATATATATATATATATATATATATATATATATATATATATATATATATATATATATATATACTTTTATCTACTAATATGTTGGGTAGAACATGGGTAGATAGTTGGTGTGTAATAAACAGATGAGAGGCCTCGATGTTGTTGTTGTTGTTGATCTAGTTATTCAGCGGAGTATGGATAACGACCACAGACTCTTTCTAGACAGTCCAGTGGAACGCTAGCAGGTTCATAACCTGTAGGTGTTGTGAATGATGTGTTCACCGGTGTACTCTATCCCCCTCATGGTTTCCTTTAGGATATCTATTGTTGAGGAAACCCCTTAGCAGTAATCTCCGTCCCGATGAAAATCCTAGATTAGGTCCCTTGAGATAGATGTTGTTTTAGGGACGTAAAGTGAGGATAATGGGAATGGGTAATCGGGATAATGATTGGTTGGTGAAATTAAATATAATTTATTTATTGTGGGTTGAAAACCTTATATGCTCACCAGGCTCCCAAGCCTGACCCACTCAGTTTTATTTGTATTACAGGAAGTGGCGCAAGGGCGTAAGATGGATGAACCATCGAGTTGTTTTGTTTACAAGTCTGTATATGAATATATTTGTTGAATGACTTGTAATGTTATCGTTTATGCTTTATGGTCTGTATCGGAACATGACATCCCGAGTTTTGATTATATAATGAAAATGCATCTCTTGATGAAATTCTTTGATAATTATTATTTTATCATGTTTTGTTTTGGGAACAAATTCCGCAACACTTTTAAATCAAAAGGATTTACTCTGAAATTATTTTAAAAAGCATAAATGAAATCGGTCTTTTCTGGCCGCGATTTTGGGGATGTCACAGTTGGTATCAGAGCATTAGTTTAAGCGAATTAGGAATTTGTAGGATTTCTAGACTTAAACTTAGAATGCTAAGTGGAATTTGGAGATGAGTGTCTGTTGGATTTTAGACACGAGCACTAGTTTATTTTAGGAAATTTGCCTAAAATGCTTTTATGTGCTAAATGTTATATGTTGCCATATATGATATTAATTGTTCGGATGGATCTACGGTCTGTTGCCGACCGGATCTGGAAACCTTATGTGTGTAGGATTCTAAGCGTATGCCTACGTTATTAGAACTAGCATGTAAACATTTCGGATTAATAAGGATGATTTGAATATCTATCGTGAATGAGGATCTAATTTCACCTTATTCGGTGTGTAGATAAAAAATGGTGAGAACAAGGAGTGGCGTTGGAAACGCGGATGAAAACAGGAATCAACCGCCAGTGATTGAGCAAATACCTGTTGTAGCAGCAGCACCAGAACCAATAACAATGGCTGGGGTGCAAGCCATGATTCGGGCTATGTTAGCCGAACAAAGGGATGAAATGCGACAGATGTTGCATGATAATAAGGACGAACCCATCATACCTATTGAGGAACCCGAATTGATTCCCGAGCAATCGGAGGAAGGGAACAATAGTTGCATTATGAGTCAAGTTGGGACTCAAGGAGAACGAAGGAACGATCCGGAAAGGAGAAACAACAAGGATGAGCGAATGTACAAGAACTTCTTGGGCGCCAAGCCGCCAAGTCTTTCGGGGAGCCCAAAGCCTGTTGAGATAATGGATTGGATCTCAGAAATGGAGATGGTATTTGAAAGTTACGACTGTAGCAACAAACAGAAGACTGTCTTTGCAGTTAGACAATTGAAGACTGGAGTATTGAGTTGGTGGAAGTTGTTGGTGTTGGAATAGTGTCTAAGGCTGCAACTATATTAGGCAAGTATTTGACCCGGTTGTGCATGGTCCTTTTGGGTTGCCTTCACCATAGCAACTTGATAGGATGATTTATTGAGAGAGAATAAATATTATTAATATATTATGAGAATAATATAAAGAATAATAATATTGTTATTTGATTAATATAAGTCATAAAATTAATTGGAATTAATTTGGTGACTTAAAGAGATTAATTAAATAAGAGGGTATAAACTGTCAATTGTTTGATAGTTAAACTTTAGACTGTAAATCCATATTGGATAGAGGTGGATGGATTCTAGAAGCTATGGATAGCTTCAAATTGTCCAAAAGGGTTATCTAAGGAATGGATTTGGATTGCTTTAAGAGAAGATTATCCAATTAGGGTTTAAGTTGTAACCCTTAAGGAGTCTACAAGTATATATAGACCCTATGGCAAAGGGAAATCGGCACTTGATCAAAAGTAGAGAAGCCCTGGCCGATTTCCTCCCCTCTCCTCTCTCCCAAATCATCCTCCTTGCTATTTGGTGTTTGTAAGCCATTAGAGGGGTGACAATTGTGACTCTAGAGCTCCAAGACAACAAGATCAAACAAGA
The DNA here is from genome assembly GCF_051521515.1 of Lactuca serriola. Lineage (NCBI taxonomy): Eukaryota > Viridiplantae > Streptophyta > Magnoliopsida > Asterales > Asteraceae > Lactuca > Lactuca serriola. The sequence continues at coordinate 7,638,779 of NC_136414.1, read as the reverse complement.
GATTCAAAGGTATGACTCTAGATCTGATTTAGTATTGTTCTTATTCCTAATTAGTCATTAGAAGTCTTGGATTCAAAGCATGTTTAATTAGAAAGCCTAGATCCAAGCATTAGGGTTTTGCATGCGCACATAGGAAAGTTCTTATGGCTAAAACCCATCAGTGGTATCAGAGCCTAGCTTGGTTTTCATTAAATTGTTGCTTATTTGTTTGAAACTTAACTGCAAAATTCAAATTTTGTGTTTCTAAGTCTTGGACTCGGCGAGTTCCATAGTGGACTCGGCGAGTTGGCCTGACTCAGCGAGTCCCTTGGTGCACTCGGCGAGTCCAAGCGTCAGGAATGGCCAGATTCGGGATTTCTTCATGATTATCTTATGGAAACTTACCGTAATCATATTAGATCAACCCTAATCCGATTTTTTGATATATATGACTATTATCTTGATCTAATTAAAGATATTTATCAACTAATAAAATATTTAATTTCCTTATATGATAATTAATTAATTATTTTGATTATTTTGGTAATTATCTTGAAAGAAATCTTGAATAAATCAAATATAGATAATTAGGAAATTATTTGTTAATTGAAATTATTTGTTATTTGATCCTCCATGTTTTAAATGTTTAAAACTTGTCCTCAAGTTTTTGAATTTTATATTTGTGATTAAAAGTTTTAATTTAGACAATTTAAATTTCAAACCCTAGATTTTTAAAAGGTTTAAAATACAACCCTATACTAATATAATATTACAAGAATAATATATATATATATATATATATATATATATATATATATATATATATATATATATATATATATGTATAACTAAAATGTTAGTCTTACCGTTAGTAAGCCTCATTCACGAAGTCGATCTATAAGGTGGGTATAAGGTTGCGGCCTATAAAATGGTGCTTAATGGGTGTGCACTCACACCCACCGCTTGCTTGATCGGTGGAGGGTCGTTAGCCGAACGGGTAGGATAGGGCAACCTCATCCTCTCATTAAAAGTATAATAAGTAATACAAAGTAACTACACTTTTTTTTTAAAATTTCCCAATCTTAGTTACTTTAGGAAAAGTGAATTGATGCAATCCCATGAAATTACACTTTGCACCCTTGCTAAGAAGTTAGTGGAGCGTGTGTGGTTTACCGGCACACTAATTGGTTCTAAGCAAAGGTGGCAAAGGGTGATTCATTGTTTATCATAGTTCGATGGAGCGTGTGTGGTTTACCGGCACATCGAATAGGTGATCGTAACAATGAAGGCACCATGTGAATTTGCATGGTAATTCACACCCGCTTTGTGATCCTCGGTATCCCAGTCACAAACAAGAGGGGCATATCGAGATTTAAACATGCCATTGAATAGTTTCAATGAATCTCATCCGAACCTAGGAATTCTCAATACATTTAGGACTTATAGTTAGTTTTTATGGTGGAGAATTAGTGAATCGTCATTCACTTACCTTCAATTTATTTGCATGTTAGATTACGGAATCCCTTTTCTAATATGTAAATGTTGTTGTTGGACCCTGGCCCTAATTTTTTTTTATTGGGTGATAATTAGGGATTCATATTCTAATCTATCTTTGTCCTTTCAATTTGTAGATGTCGAACGCAAACAACGCTGCTGCTAGTTCTTTCACGTTGATGAGCCTTTGCCAAAAGGTCACCTTCGATGGAACGAACTTTAGCGAATGGATAAGATACATTCGCACCATTGCTCGCTATGAGGATAAGGAGTATGTCCTCGATGAGAAGCTCTAGAAAATCAATCCTGAAATCGCTACTCCGGCTGAAATTACCGCTTTTGAAACTCATGAGCGAGATGCAACGAAGGTACATTGCATCATGATAGCCACCATGAACTCCGAATTCCAAAAGTCCTACGAGGACATGTACCCGTACGAGATGCATCAAGACTTATTGGAGAGATACCACCAGAACGCGAGACAAGAGCGTTATGAGATTTTTACCAACATGATTTCTGCTAAGATGGGTCATGGAGAATCTCTTACCGTGCACGTGCAAAAGATGCAAAGGTATGTCGACCGCCTTCGCAAGTTAAATGTTGACTTTGGGGAAGACTTGGCGATCGACATGGTGCTTCACTCTTTGCCTCCGATGTACAATCAATTTAGGATGACCTACCACATGAACAAAGAGGAGGTCACCCTAAGTAAACTCCAAGGTCTCTTGAGGGTCGCTGAGAGCAACTTCAAAGACAAGTCTGTTGCACCAACTCCCAATCCACCCGCTACTCCTGTCTTGGCTATTGGTCAAGGAAAGGGAAAGAAGAGGAAGGCTTCGTCTAAGAACTATCACAAGGTTAAAGCCCGAGATGGTGCCTCTTCTAGTGGGACCAAAGTCGATCCCGCTAAGCCCTACCCTAACCCTAAGGAGGCAGAGTGCCACCATTGCCACAAGATAGGACATTGGAAGAGAAGCTGCCCAGAGTACTTGCAAGCCATCAAGGAAGGAAAGATCAAGCCATCTTTCGCAGGTATATACACAATTAAATCTAACGATTCTAATCATGCTATTTCTTGGGTTCTTGATACCGGTTATGGTTACCACATTTGTTCTAATGTGCAGAGACTAAGAAGAAGTAGGGATGTGGAGCAAGGAAGGATCAATCTAATCATGGGGAACAGAAGATCGTCGCCTGTGACCAAGATTGGAGTGTATTCTTTAGTGCTTAGGAATAATTTATGTTTAGATTTGAACAATTGTTGCTACTCGCTAGAAATGGCTAGAAACATCGTTTCATTTCATGGTTTATATAGACAAGGTTTTAGATTTTCTTTTAATAATGAGAATGGTTCTATTTTGGCTTATCTAAATGGTGTCTTTTACTTTGAAGCTATACCATGTAATGGAATTTATGAAACTGTTATGATTGTTGATAACTTAGGAAATGATGTTTTGAACATAGATTCTTCCACTAGTATGGATAAAGCATCCTTGTGGCATTGTCGTCTTGGACATGTCAACAAGAAACGCATAGCCCAACTCCAAAAGGATGGAGTGTTGGAGTCATTCGACCTTAGGGAAGATGACACGTGCGAGTCTTGTTTACTTGGAAAGATGACTAAATCACCTTTCACGAGTACGTGTGAAAGGGGTGAGGGTCTATTGGACCAAATACATACCGATGTATGTGGACCGTTTAGATCAACCACGAAGGATGGGAACCGCTTCTACGTGACTTTTACCGATGATTATAGTAGATACGGGTATATCTATTTAATCAAGCAAAAGTCAGAAACCTTTGAAAAGTTCAAAGAGTTCAAGAATGAAGTGGAGAATCAATTGGGCAGGAAAATCAAGATACTTCGATCTGATCGAGGAGGAGAGTACATAAGTCTTGAATTCCACAATTATCTCTAGGAGTGTGGAATAGTTTCACAATTGATGCCTCCTAGGACACTGCAGTTGAATGGTGTGGCAGAAAGGCGTAATCGAACCCTATTGGATATGGTTAGCTCTATGATGAGTCGTGCTTCACTACCTATCTCTTTTTGGGGGTATGCCTTAGAGACTGCCGCCCATATCCTTAACCGAGTCCCTACTAAGAAGGTTGCCAAAACACCTCACAAGATGTGGACAGGGAAAGCTCCCTCGTTAGCACATATCAAGGTTTGGGGTTGCGAGGCTTTCGTAAGACGAGATACTCACGACAAGCTCGAACCTCGAAGTGAGCGATGTATTTTCATCGGCTACCCGTAGAAATCCTTTGGATATCTCTTCTATAGACCGAAGGACAATGTTGTCTTCATTGCGAGGAGAGGAGTTTTCTAAGAGCGAGAACTCATAGGACAAGGAGACAGTGGGAGGCAATTCGAGCTTGAAGAGATTCAAGAGTCGATAGATGAAGGAACCTCTACCACTAGTACTCAACCCGAGGAGGAAACTCCGGTTGAACCGATTGACGAATCCTTACCACTTAGACGTTCCGATAGAGTTAGAGTTCATCCCCAGTTTTATGGTTTTCATATTACTACCGAAGGGGACACGTATATTAGTGATGGTACACTAATAAATCTTGATGAACCTAATAGCTATAAGGAAGCCATGGCAGGCCCGGAGTCTGCGAAATGGAAAGAGGCAATGGATAGCGAGATCCAATCCATGTATGATAACCAAGTTTGGAATTTGGTTGATAATGTACCTGGACGTAAGACCGTTGGGTGCAAATGGATCTTCAAGAAGAAGACCGACGTGGATGGAAACGTACACACATATAAAGCGCGATTGGTCGCGAAGGGCTTTACTCAAACTCCCGGAGTTGACTATGATGAGACCTTCTCACCAGTTGCGAAGATAAAATCTATTAGAGTGATGCTAGCTATTGCCGCATTTCATGATTATGAGATTTGGCAAATGGATGTCAAGACCGCTTTCCTTAACGGAAAGTTGGCTGAGGATGTTTACATGGCTCAGCCAGAGGGGTTTGTGGATCCGAAGCATCCGAATAGAGTGTGTAAGCTTGAGAAGTCAATTTATGGACTTAAGCAAGCGTCTCGCAGATGGAATCTTTGCTTCGATGAGAAAGTCAAAGAGTTTGGATTTGTACGAAGCGAAGATGAATCATGTGTATATGTCAAAGCCAGTGGGAGTATAGTAAGCTTCCTCGTTCTATATGTCAATGACATATTACTCATAGGAAACGACATCCCGACTCTGCAGGAGGTTAAGTCCTAGCTCGGGAAGTGCTTCGCTATGAAGGACCTCGGAGAGGCTTCTTACATTTTGGGAATAAGGATAGTAAGAGAAAGAAGTAAGAGACTAATAGGAATTAGTCAGAACACTTACTTGGAGAAGGTACTAAAACGTTTTAGTATGGAAAACTCGAAGAAGGGAGAATTACCGATACAAAATAATGCCAAGTTGAGTAAGACTCAAAGTCCGAGTACCGAAGTTGAAATAGCAGAAATGAGCCGAGTACCATATGCTTCCGCAGTTGGCTCAATCATGTACGCTATGACTTGTACTTGCCCTGATGTAGCCTTTGCTTTGAGCATGGTTAGCAGATATCAAGGGAATCCTGGCAGATCCCATTGGATTGCGGTGAAGAATATCCTTAAGTACCTTCGGAGGACAAAGGAATGGTTCTTAGTCCTCGGAGGGAGTGATGACTTGAAGGTGCGAGGGTATAGTGACACCAGTTTTCAGACCGACAGGGACAACTACCATTCGCAGTCGGGCTGGGTATTTACCCTAAATGGAGGAGCAGTGACATGGAAGAGTTCCAAGCAGGAAACCGTAGCTGATTCAACGTGCGAATCAGAGTACATTGCAACGAGCGAAGCATCGAAGGAGGCAATATGGCTGAATAACTTCATCGGTGATCTTGGAGTTGTACCTGCCATAAAGGAGCCCATGGAGATTTTCTGTGATAACGAAGTAGCGGTTGCCTTGACCAAGGAACCGAGGGATCATGGTAGATCACGACATATCGACAGAAAATATCACTTTATTAGACATCGTGTAGAAGAAGGAAAACTCATAGTGAAGAGGATATCATCAGAAGATAACCCAGCAGATCCGCTTACGAAGGGACTGAGTAGGGTTAAGCACTTGCAGCATGCTAGGAGTATTGGGCTGAAGGATGATATTAGCATAGATTAGATAGTGTTAGAAACGTGTAATAGATAAATGTAATTAACATTTGATGATTAAATAAAGGAGTTTTATTTATGAGTAATGTTACTATCTTATGTTAATTGTTTAACTATTGTTTCACTTTGCATGTTTTGACTTCCAGAATAATTGAGTTTATTAGGAATAATCGAATTATTCAAATTGTCCACAATCATTCATATGTTGGAAGTAGATATGAATGAAGATTGTTATGAATTGGTGTGTAGATTGTCTAAATGGTGTTAGACATAGCAAAGGGTTGCTGCAACGTTCATGAGTGCTTATGAACTAGTTTTGAGCATTGGAACAAACCCGCACTTGCTGGAATCACCTTATGGAATATGATATAAAAGGGTGATCGCAAGATGATAATATCATATAGTCTTAAAACCTAGATATATGGTTTGTTATTTTTTAATTGATTATACATTGATAATGCGAAAACGCATCAGTAACTCGGTGTTATAAAACGCATTGTTATGTATAGTTGGTTAATGAATAAGTAAATGCATATAAGTCGAAGTTTATCTGTAACTTTTATCTAAGAAGGTAAAAGCGATATCTTGGCCGCTCGATGATTTGATTTGACTTATGTGTCGGGCCCGGTCAGAACTGAATTGATGTGTTCGATTAAGTTCTATGTCAAATAAATCAGAGATCGAGAAACCTAAATGCTTGACTAACCATTCCATAGGATTGTCAGCATGATATCTAACAGAGGACTGTATGATCCCTTATCTAAAGGACAAGATTGATTAGATCAGAGTTTGACAGCGTCTTTGAGAGCTACGATTGCAACCGAATTGTATTTGTGGATATAGTTACTAGACTTATCCAAGTGGGAGACTATTGGAATAGTGTCTAAGGCTGCAACTATATTAGGCAAGTATTTGACCCGGTTCTGCATGGTCCTTTTGGGTTGCCTTCACCATAGCAACTTGATAGGATGATTTATTGAGAGAGCATAAATATTATTAATATATTATGATAATAATAATATTGTTATTTGATTAATATAAGTCATAGAATTAATTGGAATTAATTTGGTGACTTAAAGAGATTAATTAAATAAGAGGGTATAAACTGTCAGTTGTTTGATAGTTAAACTTAGACTGTAAATCCATATTGGATAGAGGTGGACGGATTCTAGAAGCTATGGATAGCTTCAAATCGTCCAAAAGGGTTATCTAAGGAATGGATTTGGATTGCTTTAAGAGAAGATTATCCAATTAGGGTTTAAGCTGTAACCCTTAAGGAGTCTACAAGTATATATAGACCCTATGGCAAAGGGAAATCGGCACTTGATCAAAAGTAGAGAAGCCCTGGCCGATTTCCTCCCCTCTCCTCTCTCCCAAATCACCCTCCTTGCTATTTGGTGTTTGTAAGCCATTAGAGGAGTGACAATTGTGACTCTAGAGCTCCAAGACAACAAGATCAAACAAGAGATTCAAAGGTATGACTCTAGATCTGATTTAGTATTGTTCTTATTCCTAATTAGTCATTAGAAGTCTTGGATTCAAAGCATGTTTAATTAGAAAGCCTAGATCCAAGCATTAGGGTTTTGCATGCGCACATAGGAAAGTTCTTATGGCTAAAACCCATCAGTTGGCAGATACTATGCCACGAGGGGAAGCCCTGAAAATGTCATGGGAGGAGTTCTTGGAACAACTAAGGGTGCAGTATTGTTCAGAGATAGATCTGATTGATCTGAACAATGAGTTCCAAAACTTGAAGAAGGGGAAAATGAGCATAGACGACTATGCTACTGCATTCACTGAGAAAATGAAGTTATTTTCGTACCTAGTGCCAACGGAACTCTCCAAGATTGAGAGGTTTGCTAATGGACTGCCTGCCGACTTTGGTTCGACAGTCAAGATGGCAACTACTCTGAAAACGGTTGTTCGTGCAGCTAAGAATGTGGAGGCCCAGCAGAAGGAAAAGGGTCTGGAAAGGATAGAAGTTGGTAAAAAGAGGAAGTTCGATGGAACTTCAGGGTCCAATAAGAAAAACAAGTTCTCGAAGTCTGGTTCGATAAGAGGATGAGGGGAAGCGAAATGGTGCGACAAATGTAAGAAGAAGCATCATGGGAAATGTGAGGTAGTGGCCACATGCTACAAATGTGGAAAGCCAGGGCACTATGCAAATGAATGCACCCTCTCTAAGAAGGGTTGCTATGGTTGTGGTGAGGAGGGACACATGTCGAGGGACTGCTCGAAGAAGAAGGAGGCAGCTAGACCCAACATTCTGCCAAAGCCAAAGGCGAGAGCATTCCAGATGACACTGGAAGCTGCTAAAGATGAAGCTGATGTCGCTTCAGGTACCTTTCTCGTAAACACATTGCCTGCCCAAATTTTATTTGATTCTGGAGCCAACTACTCCTTTATATCGCATGAATTTGGTAGAAAACTAGCTTTGCCTGTTGTTAGACTAAATAATGCCTTATTAGTCGAAGTTGCTAGTGGCAAGTTTGTACCTGTTAGCCATCGTATGAAAGACATCTTAATCGACCTTAATGGGAATAAGTTTCACGAGGAATTATTGCCTATCGAACTAAATGGTTTCGACATCATGTTGGGAATGGATTGGCTTAGCGCCAATGGTGCCGAAATTTTATGCAAGAAAAAGATAGTTAAAGTAAACCCGCCAGGGAAAGAGTCGTTTATGGTGTATGGAGATAAACGCGGAGTAAATTCTGGAATCATTTCATTGATGAAAGCCTGAAAGTGTTTGGCTAAAGGATGTACGTCGTATCTAGCATTCATGATAGATGCTAAGAAGGAGAAAAAGGCGATGCAGAGCATTCCTGTCGTATGTGATTATCCGGAAGTATTTCCCGAAGATCTTCCTGGATTACCACCTGATAGACAAGTGGAGTTCAGAATAGACTTGTTACCAGAAAACACGCCAATTGCAAAAGCACCTTATCGATTAGCACCGACGGAGATGAAGGAGTTGATAATGCAACTTCAGGAGTTATTGGACAAAGGTTTCATTAGACCTAGTTCATCACCCTGGGGAGCTCCAGTGTTATTTGTGAAGAAGAAAGATGGAAGTATGAGAATGTGCATTGATTACAGAGAGCTGAACAAGGCAACAATAAAGAATAGATATCCGTTGCCAAGGATTGATGACCTGTTTGATCAATTGCAAGGTTCGAGCTATTTCTCGAAGATCGATCTAAGGCCAGGATATCATCAGCTAAAAGTAAGAGAGCAAGATATCGAGAAGACTGCATTTTGGTTATGTCGTTTGGACTAACCAATGCTCCAGCAGCATTCATGGATTTAATGAATAGGGTTTGTAATCCGTTCCTAGATAAATTTGTGATAGTGTTCATAGATGACATTCTGATTTATTCGAAAAGCCAAGAGGAGCATAGCAGACACTTGCGAGAAGTGTTAGAAGTCTTGAAGAAGGAGAAGTTGTATGCTAAGTTCTCCAAATGTGATTTTTGGATTCGTGAAGTCCAATTCTTGGGTCACGTGGTCAACCAAGAAGGGATAATGGTTGATCCAGCAAAGATTGAAGCTGTAATGAAGTGGGAACAACCGAAAAGTCCCACGGAGATCCGAAGCTTTTTGGGATTAGCCAGATATTACCGAAGGTTTATCCAAGGTTTTTCTTCAATCGCTACTTCGTAGACAGCTTTGACCCACAAAGGAGCTACTTATGCTTGGAGTGATAAGCATAAAGAAGCATTCGTGAGAAGCTAAAGAAGAAGCTATGCGAGGCACCGATACTTTCTCTACCCGATGGAGTTGAAGACTTTGCTGTTTACAGCAATGCGTCTGGGGTTGGATTGGGTTGTGTTTTGACCCAAAGAGAAAAGGTGATAGCATATGCGTCTCGATAGCTGAAAGAGCATGAAAAGAATTACCCGACTCATGATTTGGAGTTGGCAGCGGTAGTTTTCGCTCTGAAAATATGGAGGCATTACCTTTATGGCACGAAGTGTAAACTTTTCACTGATCATAAGAGTCTCCAATATCTCTTTAATCAGAAAGAATTGAATATGAGGCAACGACGCTGGCTAGAATTACTTAAAGACTACGACTGCGAGATACTTTACCACCCCGGTAAGGCTAATGTTGTTGCTGATGCTCTCAGTCGGAAAGTCAATCTTGAGGAAAAGGCCAAGAGCGTTGATAATTGAAGTTGTCTCGACTATTTTGGAAAGTATAAAGAAAGCTCAAAGCGAAGCTTCTGAGAAGAATGACCGAAAGGGAGAACGTTTGGGCAAAACGTTGGTGTTCGTTGTAAACAGTCATGGACTGAAGGTGTTCCAAGATCGGATTTGGATACCTAGGACAGGAGGAGTCAGAGATCTTCTGATGGAAGAAGCTCACAAGACCATGTACTCGATTCACCCCGGTAGCACTAAAATGTATAGGGACCTAAAACCCTACTACTGGTGGCCGACGATGAAGCTTGATGTTGCTAAGTATGTGGCTGCGTGTGTGACTTGTGCGAGAGTAAAGACACAACATCAGAAACCGTACGGGAGTTTAGAACCATTGCCTGTGCCTATGGGTAAGTGGGAAGATATTACTATGGATTTTGTCACTAAACTGCCCAGAACAAAGAATGGTCACGACATGATTTGGGTGGTCATTGATCGATTCACTAAGAGTGCACATTTCATAGCAGCCAAGGAGAAATGGTCTATGGACAAGCTTGCAAATTCTTACGTGAAGGAAATTGTGAGGCTTCACGGTGTTCCGTTAATGATTGTGTCGGATCGTGATAGTCGTTTCACCTCGAGGTTTTGGAAAAGTCTACAAGAGGAATTGGGTACCAAGTTGTGTTTAAGTACAGCTTACCATCCGCAAACTGATGGTCAGAGTGAAAGAACGATACAAACACTTGAAGATATGTTGAGAGCATGTACCTTGGAATTCCTAGGTAATTGGGATGAACATTTACCTTTGGTAGAATTTTCCTACAATAATAGTTTCCACTCGACCATTAAGATGGCACCTTACCAAGCTTTGTATGGACAGAAGTGTCGTACGCCGTCTTGTTGGCTTGAGGCTGGGGAAAAGCAGTTTATGGGACCGGAGATGGTTCATCAAACTGCTGAAAAGTTGAAAATAATTAGGGAAAGAATGTTAGCAGCTCAGGATCGTCAAAAGAGCTATGCTGACAAGAAGTGAAGACCGATGACTTTTGAGGTTGGGGATTTGGTTTTGCTTAAAGTCTCGTCGTGGAAGGGACTTATAAGATTTGGTAAAAGGGGAAAGTTGAGTCCAAGGTTTATTGGACCGTTTAAAGTTCTTCAGAGGGTTAGGAACCAAGCTTACAAGCTCAAACTACCAGAAGAACTGAATAGAATTCATAACACTTTTCATGTGTGTTATTTGAGGAAGTTCACGGGGGAAGTTCCCAACATGATTCCACTTTCGGAGTTGAGAATCGATGAGAACAAAAGGTTGATTGAAGAACCAGAGGCAATTGTTGACCGAAAGACTAAGAAGTTGCGACGCAAGATGGTCGAGTTAGTGCTTGTCCGATGGAAACACACGAATGGGCCGAATCTCACCTGGGAGATGGAGAGTGACATGATGGGTCGCTATTCGCATTTGTTTGTCGATGTGTGATTCTGGGGACGGAATCATTCTAAGGTGGAGAGAATTGTAACGCCTGTGTTTCTGGGCCTGTCATTAATGTTGATATAATAGTCTAGGTTAACCTTTGTAACCCGTTTTGAAATAATAGAAGTATATTATTTGAGTATTATGTGTTTTGTGCTTAATTGCTTAATTATGCGGTTTGATTAATTAAGAATAAAAACAAGCATCAAAATTTAAGTGTAAAGTAAACTCATTATCCTTGGATAAAGATGTAGTAGTTAAAACGAGGTTTCCGGATATATAAAGAATGCCCAAATCTGACTTCGTATGAGGAAGTTACGATTTTCTGAAGTTTCGACTTAGCGGTATGCAGCCTGAAATACTCGATTTGAGATCGAGCGGTTTTTAGACGAAACAATCTAAACGGGAATCGAAGATCTCGTTGTTGGTATCGAAACGATGAAATGTTAGGCGAGAACGGACGTCAAACGAAGAAGTTATGAATTTATAACGAAGTTTTTCTGTCCCGGCCTATTAAAAATAAATAATAAAAAATAAAGTCAAAATTAGCTGACGGAGTCTAAACGAAAGTTGTAGAGCGTAGTCTCACCTACGCGTGGATATAAAGAACGTCGAAAACAGAGTTCGTATGAAGAAGATATGAATTTCCGAAGTTTATTAAATAATTTGTATTTAAATTTAATTATAAAACCCGGTATTATCCGAAGGGGGAGTCACCGGGCATATCCGAAGTACGCCCAGTGTACTGCTGTACGCCCCGCGTACATCGAAGCATGGCGACCTTCACACTCGAGTTCTTTGGATGACGAACGCAATGACGATTTCGGACCAGTACGCCCCGCGTACAGGCGTATGCCCCGCGTACTCCGAGGCTCCAGCCTCCTATAAATAGGATGCGAGGGCAGCCGACTCCTTTGCTATTTTTCTCTCTTCTCTCTCCCGTTTTGCATCGATTTGTGTGCCAGAAGTACCCCGAAGCCCCGGTATCATTCTCGAGCCCCGAAGCAAGACCCGAGATCCCGAAGATCCCGAGAAGTAAGATTCCCAAGCCGAAGCTCTGCCCGCGAGAAGTTCGATTTTTGTAGAGATCTTCCAGATCTGCTGAGGATTACTACTTCTGCAAGCCGTAGTGCTGTCTGATCATCTTCTGATCAAGTGAGTGTATACTACCTTTCATAAACACGATAATAATACAAGTATGGTTTGAGTCTATTAAGTATATTGTGGTTTATATGTGTGAGTGTGTAGTTACTTTCTTCTAACGCATAATTATGAAGTATTTTATATGAAATACGTGTTATGTGTATAATATTGTTGTTATATGTGTGAATGTATATTCATTCTCTTCTATCTCATAGATCTGATTTATTTTCTATGAAATACGTGTTATGTGGGTGTGCCTCATCTGTTATGTAGGATATGTATTGAAGGAAAATGATATACAGGTTTTAAACTATGTATAAATATATATATACTTTTATCTTCTAATATGTTGGGTAGAACATGGGTAGATAGTTGGTGTGTAATAAACAGATGAGAGGCATCAATGTTGTTGTTGTTGTTGATCTAGTTATTCAGCGGAGTATGGATAACGACCACAGACTCTTTCTAGACGGTCCAGTGGAACGCTAGCAGGTTCATAACCTGTAAGTGTTGTGAACAATGTGTTCACCGGTGTACCCTATTCCCCTCATGGTTGCCTTTAGGATATCTATTGTTGAGGAAACCCCTTAGCAGTAATGTCCGTCCCGATGAAAATCCTAGATTAGGTCCCTTGAGATAGATGTTGTTTTAGGGACGTAAAGTGAGGATAACGGGAATGGGTAATCGAGATAGTGATTGGTTGGTGAAATTAAATATAATTTATTTATTGTGGGTTGAAAACCCTATATGCTCACCAGGCTCCCAAGCCTGACCCACTCAGTTTTATTTGTATTACAGGAAGTGGCGCAAGGGCATAAGATGGATGAACCATCGAGTTGTTTTGTTTACAAGTCTGTATATGAATATATTTGTTGAATGACTTGTAATGTTATCGTTTATGCTTTATGGTCTGTATCGGAACATGACATCCCGAGTTTTGATTATATAATGAAAATGCATCTCTTCATGAAATGCTTTGATAATTATTATTTTATCATGTTTTGTTTTGGGAACAAATTCCGCAACACTTTTAAATCAAAAGGATTTACTCTGAAATTATTTTAAAAAGCATAAATGAAATCGGTCTTTTCTGGCCGTGATTTTGGGGATGTTACATTAGGGACTATTCCCCGCCTACTACCACTATCAGATATAGCATATCATGCCAGCGTATAAACATATCATCAAATACTGTCAGACATATCTGGGGTGTCTGACCTACCCTTCGGTACTAACAACCGAACTCTACTACTATCACATATACATATCATGCCAGCATATAATATATTAGATAGTAGCAAACCTAGATGATATCACAAAGACAATCATCTAACATACAACTCCTACTGGTGGGTCGGCATTGTGGCCGTAGACCCACCACTACTAGAAGGTAACTCACCTCGAAGTAGCTGCTGATATGATCGGGAACTGACTGCCTACTGCTGCTGTTGCTGCTCCGGAAATCCTCCGGCTGCAATTCCCACAACATACTCAATCAATTACTGATAACAGTCCTTTGGGTAAAATGACCATTTTACCCCTGATCATGTCATAAGTCAAGGTCAAAGTCAACTTTCAGTTGACCCGACTCGCCGAGTTGGCTCTCCAACTCGCCGAGTCCCTATCCAATCGATTGTCCTGAATCCCGTCTCTACTCGTCGAGTTAGGCGTTGACTCGACGAGTTCTCCTTCTAAACTGATGTTCAAGTCCTTCATCCTACTCGCCGAGTTGTATGAACAACTCGCCGAGTTCATCTTCATCTGATGAACACTTATGCTGAGACTCGCCGAGTTGTATGAACAACTCGCCGAGTCTGTTCTTGATCTAAGAAGATTGCCTTGAACTCGCCGAGTCAGGGCATTGACTCGCCGAGTTCCTTCATGGATGAGTTCGGCTTCCAACTCACTGAGTCACACCCCGTGACTCACTACTCCCACTCAGCAAACGCGAAAAGGGAAAACTCGGGGACTCGTGACTCGACTCGCCGAGTCGTCCACATGCAACTACTACACACGCGATTCTGCTTGAATCCAACTTATGCTATCCACATATCTGGGTTCCTAGAGCATGGATAACACGTAAAGTTTCCAACTTAACGTGTAGATATTCACCAATGAGGGTTTTAGGGCTCAAATGCACCAAAAAGAGTAGATCTAGGGTTTTCATGTAATATGGGTCCATTAAGGCAGTAGATCCAAGCTCCTGGAGCTCAATCCCACCTAGATCTAGAGGTTACTCAGCTTATTACGAATCCTTAAACATACACAAGCTTGGAAATGGCTCAAGAAGGACTTTAATGGAGTTATAAGGAACAATAAGCACGAAATCAGAGGGGAAATCGAGTTTTACCTCAAGGAAAAACACTAAGATTGCTCAAAGATGGCTGACCTCCTCCTCCTCTTCTTGATCCACTCTTCTGCCTTCTCCAAAACTTCAAAACACACTAGGAATGCTTCAAAATCTCAAGGAATAAAGCTTTGAACAAGGGTTAGGGCTCTGAGGGTGAATGGGGGCTGGCTTGGGGCGGAATGAGGGCTTAAATAGGGTGCAAACCTCTGAAACTTAGGGTTTCCTCAAACAACGGTGACTCGCCGAGTCCAGGATATGGACTCGCCGAGTCGCCAACTTAAACGTGTCCTGGGTCCCATCTCTACTCGGCGAGTCGGACCTACAACTCGCCGAGTCCAAGGCTTAAAATGAAAAAGAGCTCAAACGAAATTTACGTACCAGGAACCAGGTGCTACAAATCTCCCCCACTTATTTTAGACTTCGTCCTCGAAGTCTGCTGCTTGCTCTAAAAATAGCTCGAGGTAATGCTCCATCATCTCTTCCACCGGCTCCCAAGTCCACTCCAATCCCTTCCGGTGATGCCATTGCACCTTCACGAGTTCCACTCGCTTGTTCCTCAAATCCTTCGACTTCCTGTCGAGGATTGCGACTGGACGCTCAATGTAATTTAGGCTGTCATCAACCTGTATATCCTCTAACGGCACTACCACTGAATCGTCCACTAGGTACTTCCGCAGCTGAGAAACATGGAAAGTGCTGTGGATCTGGCTGAGCTCGACTGGCAGATCCAGCCTATACGCCACCTTGCCCACCCGGGCTACAACCCTGAACGGCCCAATATACCTCGGGCCCAACATGCCCCGCTTCCTGAATCTAATGATGCCCTTTCAAGGCGACACCTTCAGGAGAACCATATCCCCAACCTGGAACTCCAGGTCAGATCGGCGCTTGTCGGCGTAACTTTTCTGCTGACTCTGCGCGGTCTGAAGCCTGCTCCGAACCTGCTGAATCCTCTTGATAGTCTTGAGCACCACTTCGGTGCACCCCATGACCCTCTGACCAACCTCTCCCCAGCATATCGGGGTCCTGCACCTCCGTCCGTACAACATCTCGAATGGAGGGCGGTCAATACTCGCGTGGTAGCTGTTGTTGTACGAGAACTCAGCCAAGGGAAGATAAGTATCCCAGCTACCACCAAAGTCTAGCACGCACGCCCGCAACATATCCTCCAGAGTCTGGATGGTCCGCTCGCTCTGACCATCTGTCTGCGGGTGGATGGCGGTGCTAAAAAGCAAACGAGTGCCCAACTCGTCATGAAACCTCTTCCAAAACCTGGAAGTGAAACGCACATCCCTGTCCGAGATAACCGATACTGGCACCCCGTGCCGCACCACAATCTCTCTAATATAGATGTCGGCCAATTTCTCGGCCGATATGCTCTCTTGAATCGGAATAAAATGAGCACTCTCGGTCAATCGATCCACGATGACCCAAATCGAATCTACTCCACGCGCGGTCCTGGGAAGCTTCGTGATAAAATCCATCGTGATATCTTCCCATTTCCACAACGGGATGTCCAACGGCTGCATCTTGCCATGCGGTCTCTGATGTTCGGCATTGACCTTCCTGCAGGTCAAGCACCGCTCGACGTACCAAGCCACATCCTGCTTCATGCAGGGCCACCAATAATCTAGACGAAGATCCCTATACATCTTCGTCGCCCCTGGATGAATAGAGAATCGGGATTTATGCGCTTCCTCCATCAAGATATGGCGCACGCCTCCGTGATATGGCACCCACACCCTACGGTGTAGTGTCAATAGTCCTCGGCTATCATAATCGAAGGAGGAAACCTGACCCACCACACGCTCGCTCTTCCGATGCTCCTCCTTGATAGCCTCTTGTTGAGCCTCCCAAATTTGCTCCAACAGGGGAGTCACTACGGTCATCCTCATGCAAATATCCCTGATCGGCGCCGCCTTGCGGCTAAGCGCATCGGCCACCACGTTGGCCTTCCCCGAGTGGTAGAGGATCTCGCAATCATAATCCTTCACCACGTCCAACCACCGACGCTGCCTCATGTTCAGATTCGGCTGATCCATGAGGTACCTCAAACTCTTATGGTCCGTGTAGATGGTACATCAAACCCCGTATAGGTAATGCCGCCAAATCTTGAGGGCAAAAACCACCGCCCCAACTCCAAATCATGTGTCGAGTAGTTCGCCTCGTGAGGCTTGAGCTGCCTCGAAGCGTAGGCAATGACATGCCCCCTCTGCATCAGTACCGCGCCCAACCCTGAAATGGACGCGTCACAGTAAACCACAAAATCCTCTACGCCCTCTGGCAGGGCTAAGATTGGCGCCTTGCACAATGTCTGTCTCAGCGTCTCAAACGCACCCTGCTGCTCGGGTCCCCACCGAAAGACTACGACTTTCTTCGTCATCCGCGTCAGGGGTACGACTATCTTGGAGAAATCCTGAATGAATCTCCTAGTGTAGCCTGCTAATCCCAGGAAGCTCTGAGTCTCGGATGGAGACTTAGGAACCTCCCATCTCATCACGACCTCGACCTTGGCCGGGTCGACTAGAATCCCGTTCTGGTTGACAAGGTGTCCGAGAAATTATACCTCGCGCAACCAAAACTCGCACTTGGAGAACTTGGCATACAAGCTCTCCCTCCTCAGGGTCTCCAAAACATCTCTTAGATGCTCCTCATGCTCCTCCCGTGTCTTGGAATAAACCAAGATGTCGTCAATGAAAACTATCACAGACGGATCCAGCATTGGTCTGCATACGCGGTTCATGAGGTCCATGAACGCGGCAGGAGCATTGGTTAGCCCAAACGGCATCACCACGAACTCATAATGGCCATAGCGCGTCCGAAACGCGGTCTTCTGCGCATCCTCCTCTCTGACCTTCATCTGATGATAACCCGAATGCAAATCGATCTTGGAAAACCAAGACGCTCCCTGAAGCCGGTCAAAGAGATCATCAATCCTCGGGAGTGGGTAACGGTTCTTCACCATTACCTTGTTTAGCTCCCGGTAATCTATACACATCCGATGCGACCCGTCCTTCTTTCTCACGAACAGAATCGGGGCTCCCTAGGGTGAACTGCTCGGTCGAATGAATCCCTTGTCTAACAACTCCTGCAGCTGTGTAGACAACTCCTGCATCTCAGGAGGAGCCAACCGATACGGTGCCTTGGCTATCGGAGCCACACCAGGAACGAGGTCAATCCTGAACTCCACCTGTCGCTCCAGAGGTATCCCAGGAAGCTCCTCTGGAAAAACATCTGCGAAATCTCGCACCACCGGAACCTCGCTCACTGTCGCCTTACCCGCCTCCCGGGTATCCACCATGTACGCGACATAACTTGCGCATCCCCGCTGAAGGTATCGCCTAGCCCTCGCTGCTGAACAGACTGTGGGTCCACATTGTGGCCTCTCGCCATGAATCACTAACTCTCCCCCACCTGGGGTCCTGACTCGCACTAGCTGCTGCGCGCAATCTATCACTGCCCCATTAGGGCTCAACCAATCCATGCCTATAATCACCTTGTTCCCACGCAACGGAATGGGAACCAAGTCTACCAGGTAGCGCTCCTCAAACAAACGCAATACGTAATCCCAAAACACCATCGATGCTCGCACCGATCGATCATTAGCAATTTCTACCTCTAAAGGGCAATCTAACACGCCCGAAGACTCGGGAAACTTCTTGCTAAGAGCAAAGGAAACAAATGATCGGGAGGCACCCGAGTCGAACAACACCTGTGCATACATTTACACACAAAGCACATGTCAATATCATAACATCATAAAAATAAAATAGAGGGAAAGAATCATACCCGTCAACACATCGGGTGCAGCGCGTGCCTCTTCGGTAGTCAGCTGAAATGCCCGACTCCTCACCACTGGAGCCTCTGCCTTGCCCTGCCGGCCATCAGTAATCCGCAGGGTCGCTGGTGCTAGCGCCTTCACTGGCGTTGTGGCTGTCAACTGGGGCCAATTGACCTTCTTGTGGCCCCTCTGGTTGTAGTGGAAACACAACAACTCCGATGTCTGTAACACAGGTGCAGGGGCGGTACAATCCCTGATAAAATGCCCCGTGTTGCGGCACTTATAGCAGCATGACGATCCCAGTCTACACGCCCCCTCATGAGGCCTGCAGCGGCCCGGTCCTGACTGGCCTTTCAACCTACCATCTGATCCCTTGGGCTTCTTCCTCGAAGCCCCTCTCGTCTGTCCCTCCTTTGACTTCCGTTTTCGGATATGCTCCAAATCTATCTCCCTCTCCCTCGCCCTGGGAATCATAGAGACCAAGGTGGGGCAAGCTGAAAAACTAACGTGCTCCCGAATGTCAGCTCGGAGCATGTTATGATAGCGGGTCCTCCTCATTTCCTCATCACCTGCGTACTGGGGCACCAACAGTGCCCTCTCCCGGAACTTAGCGGTGATCTCCGCCACAGTCTCCGTCGTCTGTCTCATATCCAAAAACTCCCTGGCCAGCTGCTGAAGCTCGACAGCCGGCGCAAACTCTGCCCTGAATCTGGTCACAAAATCCGACCAAGTCATAGCCTCGATCGCTGTGGCTCCCAACGAGTCACCCACTGACTCCCACCAGTCTCGAGCTCGGTCTCGTAAACACCTTGCTGCATACCTGACCTTCGACCCCTCGGGGCAGAAGCTAGTCAATTGTGCAGACTCGATGTCTGCAATCCACCGTCTGGCAGCAATGGGGTCCTTCACCCCGTGGAAATCCGGCGCTCCACTTCCCCTGAAGTCCTTAAAGGACAGTGTGCGAGACCCCGACTGGCTAGATGCCATGTCGCTCCTGAACACCCGGAGGCGATCTTCCATCAACTCGATGATCCCTTCCTTGATCGACCCGAAGATAATGGGGGTCGACTCAAGGATGCCCCTGGTGATCTCTGACGCGATGAACTCGCGTAGTCCCTCATCTACTGGCTCGGAACCTGATCCCGAACCTGACCCCTCTCCTGAACCGCCATCTATCAGCCTCGATCGTAGTACCACCATTCTGCAATACATTAATAACAATCGTTAGTGATACTAATACCTCTTGAGGGATCACAACTAATTCAAGTTCCCTGGTCTTATCTTGGCCTCCCTTGGTTCGGGTACGGATCCTCTGCTTTTAGTAGTACGGGCCCATACTACCTTCCACATCTATCCGTACCTTCTTCAAGGATTGCCTCGACTCCACCAGATCCCTTCCACTACGGCTGATCACTACTATACTCATCCTAGGCTTGCCCTAGGGAAATCTCAGGCTCCACCCTACCAGGTCCTCACCTGCTGAAGGCCTCTTAGTAGTGCCAATTAACCATTACCTGAATACCATCACATGTGGTGAGGCTCGGATAATCCTTCGAGTAACAGGCTCATCCCTACAACGGTTAGACTCAAACGAGAGCTGTGGAATAGGGCCAAATCCAACACTCTAAGATTATTCAACCCTGATCAAATGTGACGTGACGTATTCACCTAATGGCTAACTCCCACCACTCAGAGTCCCACAAGGCACAAAGCAGGCAGCATTCGAACTAAGGGAACACTCTCAAACAAATCCGCTCTCATAGAGAGAAACTGATCTAACATACAGAGCTAAACTCATACTATCAGGCATAACCTAACAGGCTATCCTACTGCTGTCTACTCAATTCTGGCATGCAATTTTCATACACTGGAGCACATAAAGTAGGCACATAAGGCATCACTCCTAGATCCTTAGTCCTATTCTAGCATGCTGTTCTACTGAAACTAATAAACACAACATAAGCTTGTATGGGTACTTTGGGGAATACTTACTTGAGCTCGGCCGATCGCGCACATCACACACTTCGTTCCTTCTTAAACACTTTACTTATCCTTTTGGAAAACATTTTCTTTTTCAAAATCTTTTAATCCCTTGATTTGAGTTCAGACACCCCTGAAGGTGTGTCCGAATCCCTCAAACCAGGGCTCTGATACCAACTTGTAACGACCCAATTTTCACGTCCAAAAATTTCGTTTTTAAAACATTACTTAGAAAACATTAATAATTAAAACATTGTTTAATTAAACCATTTCACATCGAAAACCAAATTTGAAATCCATAACATTTGAACCACAAAAATATCAGAGTATCAATCCCAGAATAACCTCATAACTGCGGAAACAAGAGTGTGTGTGATATGCGGCCATTCTGGGGTGCCGTCTACCCATGTCAAGCTATTCTGGGGTGCTGACTACTCATCGGTCCTAACAACCGATCCTCGGGGACTATTTTACCCCCTACTGCTACTATCACATATATCATAACATAACCTATTATCAGACATATCTGGGGTGTCCGATCTACCCTTCGGTCCTAACGACCGAACTTAGGGACTATTCCCCGCCTACTACCACTATCACATATAACATATCATGCCAGCGTATAAACATATCATCAAATACTGTCAGACATATCTGGGGTGTCTGACCTACCCTTTGGTACTAACAACCGAACTCTACTACTATCACATATACATATCATGCCAGCATATAACATATCAGGTAGTAGCAAACCTAGATGATATCACAAAGACAGTCATATAACATACAACTCCTACTGATGGCCCGACATTGTGGCCGTAGACCCACCGCTACTGGAAGGTAACTCACCTCGAAGTAGCTGCTGATCTGATCGGGAACTGACTGCCTACTGCTGCTGCTGCTGCTCCGGAAATCCTCCGGCTGCAATTCCCACAACATACTCAATCAATTACTGATAACAGTCCTTTGAGTAAAATGACCATTTTACCCCTGATCATGTCATAAGTCAAGGTCAAAGTCAACTTTCAGTTGACCCAACTCGCCGAGTTGGCTCTCCAACTCGCCGAGTCCCTATCCAATCGATTGTCCTGAATCCCGTCTCTACTCGTCGAGTTAGGCGTTGACTCGACGAGTTCTCCTTCTAAACTGATGTTCAAGTCCTTCATCCTACTCGCCGAGTTGTATGAACAACTCGCCGAGTTCATCTTCATCCGATGAACACTTATGCTGAGACTCGTCGAGTGGTATGAACAACTCGCCGAGTCTGCTCTTGATCTAAGAAGATTGCCTTGAACTCTCCGAGTCAAGGCATTGACTCGCCGAGTTCCTTCATGGATGAGTTCGGCTTCCAACTCATTGAGTCACACCCCGTGACTCACTACTCCCACTCAGCAAACGCGAAAAGGGAAAACTCGGGGACTCGTGACTCGACTCGCCGAGTCGTCCACATGCAACTACTACACACGCGATTCTGCTTGAATCCAGCTTATGCTATCCACAGATCTGGGTTCCTAGAGCATGGATAACACGTAAAGTTTCCAACTTTACGTGTAGATATTCACCAATGAGGGTTTTAGGGTTCAAAATGCACCAAAAAGAGTAGATCTAGGGTTTTCATGCAATATGGGTCCATAAAGGCAGTAGATCCAAGCTCCTGGAGCTCAATCCCACCTAGATCTAGAGGTTACTCAGCTTATTACGAATCCTTAAACATACACAAGCTTGGAAATGGCTCAACAAGGACTTTAATGGAGTTATAAGGAACAATAAGCACGAAATCAGAGGGGAAATCTGTGACAACCCGAAATTTCCATTCTTAACAAACTATTTGAAGCCAATAGAAGTAGAACAGTTACAGTGAAAACTCAGATTTCGAGTATAAGTTTGGCAGTTTTCAGGATTTTACACTTAAGGGATATTAGGAGAGTGGATGCACTAGGGTTTTGTGCAACACTGTTAATCCAATACTCTAGGACATTAGAGTTCGTTCCAGGAATAAAAATATTTTCTGCCAAAAATATCTCAGGACTATAAATAGAATTCTGAACCAAATTGGTTCATTTGTTGAATTCCATTTAGAGAAAAGTCAAAATTCTTTCTCACGGATCTTCGGGTTTTATCCCAAATTGTGAGTACTTCGATCTAGTTATGTTATATAGCTTAGATTGTGTTTAGAAACACCAACTACATATCAAATCTGTGAGATTCGGGAGTTTAACGTTCTTGGAGAGTAAACTCCGATAAGTGGCTTAAATGCTACCTAGTCCTTTCCCCGTGAATTGTAACTACCTTAGACTTGTATGCTAGTGTGTATGTGACTAGAAAACATCAAAATCGGAACAAGTCACCAAGATTTGGGAGTTTACCGCCCAAGAACACTTGGGGAGTAAACTCATTTTTAAGGTCCTAAGGTGTCCCAAAGTCCCTCAAAGCTTTAGAACTCGAACTAGAACCCACCATTGCATGTTTAGGACACCAAAAACAATTAAAACCTATGATGAAAGTGAGTTCACGGCCAAGGAGCTTCTTGGGCCGTGAACTCCATGTTTAAGGGTCAAAATGCCTTGAAAACCTTCCTTAAGCCAAGAGACAAATTAGGACAAGTACCCTAGTGTGTTTGGGGCTAGAAAACACCACTAAAACACCAAGAGAAGGGTGTTTACGGCCCAAGATATTTTAGGGCCGTGAACTCCATTTTTGGTTGCCAAAGTGCCCTAAATGCCTTCATTGAACCTATAGACTAGCATAGCACATTACCTTGATGTGTCTAAGACCCAAAGCAATCAAAATACCAACACCTAGGGGTGTTCACGGCCGCAAACACATGGCCAATTGGTTCATGGGCCGAAAACTTTAAATAGGGGTGTTTTGATGCCACAAACACTTCCTAAGGCTTAGGCTTGAATTTAGACATGTACTCTAAAGTGTTTATAGCCTAGAAAACATAAGGAATCACATGTGTTAAGGAGTTTATGGCCAAGACAAGCTCTTGGGCCGTAAACCCCTATAAAGGGGTCAAATGATACCCAAACACTTGTTTAAACCTTGGAACAATTTACCACTTGAGTTGTAACAACTTTAAGCCTCAATTAATGACCCAATGTAGAGTTTACGGCCAGGAGTTTACTCCCCTGAGCCGTAAACTCCAGAGAATATGGTCATTAGACCTTAAACTCCCATTTGAGGTATTACACTCCTTTGTTGCAACCCATTAGCCTCCTAGCACTTGACCAAAAGTGTTTTCCTCGCGTTAAAATGTTTATACTTGTATAATTAGTGTTTTAATCACTAATTATTTATATACATATGTCTTCATATGTAATTAGGATCATTGTGTGTGTCTAAAGTCTTCACTTGACACCAAGCACTTGTCAGATCCTTCCTTACGATAACAGTTCGTTCAATTCCAGTCACCTACTGCAGGTGAGTTCATACCCCTTAAATAATGTTTTAAACTATTTTTAAATGTTTTATGGGGGGAGATACAAGTAGAATCTTGCTAGTTATTATATTAATCACATGTGATTAATAAGTAGAATTATGCTAGTTATTATATCAATCACATGTGATTAATATGCAGCATTCAAATGGTTTACTACACATTAGCCGTTTTACCAAACAGTTTACTTCAAATGATTTTTATAAACGTTTTATATGTTTTAAACTCTTTATTACACTGTACATTTTACTCTGTATATTACATTTCAAACTTATTTACAATTGTGTTTCAAACAAATGTTTCTTTATACTAAACCGTTTTATCAAACCCATGCCTTCAAATTGATTTATAGATTGTCATCAAGTCGATCTTTTCTTAAGATAATAATTATGTTTCAACTGTTTTACAAAACTTATTTATGCTTTCATATTATAAATTGCATGCCTTTATATGTATAGTTATATAAGAGATGTTTAAAAGACTTAGGAAGACTATCCACCCTATTTCCTTTTCGCGCTTGAGATGTGGTCTGGTGGGATATCGGGTACTCGTCCGAAGGTCGTTTAAATATTAGTTATATATCATGTGTACATATATAGTCATAAAGGCCCTTCCAGTTCATCCAATGCCCTTGGGTAGCAAGGGTATACATCCATGTCCATACGTACCAGTTAGATTACTAGTAAGCTACCATATGGGTAGTTTAGGAAGATACTAGAACTATTACTAGAACACGATATCATACAATGAGTCAGTTCATTCATGAGTCAATACTTTCTAGAACATTACAGTACATTACTGTACATGCTAGATAGAGAGAGAACACACATTACAGCTAGCGCACGTAGAACATTACAGTACACTACTATACTATTACATGATCACACTTACATAAGTACAATTACATCACACTTACATGAGTACACTTACATATACATAGGACAGACGTCACTAGGTGCTATAGCACAGAACCAGTTCAGGATGTAACTATACTGATGAATCACAACGCAATTGTGATAGTTATATCAAGTATACATGATCATAGTAATGTGGATGCTCACGGCTTGCATTCATGCAGTGGTCGTGGGTAGGTCCCAAAATCCCTTTGATAGGGGAGCGTATAGCATGGGATCTAGACATCACATTATACCTTATCCCTCAAATAAGGCAGTTGAGTACCGATTTAATTATTTATATCAAATACTATAGTACTTGGAAGTATTACCCTAGATTTAAGGTAATAGGTACGGTTGTAGTTCGACACTACACCATAGTACTATTTCTTTTCCCATTACATTCGCTTCGTGAACATTCACACGAAGCACGGTAATGTAGAAACTATATTTTTGGTTAATGATAGTCAGACTTGGGAAAATACACGTTCTTACTAAAGACACACACACAAACACTAGATGCCTTGGTAGAAGGCTACATAAAGATTAGTTAAGTCTTGGTAGAAGACTCCCTGTTATAATAGTAGGAAATCATAGGGATTTCTAGAGTTTTTCAAACGTTTACAGTTGTTTTTCATACATTTTCAATACTTACGATTTACATACATTTTCAATACTTACAAATTCTTACATACAAATTAAGACACTAAAATACTTATGATCTCACTAGCTTCAAAGCTGATACTCGCTTTCAAAATTACTTGTATCCTCAGGTCATCATAGATAGGTACCAATGCAAGGAGAAAGGAAGATGGAGCTTGTTCAAGACTCATCTTTCATTTTGATTTATGCTTTAGTGTTTATCAAAATTTGACAGAACACATTTGTATAATAATTATATTATTAATGCAATGGATGATGTTGTTGCTTGTTTACTACTTTACATTGTTGTGATATTATACATGACGTCCTCCGCCCCAGAACGTTTCCGCCGTTCTTGGTTTTGGGGTGTGACAAAATCGAGTTTTACCTCAAGGAAAAACACTAAGATTGCTCAAAGATGGCTGACCTCCTCCTCCTCTTCTTGATTCACTCTTCTCCCTTCTCCAAAACTTCAAAACACACTAGGAATGCTTCAAACTCTCAAGGAATAAAGCTTTGAACGAGGGTTAGGGCTCTGAGGGTGAATGGGGGCTGGCTTGGGGCGGAATGAGGGCTTAAATAGGGTGAAAACCCCTAAAACTTAGGGTTTCCTCAAACAACGGTGACTCACCGAGTCCAAGATATGGACTCGCCGAGTCGCCAACTTAAACGTGTCTCGAGTCCCGTCTCTACTCGGTGAGTCAGACCTACAACTCGCCGAGTCCAAGGCTTAAAATGAAAAAGAGCTCAAATGAAATTTACGTACCAGGAACCAGGTGCTACATGATAGGTATTCAAGCAAATGAAGCACGAGGTCTCATCAAATTAGAGATGAAGAAAAGTAGGAACTCGTAATTAAAAGGAAACGATAAAAGTTTGAGAGAAGAAACCTTACATAACATCATTGAGGGAAACTTAATGAAAAACTTTTGATGTCCAAAAACCTTTGGAGAGTATAGAAGATGAAGCCGAGATTTGAAAATATAGAAGGAAGACACAATTATGGAGGAAGGGGCGTAGGGTATGCGATTCAAATTTGGAAAAGATTAGGTTCCTGATTTCTTACTATTAACTTTCTAAATTGTCAAAGATTTACTACAGATTTTATGGGATGTATCCAAATTCAAATTCAAAATAAAAGAATCGTAACTTAGTAAATGAAATCGACGACTAAGAAATTTGATCAGGAAAATAAAAGTTTGGGAATACACTAAGGCGACACGTGTCAAATTAGGGTTTAAAAAAACGACATGTGGCAGATGTAGGAGTCTTTTATTAAGAATATATATATATATATATATATATATATATATATATATATATATATATATATATATATATATATATATATATATATATATGGGAGGGTTCAATTGAGAAAAAAAAAGGTTGAGAATGGGATCATTCTCAGCCAATCATTTATTTTTGCCGCAAAAGCCTCCAACGTACCTGCGGAAATGGGAAACGAATGCACATGTGTTTTCCAACATAACATATTTCCTTAAACTATGCTAATCATTACCTTAATATATACAAAAACATAGTTTTTTTTTTCGCTTTTTTAATTTTTATAAGCTATTTTTATCAAAAAATGATTTTAAATATACCAAAATTCATGATTTTTTATTCTCTATAAATAGACATCCATATTGATATAGTTTTAAGATAAAATAAAAAATTTATTTTTTTATATTTTCAGCTATCGTTATTCATAAATGAATAACAATGCATCAAGTTTTATTACAGTACATTCATTATTTACTTATGAATAAAAAGTATGATTTTTTTTTTTTTTTTTTTTTTTTACAATTTAAGTATCATTCATATATGAATATAGCATATAATAAACATAGTATATTCATATTTTAATATTGGACGATGAATTCACTTGTGAATATTAACATAGTATATTCACTTGTGAATATTAGATGGTATATTCACTTATGAGTATTAAATGATATTTCATATGTGAATATTACATAGTATTACATGGTATATCACATGTGAATATTACAGAGTATATTCACTTGTGAATATTACATGATATATTCACTTATGAATATTACACAGTATATTCACATATGAATATTACAAGGTATATTCACTTATGAATATTGAAGGTATTTTGACAAATATATATAATTTTTATATGTTATTCACATATGAATAACATACAGACTTGCATATTTGTTTTGTGTTTTTAATAATCATATACTGATTCAGGTGAGAAAACATATTCATATGTGAATATAACGTGGTAATTTAGTTTATGCATTTCATCAAACAGTTGGAGTGCAAACAAGTTAACTATTTTTAAAATGTTAAAAACATCAAGTTATCAATTCCAAATCATCATATACTTCCGATTTCGACTTCAGATGCGACATCCTATCTCTGATCGATTTCTCAATTTGATTTTGATTTTCGAAAATCCGATTAGGAACCTGTGATTACCGATTCTAAGTCCCTCAATGTCGACTGTGACTGTGAGTCCAGAACTCCGATTCCAATTTCATGAACAACGAAGAAATTCCGGTTTAGTTGAAGAAATCTGGATGATTATTAAAGGTTGGAGGAAAAATTTTGATGATGAACGAACAATTATCGAATTCTCTATAGTTACGTATTTGAGATTGAAGGTTATTACGATATTTACAAGTTTGCCACCATGTCTTTTATGCTTAGATTAAATGAGTGGCTGAGAATGATTCCCCCATTCTCAACCTTTTTTATTTTCTCAATTAAACCATCTCTCTCTCTCTCTCTCTCTCTCTCTCTATATATATATATATATATATATATATATATATATATATATATATATATATATATATATATATATATATATATATATATATATATCAGGGCCGTTCCTGAAAAATGAAATATTTTTAAAGGCCCAGGACGAACAAGAAAAAAAGAGCCCTTATATTTATTATAATTTTGTATTTTTAAATAAAAATATATAATGAAAAAAATTGGGCCCTGTGCAGCTGCCCACTTTATATCCCAAATGCATTTCCCAATGTTCCTCAAACATAAGAAACATGTATAAACTATAAAATAAAACTATCCCCCAAATGCATTTCCCAATGTTCCTCGATGTCTTGGGCTATTTATGGAAGGTGTGGTTACCAATTCTTAAAGATATGAAGCATTTCCTAGGAAACATGTTTTCTTTTTCTTTTTTCTTTTTTCTTCATAACTTCATCTATGTTCGAATCCTACTAAAAGGTCCATCAGAGATCACAATTTGTTGCAGAAACAACATAATCTTTTTTTTCTTAAGCTATCGAAATATAAAGAAACGGGTGGTATGTTCATGATGATTACATATTTACAAAATATTGTCTTGCTACTTACATTTTCTTTCTTTATGTTCTTCCAATATCTTTTTAAGTAACATCCTATACTTCAAAATTTCTAACAATTATAGCATTGTACTTTCAATTTTTTCTTCTTATTATTATGACTCTTATACTTTAAAATATCCACCCAGTTGATGAAAATCATTTAGTTTTTTCTGAACCGACAAATATAAATATATTATCAACTCCTAACTAACATCTAATTCCACATATGTCCACGACGAGACTTGAACCTTCGACCTCAAAGATGGAGGACACCACCTGATATCGTTGGGCTAGAAGCCCTTTGATATGAAAATCATTTAGGTGTTGTTTGTTTTTTCGAAGCAAAAATTCAAAAGTCTCTCTACAACAGAAGTTGTGGACTAAACGGCTGCAGACTGTAATAAGAAGCGTATTTGTTTTTGTTAACATCTGCAGACATTAAAAATTTAAAATAAACTAATTTAATAAACCGAAAATGGTTTTTAAACACAAAAAATTTAATAATTGTAGTCTTAAAACATTTAAATAAATTTCATACAACCAAATTAGTCTTACAATAACATTTTGCAAAAATAAAAGTAATAAAATATAATATGTTATAGTAGTAAGTTTTTGTTACAATCTGTTTTTCCATTTTATTTTTTATTCATAATTAAAACAAAATAATAGACATTTATTTAAAATGAAAATGAAAAATGAAATTATAGACACTTATTTAAAAAACAACATTAAAATGCATTAACTTATGTAAATCAAATGAGAGATAACAGTTAAAATGATATAAATATAATGTATTAAATGTTAAAGGGATGAAAATAAAATATAGTATATAAGTAAAGGACCATAAACGTAATATTAAATATACTTAATGGGTGTGTTTAACAACATCCGTGCATCCGATTTTTGGAAAAAAAAAAAGCGGTCGATTGTTTTTTTGCGTTGAATTTTTTTAGGTTTAGGTTTGAAGGGGTGGAAAGAGGTACAATAAGTGCTTCCCCAAAAAGCACACGAGCAGATGTTTTAAGCCCCGAAGACTTCCGAAAAACAAACTGTTGCGGGACAAAAAATGTTGCGCGCGTGCTACGCTGCGCAACAATAAGAGTTTTGAAGAGGTTTTTTAAGAAAAACAAACATCACTTTAGTATTTGGATGACATTGCTATACTTAGTTGATTTTTCAAAGTATAAAAAAATTTATGATGTCATACCACTTGTGGGATGAATACATGTCTAGACAGTAAGTCTACGATCCAATAATTAGACAAGTGTAGACATTTTCAGACAAGAAATGGTTTTTTACCCGATTCACCGGTCCATGTACATCTACAAACCCTAGGTACCACAAACAATTTTTTTTGTGCAGGATACCTGATTATCAACCTCATTATTTTTCTCACGAAGCCTTTGACCAGATTCAGTACCATGTAGTTTTGAGTTCCCTTCAAAATCAATTTTTAAAATATAAAGATCTCCAAATTTCCAATTTAAATAATACTACCTCCGTCCCAAATTAATTGTCCACATTTGACTTTTCAAGTCTTTATTCTTCAACTTTGACCTTAAATATTTTTCTTTTTGATAGATAATACTTGATGCAAAATATATGAATGAATTGTATTTTAAATGTTTTTTCATTGTTATAAGTTTCATCAATTAAAATATAATACAAATAAGAATACCGATTACATTAGTCGATATTCTTTCTTTTTTCGTTAAAAAATTTAATTTGGGATTCATAAATTGGATCAAAACTTTGGAACTTTTTTGGATATTTCCCTTTTTTATATTGATTGAAATCAAATATAGTTCAATACATATCGATGGAAGGCAAATGAGCAACAAACTGTGCCGCTAGCCCTTTCTGGATGACAAAACTAATTCTTTTGAAAACAACATTTGTGGATCTATGAGATATAACATTAGAATGCATGACTCGTTGGACTCTGTTAATAAGCTCCACCACCTTTGGCGCGAGAAAACCAAATGTATCAAATGCAAAAGGTACAAACACATGTTGAGTTTCTATACATTCATTCTCGTGCTTTGCCATTTTGCACACAACAATTTTTAAAGCGGCATGCTCTGTTGTGAAACCCCTGCCCCTCAAACCGACGAGAGGAGAGACCCCAGTAAAATCCACACAAGCGTGCTTCCCTCCTATCCATCCAAAGACCAAAATGTCAGTCGGCCTAAGTGTGAATCTTCCATTCTGCGGGTCCGTCAAAAAGTTCATCGACGCTTCTTTCTTCACGTAAATACCAGCACGTCGACAAGCATCAAAAAGAGAATAGATGAATCATGAGGCGGCAAACCAGGGAGCTCTCTACAATGAACCGCATGTTCCCCAAAAGTGTCCAAACATGCCTTGCGGCAAACTAGGCATATCTTTTCAATTGAGAATAGATGAATCATGATGCGGTAACGAAGGATAGTTCGGTACTCCACATGAGACATATGTTGGTCGAGGCCATCAATAGGGATATTTAGCAGAAAATCCTGAGCATGAGGTGCCCGAAGATAATCAAAATATGCTTTATGTCTAACAGTCATGTCGAAGTCAACTTCCATATCTTTGACAATTTTGCTAAAAAGTGTACACACGCCAATGCTTTTTGGGATTTAGGGGGGGGGGGTGTCCTTATTAGTGAAACCGCTACAGTCGAATCCGGGAATTGTATTGCGAAGACGAGTCAAAACACATAAGTAATCAGAGTCCATACCACATATGCCACTGTCTTGTAATCCCGAAATCGTTAACTTCGATAGTAATTTTTTTATATATAATTTGAAACTTAGTTATATCATTTTTCAATATTCATACAACAAATAACTTCTTGGAACTTTAATACGTTAAACACCCTGAGTTTAACTTAACGAGAGAAAAAAAAAATTGATGTAAATGAGAAGAAAATAAAAAAAAATGTTTTCGAGTTTCATTAAAAAAAGTAAGCGGAAGAAAATAGAATGATCACTTTTCCTCTTAATTTTTTTTAGATTAGAAAGAATTTAAAATGGAAAAAACAAAATATTTAATTTTGGAGAGATTTTTTTATTTTTTGTTTTTTACTTTTATTTTTCCTTCTTACTTTCTTTTCTTTTTTTCTTTTGCTAAAAATGGGAACCACGAGTGAGAAAACGATCCTTACAAACCCCCCATTTTTCCTCGCGACCCTCCTCTCTCTTTTCCTCACACACAACCACCCACGAGCCCGATCGATAAACCCTCTCCCGTTCGGACGCCCAATTCTTCTCGACGTCGTTTTCGTCTTCGTCGCAGGCGTCGCTGGTTCTCCGTCGATCAGTTCTTCTCGGCGTTTTCTTCTCTGTGTCAGATACTCTTCTCCGTCTCAGGTTATTCTGTTTTCGTTGACGAGTCTCTGTTTAATTTAATTTTTTTGTTGATTAGTTTATTTGTGTGAATATTTTGGTGAAATTTGGTGTCTGCTTTGATGCATTTAGTGATCTTTTCAAATACGTTCCATGCTGTTAAAGCGAAATTTGTTGTCTACCGGTAATATTTTGGTGAAATCGAGATCCAATCTGTTCTTGCAATATATTTTGACCTAAATTTTACCGTGAAATAGAGTTTACAAGTGGTGAATCTCAGGTTTATTACACAAACAATTTGGTGAAACTATGAAATGCTTTTAGCCCTTGATCATGCTTTGAATGGCTTAAACCTTTGATAATGCTGTCAATGGTTTACCATTGCTGTTGCTCTAAAGTCTAAATAATCTATGTCACCATGAAGTACATAAAAACTTTAGTGAAACATACACAATTTGGTTAACTATTTGCGACTCTGTTACAAAAACCATCAGTTATAGGGAATAATGGATGGAATAAAACCCTGAGAGGTGTAGTATGCGGATTAAAATGATTAACATCACACAGGATTCATGTAGTTGTTTGATGAATTATATATATCTGTTGTTTATTTGCAAGTGTAGGAATGGCTAGGACAAGGAGTATGGCTAGAAACCAGAATGATGATGCTGCTGCATCATCTAGCAGGGAGATGCCCAAGACTTGTGAACATTGGTCAGATCTTGACCATGATTTGCTTGATTCAGTGATGATGCGGTTGGGAGTTGTGGATTACTATTCATTCCGTGGAGTTTGCAAGTCTTGGAGATTACTCGCGTGCTCTAATGAAAACAAGTTTATGGCCTCCATGCCACCCATGACCATAAGTATCTGTTGCCATGCTCATGACAAAACCTGCTTCCTGGAGGACTTTGAAAGAAGAAGGTTTAAAACCATTCTTCCCAATTCTGCTGTTGCAGCCTGTGTAGGATTAACATGTGGTTACTTGATCTTTTTTGTTAAGAAAACCCACAGCTTCTGGCTTGTGAACCCTATCACAAGGAAGGAACTTCATTTTCCTAATTTCCCATCTGATTACAATCCTGGCATTGGCAGGGTTATCCTCGTCTTTTCACCCTCAATATATGGGTGGGCGTTTGTTTTGTTGCTTCATTCCTGCAGGGAGATATGGTTTTCAATAGAGGGTAAAGGAGCATGGAATCATGTCTCCTCCTACCCTTTCTGCATCCATGATATATATGCTTTTAAGGGGAAAATATATGCTCTAAGCGATCAGATGCATCGTTTATTTGAACTGAGACTCATTCCACACCCCAAATTGACAATGCTCGAAATCAAGAAGCTCAAATACTTCTTTTATGCGACTAGGTTTGTAAGTTCAGGTGAGAGGCTTTGTGTGAGGCCTCCAATTTCAAAATTTCTGAATGAATTGCACGAGCTAGATTTTGGGGAAATGAAATGGGTAAAACCGTGTGAAAAGACATTTGAAGAATATGCATTTTTTTATAGCGACTTGAACCACGGTGCTGATGTTGCTGTTAAATGGGAGTCACTCGGGAGATTTGCTTCATTTC
Organism: Lactuca serriola; assembly: GCF_051521515.1. Classification (NCBI taxonomy): domain Eukaryota; kingdom Viridiplantae; phylum Streptophyta; class Magnoliopsida; order Asterales; family Asteraceae; genus Lactuca; species Lactuca serriola. The sequence continues at coordinate 7,605,062 of NC_136414.1, read as the reverse complement.
CCAACACTGATGATGATGGAAATATCACTTTCTTTACTGCTAAAATGTGGTACTTTCCCCATCAATCTATGGATGTTGATCGCATAGATGAGTGAAGCACGTCTTTGGTTTCATACACCTCTTGCCTATGCTCCTTCATGTAAGTTGTTTCTCTATCATTTAAGTATTTTTTTTTTTCGGTTTAATGCACGAAACAGCAGCATACTTTTACTGGTTTGTTTATTATAGCATCTTGCTTTCATTTCCTTTAAAAAATTAACCAAGTTATACCAAAACTCTGTGAGTTGATGCCATAATTGGTAGATATTTAAAGCACAATGTCTTTATAAGAAAGTAATAAGTATAATGTTGTAATAGAAAAAATGAAATAAAAGTTTGTTGCTATTTATTGCAGTCAGACCTTTTTTTTTCGGTAACATGCAAGAAATAGCTACGCACATCTATTGATTTATGTATCAAATCATATGCTACTTTTAGTTTTTCTTATATAACCTTGTACTTTGAAAAATCAACCTCTTTAAAACAACAAAGCAGTTTTCACTGCAATATTTTGGTAGATGTTTTAAAGTATATTTACCACAATAAGAATAACTGGAGTATAATGCAATAGTTGGTAGATTTTTCAAAGTACATTATCTTAATAAGAAAATAATTGAAAGTGCCTTGTTGTAATAAAAAAACATGAAAGTTGGATGCTATAATAATACATTGATAAATACAAGTGCATTGCTATTTGTTGCATTTATCTCTTTTTGTGGGGTAAATTGCAAAACATACTTTTGTTGATTTGATTATTTCCATTCTCTTATTACAAAACATTGTACTTGGAAAAGCTACCTAATTAATTATGGCAATGCCATCAAAATACAAAACAATTTTCAGTATTATAATTGGGTAGAATTTTTAAAGGTATAATGCCCTAATAAGATTTTTTTTTTTTTTTTTTGAAGTATAATGATATAATTGGTATACATTTAACATTGCAATGTCTTAATTAAAAAATAATTGAAATTAGGGTGTTATAATACAAAAAATATAAAAATAAAAGTATGTTTCCTTTTTGTTATTCTATTTGTAATCTTCGTTTTCATATGTTTTCTTGTCTGATTTTGTCCTAGATTGCTTGCTGTTGTGGAAGACAATTACATACTCAGTATGTTTGTTCCAAGGTTGTGTAATGTAGAAAGTGTTTTGCTTATTTGTTTAGACATATGATATATAAGTAAAGTGAAACACAGAACTAGTTTAATTGATATCTAGTTTTTGGTGATTTCTATTGTTGACTTGAGATGATGGTGATTTCATTCTATTCTTAAAACCCATTTGAAATTTCTTTTTTACTTTTAGGATATTAATAATATACAATGGTGGATTTACTCATGGCTCATCGTTGGAAACCTGGAATTGGTTCTTTGTTATTATTTGTAGTTTTGATTATAGGTCAGAGGATTTCAAGTATTAAGTATGTTATTGAGTGCTTAAAGCCAATTTATGCGTCCTTTAATAAATGGGCACAAGTTCAAGCTAATCTTTAAGGACCCTCTTGGCTATTCTGACCAACATTAGCTACAAAGAAAACCTTGATACAATTTTCTTTTTCATTTTAATCTACAAATGTCAGCTTTTGTGTTAAAAAAAAAAACAAACAAACTTCAACTATTTTGTTTTTGTTTCGTTTTCTTGGGATCTGACCTAGTTACTAGGCCGCCAATTGAGCTCGCTCCTTAAATCTAAATATTTTTATGACTAAAATTCTGTTATTTACAAGCGTATCTTTTTCCGCATTGGATAAAAGATAGTATATAATTAATAATTGTACTATAGGACTTTGTGCGTGCGCGTTAAGCCATTCTAAAAATGGTCAATGAATTTCACATATACATCAAAATAATGTATTTATTTTTATTTTTATCCATTTTCAACATATCGAACCTTAGATGGGTCTGGATTTTTTTTAAAACTAACATTGACTAGATTTTGACATGAGAAGAACGAACACTTTTTGGTCTAATTCTCATGTCCATGTATATCTCTAATGCATGGTATCTTATTCGTACCCATATATGATTTACCCCACTATCTTCCATATTTATATACCAAAAACCAATTCATCTGGATTTTTTTTTAAAACTAGCATTGACTAGATTTTGACATGAGAAGAACGAACATTTTTTGGTCTAATTTTCATGTCCATGTGTATCTCTAATGCATGGTATCTTATTCGTACCCATATATGATTTACCCCACTATCTTCCATATTTATATACCAAAAACCAACTCATTTGGATTTTTTTTTTAAAACTAGCATTGACTAGACTTTGACATGAGAAGAACGAACATTTTTTGATCTAATTCTCATGTCCATAGGTATCTCTAATGCATGGTATCTTATTCGTACCCATATATGATTTACCCCACTATCTTCCATATTTATATACCAAAAACCAACTCATCTGATTTTTTTTTTAAAACTAGCATTGACTAGACTTTGACATGAGAAGAACGAACATTTTTTGATCTAATTCCCATGTCCATGGGTATCTCTAATGCATGGTATCTTATTCGTACCCATATATGATTTACCCCACTATCTTCCATATTTATATACCAAAAACCAACTCAGTCGTTGGAAAGTATTTGCAAGATCAATCTCCGACATACCACTAATAATCGTATGTTTGAGTAATTAATAGCGGCTAATTGTCAGTCTAACATCATTGCTATTTGCTCATCGGATCCTCTCATGAAGGCTTCCCCCACATCGATATGATGTGTTATTGAGATTACTTTAAAAGTCAAATGTTAGGATATTTAGAGATTTTTATCTTCAAATTTCCATTATATATATATATATATATATATATATATATATATATATATATATATATATATATATATATATATATATATATATATATATATATTGCATGTAGTTAATGTAATCTCCCATTAGAATATGATTGTAGATAATTAGACTATATATAATCATCTCTAAGTATTATTAAAAGAGAACCTTTAATTCACCAAATAAAGCAATCAGAGCCCTTGATTGTATTTTAATCCTATCTTTTTTACCCTTAGATCAATTGCTGACATCATCCTCCACAAATAAAATTCAAATACAATTACATTTAATTATAAAATCTATAATAATTATAGAATTTTTAAATTCAATAATTATTTTATCAATTGAAACATATCATTCTATTTATATACATGATATCAGTTTCTCTAATTAATATTGTTCCTAGTTTAACTCCCTTATTTATGGCTTTTGATTTCCAAATTCAAACCAGTTTACATTTTATTTATTTATTTGTTTTTTAAAAAAAAACTCATTAAACCAACATATCAATAATTAAGTTATTAACCTATAAAATCTAATCTAATCCCACTAAATCAGCAAAATATTTAACAGTTAAAATTAAAGTCAATATTATTCATAATTTATCTCCCAGTATATCTCATATAAAATGAATCAATTTGAGATAATTGTTTGAATTTTAAAACTGATTAAATAAGAAAGTCAATTAATTTGAAGTTTTGAATTAATATAACTGATATATTTCTTTCTTTTCCAGATGAATAGCCGAAAATCTCCAAGGTGATATCTTGGGATCCCAAATGTTTTTAGAAGATAATGATTTCCTTAATCAAAAACACCATATATATATGAAGTGGTTATTCTTATGATTTTAGATTGAGTCCTATGATTTACAATGTTCTTCTTGAGCAATCTTCTTCTCCAATTCTTTTTTCCAAGCTATTACTTTACTTTGTTCTCCTTATCCTTCTTCAATTTCTTGCATTTACTATATTCTTATTATTTGTTATTACTGTGTTCTTGTTGAGAGGTCATGAAAAAATTAATCAATCTACTTTAAGCATATTAGTTTCATTCATTTAGTTATAGAAACAAAATTATACCCTTTATATCGATTTTTCAATGTGTTGACCTATGTGTATCAAGAAAAAGTCATAAAAGTCGTTTTAATGCATGATGACAAAGCTAGTGGCACGGACCAAAAGTAGGATAGAGAAGTTTTTTATTATTACATTTCAACTTGCATGAACAAAGACGTATATGTTGTTCCAAGGTTTTCAATAACTCTTTTATACATATTATTATAATCTCCAATTAAAATTTTCTAATTTTATATTATTGAATTTGTTTATATCAATGGTTTTAATTTCAAAATCACCATTACAGTACAAGACTTTACCAGCGTGGTGTCACTAACGTTATTTGATCGTGACACAAAGAAACTTTTGAAAAAAAAACACACAAGAGTTGCTTCAAAAGTTTAATGAGGTTATCGATATTAACTTCATTTATATAAAACTAATTTTCACTTTTTGTTTGTCAATTTTTATAACCGTTAATTTTTTCATTTTTAGGAGGGTAATATAAAGATTTATTCGTCTGTTTGAAATTACTTTTGGATAAAAAGTTGGCATTCAAAGTTCAAATTTCTCATTATAATTTGAAGAACAATGTTGATGGTTATGAATCACAAACTTCAATGTTGATAATAAAATCACTGTTAAATTGGAAAAAAAAAATTAACATCGAACAGGTAACAATCTTTTACGAAACATACTACAAACACTACACTTATTAGATTCGTTTTTTTTATATTTTAGTTGATCAACTAACATATTTTTATGTACTACAAATATAGGCGTCGTAATCTGATTCGTTTAACGTTTTATCGGCGAAATTCGGATGTCAAGACACATTAAATTTAAAGGTTTTAAATACAATATAACTAAATCTAATATTTTAAATATTTTAAAATATTATTAACTTTTAGATTGACATATGAATTTATTTTTTATATATAGGATGCAGTTTTGTTTACTGGTGAAAACGTCACACTCGCTTCGAATCTTGATAAAAGTATTGCAACAAGTCCACTAACTAAGTGGACATCCTTTAAAAAAGTGTCTAGACATGAATAATTAAAACACAACTTGGAAGATGTTTACGATGTTGATAATCTGGAAACAATGTCCTCAACCAAACGATCATTAACATCAATGACAGATTGTACTTCTGGAGAAGGCAAGCCAAAACTATTAATTCCAAAGAAAAAAAAATAATATATGATTTTCATGATTTTATATGAGTAGTTGGGTGATTTGAGTACGGTTGATTTCATATTATATTTACATACTATTTGGTTTTTGGGTTTGATTTTTGATTACTTTGTTTCATACTATTTGTTTTTTGGATTAGAAATTTGATCATTTAAATACATTTTGGGTTTTATGAAATATTGAATTATTCATCTATTTGTCTTTTGGATTTAAACTCATATGAATTTAGAATTTTAATCATTTTTTACTCTATTATTTCGTTTGAATGTGAATTTGTCAGCATTGTTACAATGTTATTCATTACAAGTTCAATATAAATATTAGCAAACTACAACTTTTTATGAAATTATAAACTTTTATAAATCTTTTAACTGTTCTAAAACAATTACTTATAGTTCTTTGTGAATTTATTGATAAATTTATTAGTTAACATTTACCATTGAATTTGAACAATCGTTAAATTTGTCCATTTTCTATTGTTAAATCAATTGTAAATGAATTTGAGCAATCGTTAAATTTTATATTCTATAATGTAATTTATGCACTAATTAATCAAATAATAGTACATATTCAAGTGGTCGGGTACCTCCAAGACAATAAGCAAACATGTAAATTATATGCAATTTCACAATATTGTAATTTTTTTACTGGATTTAAATGAACAATTACTTCTTTCACTTGATTTAGATTCTTGATTACTCATATAAAGTTGTAATAAAATAAAATTCTGATAAATTGAAAAAATTGTTCAACTAAACCTTAAAATTTTGAAATTTGTTGGAAATTTTGTTATATGCAAAGTTAGGCTTCTTTTTGTGTTGTCATGTTTGCTGATTTGACTATGTAGGGTTCATTTAAAGTTTCATTTCTCTATAAGAATGTTAATGTTCACATCCAAGTTGAAACAATCACAACTTGTAATCATTCAAAATGATTTTTTTCACTTACATTAATCAAAACTATTATTTTGAGTGATGCGTTCTCATGGATGCCACACTGGTTGTCACTATATAGACCTTCTAGCGGTTTATAGAAGAATCCTAGCGGCTTTATGAAGAATTTTGTTGCATTTTCAATGAAGTATCACTCTGTCAACATTCTTCTCTATAGTTATTTATCTTCTTTTCGATATAGATGCGTGTCACAACAATAAGACAGAAAGAGGTGTTAGTGACCATTAAAGATGAAAAAGCAATATATAATTTAAGAATAATATATAAAGTGTAAATTGTACATTTATGATATTTATTTCAATGAAAAATATGTTCTTTGATTGTTAGGTTACATATCTGGTTATTTTTATTATTATTTTTTATAATTTGATTTTGACAAGTTTGATCTAAATTTGATAATTGAAGCATGTAGGAAAGATATGTGCTAGCGATTTTGAATTTGTATTTCCCTATAGAAACCAACCGTAGCCTCACAAACCATTCCCTCATATCTTAGTAGGTCTTAACATTTCCCAAAATTTAGCTACAAGAAGTCATGGATGCACTTTTTAAATCAATCCTCTAAACCGAATTTCATTTGTTAGTTGGATGTAGGGACCAAAATGCAAGATTTCTGAAAGTTCATTATTATTTATTAGTGTTAACCTTTAACAAATTATGAAACTAATATTATTTTTTGTTCATAACATGTTTTTTTTTTTTTGCAATAATTTATTTGATCGGAAGATATGTATATGTGATTGGGTGTAGTCTGAAAAATCATATTTTAATTTTTGTAAGGAAAAAATATTTTGAAATCGACCAAATTACAATGTATGAATTTGATGTTTATGGTTATGACAATTTACTTTATTTGTAATGTTTATCGAATTTCTTTGCAGAATGTAATGTTGTTGGTACATGTAACAACTTATTGTTGCTTTTGGTTTTACAGAGATAATATGAAAAGAGCCATATGAGCTTCCATGGGGCTTGGTACACCGAAAAAAAGTCAATTTATAAAGCTACTACACAACATGTTTTAATCAAGAAGTCACAGTATGTTGTTATAAAACAAAGATCACATAGATTATTTATGCTAAAAATTACTGTATTAAAAAACCAAATTGCTCTAATATAAATATTAAATATTTTTATCTAATAAGTTTGGTTAAAAAGCTCTAAAAATAATTCTAACTAACATTTTTTTTTTTAAATTCAACTTAAGACAAAGTCACCTATTAATGTGATATGTATTTAATTTATGTTCCCCGTGTTTAACACGGGTCATAATCTAGTTTGTACATTAAAGCAAGTGCCCTTTATTTATTAATTCCACATTTTTTGAAAACCCCCTTACACAAGACTTGCCTTATACATAATTGCCTTTTTTTTTTTTGTGTTCTAAAGAAAAACGTAATGAGAAATTAAATATCATCCTACCATTTATTTCTACCTATTTAAAATGATGATAAATATATAAATTTAAAATTTCTATCAAATTTAAATTAAATTAAACACTTATCACCGTTTAAAGTATCTAGGAAAATAATAGGCACAAAAAAGTAGAGGGATATTTAATTTCTGAAACATAATTGCATTTGCACGTTGGGCTTGCCCAACCTTTTGAGAGGCCCAAAAAGTTTTTGGCCTTAAAATTAAAAAGAAATTGGCGTACGGACGTACGGCGATTTATATATATATATATATATATATATATATATATATATATATATATATACGAACTAGAGACGAGTCGGAGAGGGAGGGGTTCCAATTCCTACGCTGGGAAGAGCTAAACTACGATCAACGTCTGAATTTTCTCAATCCTCAGTTTGGATCAGGTAAATAATTTCTCAAGAGCATCTTTGTTTATATGCGATTAATTTGGGAGGATTTTTCTATTAATGCGTGATTACAGACATAGTTAAATTAATCACTAACAGTTAATGCTAAACACCAATTAACTTTATGCTGCATATTGTTCCGATAGATATTGGACGATGGATGCAATTCAATTCAACTTTAAAAATCATTAAAGTTTAATCATCTTCATGTTGTTCAGTTTTACTGTAAAAAAAAAACTATGATTTTCTACTGCTCGCTTAGAAACTTGGGGTTGATTCGTTTTAGTTAAATATGATTCTAAGTTCTTAGATTTAGGTTTCCATGAGTTTAACTTAGTTTACTTCGATTTTCTTCTTTAATTTTTTGGGTTTTAATATTTATATTTATAGATTAGACATGTACCGATGTACAAATCCATATATGATGATGAGTAATGAAATCAGATTTTTTTTTTTTTAATATAATAATTTTTTGAATTTCGTTTGGTTTTATATCTCTTGTGGTATTTGATTTACCAAGCTCTCAAATTCAAATATATATATATATATATATATATATATATATATATATATATATATATATATATATATATATATATATATATATATATATATATATAGTATTATTTATGTTCAAATGTAGGAATGATTAGAAACAAGAATGATGATGCATCATCTAGCCAAGAGAAGTCCAAGAGTAGTGCAGCTTGGTCAGATCTTGACCATAATCTGTTATATTTAGTGATGATGAAACTGGGATTTGGTGATTATTATTCATTCCGTGGAGTTTGCAAGTCATGGAGGTCTCTTGCACACTCCAATGAAAACATGTTTATGGCTTCCATGCCACCCATGTCCATAAGCATCATCTCTACTAATGATGCTAATGAGAAAGCCTGCTATTTAGAGGACTTTAAAGGAAGAAAGTTTAAAACCATCATTCATGGTTTTACTGGTGGGGAATGTGTTGGGTTAACTTGTGGTTACTTGATCTTCTTCAAGAAGACAAACGCGCGCGACTTCTGGCTTGTGAATCCTGTCACAAGGGATCAACATCATTTCCCTTGTTTCCCGAGGGACTACGATGATCATCCTACATTTATAGGCAGGTCTATCCTTGTCTTTTCACCTTCAATAAATGGGTGGGTGTTTGTTGTGGCAGACAGATTAAACCGTGAAATATGGATTTCTATAGCGGATAAAGGAGCATGGAGCCATGTCTCCTACACTCATGGGTTCATTGATTTATATTTTTTCAAAGGGAAGATATACACACTAAATGATGACATCTTATGTGAACTGCGACTCAATCCGGACCCCAAAATGACGTTCCTAAAAGCTAAGAATTTTCCAGACCCGGGTTTCCTTCTTCCGGAGTTTGTAAGCTCCTGTGGGAACCTTTATGCGATGGATCAAGTCTTAAAGAATCAGCTTCATCAACTAGATTTTGGCGAAATGAAATGGGTGAAAACAATGGGTGATGAATATGCAATTTTTCTTAGCAGTTTGAACTATGGTGCTGCTGTTATACCAGAGTCGTTGGCTCCTCGATCATATGCCAGATGGGCTGAAGCCGTTATCGAAGAAACCAGATTTTTTGCTGCAAACATGTGGTACTTTCCCCATGAATGTATGAAGGTTGATCGAATGGATGAGTGAAGCACATTGTTCCTTCATGTAAAAGTTGTTTCTCATATTTTATGATTGAATTCGGGATTGGTTTTTTTTAGTATTTTTATTGGCTGAACCTAACTCAATATTCTTTCATTTTTTTTTGTTCTTTCTTTCTTTACTTTACATGTAGATTGGACAAGACACAAACATTGTAGTGTGTGAGATTGATATAGAGCAAGTAGTTTTTGACTTTGTAGATTAACTGATTATGGCTCTGTCTGTGACATGCCTTCAAAATCAAAATCCTCTCATATCCCTTGTAAACAGAAACCGACTAAATGGAGAACCTGATCGAAACTGAGACTGGGAACTTTAGCAATTGAGCGTAGATTATGAGCTACAACTCCCAAGATTTCTTGTGGATTTGGATTTGAACCCTTGCTTCGTTTCCCAACACATGAATTTCGTTTCACATTTGCGACGCTTTCTCTCTAACTCGCCATACGGTTTGTTGCAATTTTAGGGCCAAAAACTTTTGGGCCTCACGCCTTGAAGCCTCCCTCAAGGGACGTCTTGTAAGGCTAAACGGTATCAAGTTATGGTGGCTACGCGTGAGGCTGATGTGGATCCTATGTGGAGGAGTTTCCACTAGTGAACACCACCCCAAGACATAGTGGGTGTCTTGTGGAGTGGGTGCATCCACGGGAGGTCACGAAGGTATTTGAGCTTGATTGTGTCTATCTCTCTCTTCCTTCTCTCTCTTGTTCACTACAAGTCCATTAGTGAACACCACCCCCAAAGCTAGTGGGTATGTGGTGGAGTGAGTTTCTTGATGATGTGGCATATCTCTCATGCGTAACCATACCGGATAGCCTAAGGTTTTCCAAACATGTGAGATTAATAAATAAAAGACTTTTGTTTAATCTTTATTTTATATATATATCCTCAATTCAATTGTTTAGTTTTGGTGTATCTATATATATGAATGGGTGAGTGCATGCTTTTAATTTTCTGAGGGGTATATATATATATATATATATATATATATATATATATATATATATATATATATATATATATATATATAAAAGTAGGATCAAATGAGAACACCTAAAATGTTGAGAACGCAAGAACAGATCTGGACCTTCCATTAATTAAGATCTAAAGCTAATATCAATGTGCCATTTATATAACTTCTAAAACTCATGGGATGAAATTGTAAATATTTAATTGGCTAAAAGGGTATTTTAGTCATCAAAGTCTAAACTATTTTTATCAGGTTCCTTAAATCTCTCCATCCATACGTTTCCTTCTTCTCTCCCTCATTCAAACATTTAAACCCTAATTTGTATGAGTCGTCACCACTGTTTACGAGAAAACACCATCGGCTCACCTTTCACCACATCTACAAATCCAGTAACTCGATTACAAGACTTGCAAGTTGATTTCCAATCAGCCTTTTGCAACTTGATCTCCAATCGGTCTCCTGTAACTCGATTTTAGTTCATCAGTTGTCTTTGGAGATTGTAAACCTGCAAATTGACTTCAGTTTTGAAGATATGGTCTCGATTTTGCTTGAATATTGTTGTCATGATAAAGACCGGTGATGGAGGATCTGTCGACATCCGCTTCAATCAACACTTTCAATCGCTACTACTACCTGGTCTTCAATCATCATCGCAAATCGCCGCCTCCTGATCTTCTGTCACCATCGCCAATTGTCGCCTTCTGATCTTCAATAGATACCGGGGCCACCATCAACCTACAGGTTTACTAGTTATTTTAATTTTTTGAGCCGCCTTCTGATCTTCAATCGATACCGGTGCCTCTTATTCCACCACCTCTCTCCCTGTTTTCTTATTCAAAAGCAAGAAAACAGCTCAGATTTTTTTGCTTCAACAAGATCGAAAAGAAAGGCTCTGTATGATCCAAGATATTATAGCAGCCGACATAACTGCTAATATGCAATAGGAGGAGCAATTCTGGTAATCCTAGGTTTTCTCTTTCTTTTTCTAATTTCATGTTCCAATTTTTTGAATGTTCTTGTTTACGTAATCATCATCATCATATATGAATTCAATGTCAAGAAACCTAAGCTTTGATTCATTTGAATTTGCAAACCGTTCCTATGCTGACACGGATCAACTAATCCCACAAACTCAGATCAATAAATTACCAAAGATTTTATTTGCAGACTGGCTTAGCCTAGAAGAGTTTCATGGACATAATGGTTTGGCGTTCAATGGTGGGGCTAGCAACATCTCAAATTACCAAGATACCCCTATGAATGAACTGCTATCAAATGAAGCTTCCACAGACAACAATGAAGAAACCCAAACACCCCATGTTGTTGTAAAAGAGTGCTAGAAAATAGAGGGGGCTGCTGCCCTTGGCTTGCCGGAAACCACCAACAAACACCTCTGGTGTGGGTGTTTTTGTTGCACCTCGAAGACAGGCAAAAAAGAAGGGAGTGTGAGAGGAAATGGAAGAATGAAAATTTGTATTTATCTATGAATAATAGTGTATTTATTTGTGAATAACAGTGCATTCATGTGTGAATAACAGTGAATGAACAACAGTGCATGCATGTGTGAATAGTAGTGTATTCATTTGTGAATAACAGTGAATGAATGTATTTATTTATGATTAGAGGTATTTATTTCTTAATAGCAATGTATTCATTTGTGAATAACAGTGTAAGCATGTGTTAATGAGTATATTTATTTATGATTAGAGATATTCTTTTTATGAAGAAATGAAAATTTTTACACTCTTTTTATTTTCAATTGATTAAAAAAGAAAATGGATTACTTGTAAATTGATGTGTATTTATTTGTGATTGAAGTAATATCAGGTTTTTTTTGAAAAAAAAATCATTTATGAATATAAATGTACTAATTTGGCGTTCGATTTTTATTTATTTTTTTGAACAAAAAAAAACGTGAAATAGGAGAAAAAAATTGGTTTTTGTAAGAATTTTTTTTTTCAGTTTTAAAATAAATTTTGGTAAAAATGTTTTTTATATTCCATTAATAAGAAAAATAAAAAATTGAATATTTATTTCTTTTTTGGTAACTGATCCTAATTTTAAGGGAATTTGATTGAATTTTAGTTTATTTTAATTTAATTAAAATATACAATTACTAGTATGCCCTTATATATTTATTGGTCCAGAATTGTTCTCGCGTTCTCAACCTTTTAGGTGTTCTCATTTGATCCTCTCCCTATATATATATATATATATATATATATATATATATATATATATATATATATATATATATATATATATATATATATATATATATATATATATAGGTTTAGGTTTTATGGAAAACAAAAAACCCTAAATAAACCCTAAAAATCATTAAAATGTATAAAAAATATTTAGAGATCACAAAACTTTTTTTTGAATTTTTTTATCAAAGAATTGCAACTTTTAGGTCAAAATCGCTGAAAAAAATTGATTTTTTATTTTTTTCAGCGAAATTGTAAAAAATGCTGCGACTTTTTGATAAAAAAATTTAATTATGAAATTAATTTTGGAGAAATAAGACTCAATAGTGCTCCAAATAAAGTCCAAACCCATCTAGCTAGGGTTTGAAATGTTGGGTGGATGCTTGGGATGGGCACATTGTATCCACGATATGGTTAGATCCAGTTTTTTAAAATAAACATTATTAATTATAGACAATAGTTATTAAGTTATTTTAAAAACAAATTAAAATCAATATGTTGCTTTTTCTGCTTTTAATTACCTGTAAAAAAGTACTTAAATGATGATGAGAAATGACAAATAGTTCAACCCGTATAGCTCATTCCTAAAGTTATAACTTGGTTACATGATTATGGATACATAATAACATAGTAATTGGCTAGAAATCAAATCATGATGATCGTGATGCATCATCATCCAGTAGGAAGTGTAGGAAGAGGTTGAAGACAACTGCCACCTTGGTCAGATCTTGAGCACAATGTGCTTTTTTAGTGATGATGCAACCAGGAGTTGTTGATTTTGTTACATTTTGCAAGTCATGGAGGTCACTTGCACTCTCTAATTGGAACACATTTATGGCATCCAAACCACCCATGACCATATATACATATCTCTCGCGCGTGGTGGTTATAACTTATAACTATAAGAGTCACTGCTACGTACCTTGAGGAAGTTGAAGGAAGAAAGTTTAAAACCATCATTCTTGGTTTTACTGGTGGGGAATGTGTTGGGTTAACTTGTGGTTACTTGATCTTCTTCCGTAAAGAAATCGTGAGTTCTGGCTTGTGAATCCTATTCCTAGCATAAGGCATGAATTTCATTTCCCTGGTCGTATCGAGTCTTTTAGAGAATCAGTCAAGGGCATCCTTGTCTTTTCACCTTCAATCTCTGAGTGGGTGTTTGTTGTTTTATGTAGATATGTAACGACAATGTAATATGGTTTTCTATAATGGGTAAATTAAGGAGCATGGAACTGTGACATCCCCAATTTCTCGGCCAGAAAAGACCGATTTGTTTATGCTTTGTTTTATAAATCAAAGTGATCGTTTAAAGAAAACGGTTGCGGAATTTCTTCCAAAAATAAAATATGATAACCATTTATCAAAACGTTTCTCAAAGAGAATGTATTTTCATTAAATAATAAAACCTCGGGATGTCATGTTCCGATACAGACCAAAAGCATAAACAATATAAAATAGACCTTACAACAGTTATTCATAACTACTGGCCTATAATCCAAAATCTCTCGTCAAGTCCACCAACTTATACTCTTGTGCCATTACCTGTAATGCAAAGAAAACTGAGTGGGTCAGGCTTGGGAGCCTGGTGAGCATATAGGGTTTTCAACCCACAATAATATAATTATTATATTCAACCATCAAACAATCAACTCAATTACTCATCCCTATTATCTTTCTTAGGATTTTACCCTAGGAATTCAACTACTCGTCATTCATTCATTCCTAAGGATTGACCTAAGGAATTTACACAAACTTCCATTGCTACATAAGGCGCATCTGCCAACAATATCCTTTAAGCGCCTCTGCCAGGATTACGTCATACACTATGAGGCGTGACTGTCAGGTTTATGACATTCTCTTTTAGGCGCATCTGCCGACATTATCTTATAAGCGCATCTGCCAAGATTATCCTATAAGCGCATCTGCCAAGATTATCCTATAAGCGCATCTACTATTGTTACGACAATCTCCATTTGGCGCGTCTGCCAAGATCACGACATTTACTACTTGGGGCATCTACCGATATTATTCTCAAGCGCGTCTGCTAGTTTTATGACATTCTTTAATTAGTGCATCTACCAATATCATTCTTAATCATCTTTCATACCTCATCATTTTATCACATACCAACTATCTCATCTACCCATGTTCTACCCAACATATTTGTAGATATAAAATACATATACAGTTTAACTCATTTAAAAACTATATAAAACATTCATTCCATACTCATCTCAAATAAACAACAATATATAAACACATAGCACGTATTTTATAACAAATACTTCATATTTATGTGTTAGAAAAAAATAACTACACACTCACACGTATAAACCACAATATACTTAATACACTCAAACTATACTTGTATTATTATCGTGTTTATGAAAGGTAGTATACACTCACACATGTAAACAACTTTATATTATACACATAGCACGTATTTTATAGAAAATACTTAATATTTATGTGTTAGAAGAAAGTGACCACACACTCACACATATGAACAACAATATATATACACATAGCACATATTTTATAAAATACTTTATATCTATGTGTAAGATGAAAGTGACTATACACTCACTTGATCAGAAGATGATCGGACAGCACTACGACTTGCAGAAGTAGTATTCTTCGGTAGATCTGGAAGATCTCCACAAAAACCGGACTTCTCGCGGGCAGAGCTTTGGCTCGGGAATCGCACTTCACGAGATCTCGGGAGTGTAAAACTTCCTTCTTAACTTGGATATGAGATCTGGGGTGTCGGGATGGCTTCGGGGGTTTACACGCAGAGCTTCAGCACAAAAACGAGGAGAAATGAGCAAATAAGCCCGGATAGGAAAACTTCGTTATAAATTCATAACTTCTTCGTTTGACGTCCGTTCTCGCCTAACTTTCATCGCTTCGATACCAACAACGAGATCTTAGATTCTCGTTTAGATTGTTTCGGCTAAAAAAACGCTCGATCTCAAATCGAGTATTTCGGACTGCATACCGCTAAGTCGAAACTTAGAAAAATCATAACTTCCTCATACGAAGTCAGATTTGGGCGTTCTTTTTATGCACGCTCATGGTTTAACGTATTATACGACTTTCATTTAGATTGCTAAGGCTAAATATCACTCTAACGTAAATTCACTTTTTACGTCGCGCTATGTCGTGCCGGTTCTGTCGCGAAACTTCGACAGGTCATAACTTCTTCGTTATAACTCGGATTTCGGCGTTCTTTATATGCACGAAAACCTTGTAACATATACTATAACTTAGTTAAGATTAGTCATTCTAAATAATCTTTCATCAAAAATTCATTTTTTTGACGCCTATCGTCTCTAAATTGATTAGCCCTGATCTACGGGCGTTATAGGAACCATGTCTATTCCCCTATGGAAGTCAAGGGTTTCAGGGGGAAGATATATACCCTAAACGGGGACACATGCACATTGTCTTTTTATCTCAATTGATACTCAATTCAGAGCCAAAATTGACGTTAATCGAAACCAAGAATTTCCCACGCCCCTTCTATTTTCACAGGATAACAAGTTCAGGTGACAACATTTAGGTGACAGGTTTTCATCAGCGAGAAGAGTACGTGATTCTTGAACTTGATTTCGGCGAAATGAAATGGGTGGCAATGGGAGGATATGCATTGTTTGTTAGTGATGAGAACAACATTGTTACTATTAAACGAGAGTCATGGGCTGAACCTTGGTCACAATACTGGAGACATGCTGATGGGTTTTAATTTGTTGTTGTTGTAGTTGCCGTGACTATGAGTTAAGTGGAGAAATCGAGATAACGAGTTCTTTAATGCCAAAATGTGGTACTTCCCCCATGAATGCTTGAATGTAGGTTGATTGTTGATCATATTAGACGAATCAAAGGCTTGTTAGCATTCTTATCACTGTTCCTATGCCTAAATGCAGACACTAGTATTGTAATTTTCGTCTTGCGTTACTATAACATTGTACTTTCATTTGTTCTTATTACATGATAAACCTCGTAGCATGCTACATCCGATTAGGTGGGAAGCATGACATTTTTGTTATACAAGCAAACAAGTTGCACAAGTTCTGATGAGAAATTGAGCTAAAAGAAAGAAAGCCTTCTCCTTGTTATAAAGTTCTTTAATCGTTGCTCCTTGAATCCTCAGAAGCCTTGGACCAAATCTCATAAAATGAATTATCGAGATTCCCTTGAAAATCAAGTGGTAGATTTATCTAAAACCTCTTTATTCAAATTTTAATTTAAAAAGTTTTATTTGCATGTAACTGTTGGTCTATTGCAGGGACAAAATGGTCTTTTATCAAGGCAATAAACAGGGGACAGGATGGTGAAGTGTGCAGGGGACAGATTCAGTGAATCATAGGAAGGGTAAAGTGGGAAAGCAACTTTAAAGCAAGCTGCACAGTGAGTTGAGGAATACAGAGAACAAAGAAGAGACCAAAAGATAATAGTAGGAAATGTGTTCTTTATTCACTGAACAAGAAAAGAAAACAAGAAAAGAAAACATACAGGGGAATACTTCAACGTACAATTGCCTATGTATTTAAACTAGAAATGAGCTAAAAACTAGGAAGCAAATTTGACTAGTGCTGTAGACTAGGAACTACTTTACTGACTATTTTTGATTTATTCAAAACAAAAACATGCATGAAATAAACAATTCTGAATTAGTCTTAACATTCTCCCCTTAATTCAGAATCTTGTAATTAACTTTACTCCAATCAAACTCTCATTTCTTCATACTTCGACCTTGCCATTGACTTTGTGAGGATATCTGCTTTCTGTTTTGTCCCACACACATGACTGACCACATTTTCCCCATCTTCTACACATTCTCTTATGAAGTGATACCTTATATTGATGTGTTTGCTACGCCCATTGAACATTGGATTTTTCATTAAGTCAAGGGCTGACCTATTATCCACAAACAAGTCAATTAGAGGTACCTTTTGTCCAGTGATTTCAGTGAGGAGTCTGCGAAGCCATATGCCTTGGCAAGCTGCCTGAGTTGCAGCCACGAACTTTGCTTCACAAGATGACTGGGCCACACTCCTTTGCTTTTGTGATGCCCATGTCACTAAGTTCTCGTTCATGTAGAAGGCTATTCCTCTTGTACTCTTCCCATCTTCCATGTCCTTTCCAAAATTACTATCCGAGTACCCAGTGAGGGTGACTTGCTTTTCTCCTCTGGTATACTTCAATCCGTAGTTCAAGGTACCTTTGAAGTATCTCAGAATTGCTTTCACAGCTTGGAGGTGTTTGATAGTTGACTTTTCCATGAATCGACTAACTACACCAACTGAAAAAGAAAGATCAGGTCGTGTGTGAGTGAGGTACCTGAGTGCACCAACTATGCTTCTATATTCTGTAGGATCCACCAGCTCTCCTTCTTCATCTTTAAACAGTTTTAGCTTATGTTCCATGGGGGTTCTGGTTGCATTACACTCCATCATGCGTGTTTTATTCAAGATGTTCTTTGCATATGCCTCTTGCTTCAAAGAAATTCCAGTCTCATCTTGATTGACTTCAATTCCCAGATAATAATTCAGCAAACCAAGGTCACTTATCTCAAATTTTGCTTTCATCTCTAATTTGAAAAATACTTACATCATTTGGACAATTGCATGTGACTAGCAAGTCATCCACGTATACTCCCACTATCAGGGTGTTGCCTATTTTCTTTTTGGTATACACAGAGTACTCTTGACAGCACCTTGTGAACCCGAGGCTTTTTAAGTACTTGTCTAGACATGCATTCCAAGCTCTGGGAGCTTGTTTTAGTCCATACAGGGCTTTTGAGAGCTTGTATACCTTGCCTTCTTCTCCCTTTTTCTCGAAGCCTTCAGGTTGCATCACATACACTTCTTCATTCAATCTTCCATTCAAGAAAGTCGATTTCACATCCAAGTGATGCACCCACCAACCTCTTGAACCTGCAAGGGCCAAGATTACATGTACCGTTTCTATTCTAGCCACTGGAGCAAAAACCACCTCGTAATCAATGCCCTGTTTTTGCACGTAGCCCTTGGCTACGATTCTTGCCTTGTACTTGGAGATTCTCCCATTTGGTTCTCTTTTGATCTTGTAAACCCACTTCAAGTCGATCGCTTTACGTCCTTTAGGAAGATTGACCAGGGTCCATGTCTTGTTCTCCTCAATTGACGCCAATTCCTTCTTCATGGCACTGACCCACTCGTTTCTAGTCTTTGCTTCCTGATACGAGTTTGGTTCTTCATCATTTCGAATCATGAGCAGCTCTTCAAGGGGTAAGTGAATTTCTTCTGTAGCCTCGTATAGGTCTGTGAGTAAACGATATCGTTTTGGAGCTCCACCACCTGTTGAGCTTGAGGCGGTGCTCGTAGACGAGGCTAGAGTCGTAATCGCTGGGGTTTTGGGCGAATTGGGTGAATCGGACATACCCGACTGGTTTGTGGACTCGCTTTGTGGGCTGCCGGGTAGTGGGCTCACTTGTGGTGAGTTAATGGATTGGTCAACTTCGATGCTTGGCCCGCTTGACCTGACGTCCGGATCGCTGGCATCATCTTGAACGTAGTCGTCTTCTTGAAATCTAGTCGCACCCAAATCACTAAGATCAAATCCTTCCACTGTGAAGGTCATACCTGGAATTGCTTTAATCTTGGCCTTCTCCCCCCAATTCCATGTTTGAACTTCGTCAAACACTACGTCCCTACTCACATACATTGTTCCTGTATCAGGATCCAAAAGTCTGTGAGCTTTCGTTCCCTTTTCAGTTCCGAGATACACTACCTTTTTACTTATATCATCCAATTTCTTCAAGTGATTCTTGGCTATCTTCATATGTGCGATGCAACCAAAAACCCTTAAGTGACCGACATTAGGCTTCCTTCCAGTCCACATCTCGTACGGGGTGATCTCCTTGAGGGCCTTAGAGCTTAAACGATTCAAGATGTAAACGGCATGGCTTACTGCTTCTCCCCACAATACATCAGGTACTTTCATTGCCTTCAAGCAGCTTCTTACCATCTCCAAAACTGTTCGATTTCTCCTCTCTACAACCCCGTTCTGTTGTGGGGAGTAGGGTGAGGTAAATTGTCGATCGAGTCCCGTTTCATTGCAGTAGGTGGTGAATTGATTTGACAGAAATTCACCACCCCTATCTGTTCTTAGAACTTTGATCTTCTCACCTGTTTCATTCTCCACCTTAGCTCTGAAATTCTTGAATGATTGAAGAGCTTCATCTTTTGTTTTTAACAGGTACACCCACATCACCCTGTTGTAGTCATCGAATAGGAGCATAAAGTACTTGTTTCCTATTGGTGTAGGAGGTGTGACTGGTCCACACAAGTCTCCGTGAATCAATTCAAGCATTTTCTGTGCCCTGAAGTTTGTACTTGATGGGTATGGTTTCCCTGATTGTTTTCCAACCAGGCAGCCTGCACACGGTTTGGATGGTATGACCAGTTTTGGTACTCCTTCAATTATTCCCTTGTCTGACATGGACTTCAAAGTAGTGAAGTTTACGTGACCTAGCCTTGTATGCCAAAGCCAGGTTGGGTCCTTGATTTCACCAACTAGACATCTTGAGCTGTCTTCTCTAAGTTCTATCGTGTATAGTCGATTTGATGACCTTTGCACCTTCATAAGCAGCCTCATCTTGGAATCATAAATTCTTAGAATATTTTGCTTAATTCTGATCTCATCTCCCCCTTCATCCAGTTGGCCAAGACTTATGATATTACTACACAGATCAGGTATATAATACATTTCTTCTAATTTTCTTTGCTCCCCATTTTTACACTGAAAGGTAATTCTTCCTTTTCCTTCAATTCTCACCTTTGAATTGTTGCCAAACCTTACAGTGCCCTGGATTGTGGTGTCTAGTTCCTGAAATTTGCTTCTATTTCCAGTCATGTGGTTGCTGGCCCCTGTGTCCAGATACCACATATTTGAATCAGATGCAACATCTCCATTTGATCTCAGCTTTGGGTTGACCTTCTCTTCATTCAAGAATACTTCCCCTGCTTCCTCTTTAGCTTCAAAGGATGACAACAACAAGGCAGGTTCATTATCTTCCTGGATCAGGTTGCTTTCATGGTTTCTTTCTTTTCTTGGGTTCTTGCACTCAGCTGCATAGTGCCCGAACTCTTGACAATTATAGCATTGCATTTCACTTTTATCTTGACTTTGACTTCTTTCTTTTTGCTAGTTAGGACCGCCCCTGCTGCGACCACCTCGACCGCCACTTGGACCACCCCTGCTTCGGCCTCTTCCTTTTCCTCGTGATAACCCACCATGATTTCCTTTTGGGACTGACCTTGAATTGCCTTCTGCTTTCTTCTTGTTTCTCTCAGTCCACTCTTGGTGGGTTAAGAGAAGTTTTCTCTCTTCTGTATCACTATGCCCTTTCATTCTTTCTTCATGGGCTTTGAGCCTCCCAATCACCTCTTCAACTATCATTTCATCCAGGTCAGCAAACTGTTCAAGGGTTGAAGCTATCTGAAGGAACTTGGTTGGTACTGCCCTAAGTAGCTTCTTCACCACATAGAATTCATCTATAGTATCTCCCAAGGTACGCATAGTACTCACAATGTTTGTCACTTTCACAACAAACTCATCTACTCCTTCAGTTTCCTTCATGTTTAGTGATTCAAACTCAGTCTTCACCCTGTCTGCTCCCATAAACATGGTCTTCAAGGCATCCCAAGCTTCTTTGGCTGTTTTCTTTTCAGCCAGTGACAACAACAAGTCCTCAGGTATTCCTTGATAAATGGCTGCCAAAGCCAATTTATCCTTCTTCACTTCTACCACTGTATTTGCTGTTCTAGGTTCAGCAGCTTCCCAAACACCTTGAGCCCGCATAAATACCCTCATTTTGATTGCCCAAGCAGCATAATTTGACCTTGACAACATTGGATAATGCAGAGTGACCATACCATCCTTTTCACCATTTCCATTGTTTCCTGTCATCTCTTCACGAGATTGATATTTGGGCATGCACCAGGTAGGCTCTGATACCAAATGTTGGTCTATTGCATGGACAAAATGGTCTTTTATCAAGGCAATAAACAGGGGACAGGATGGTGAAGTGTGCTGGGGACAGATTTAGTGAATCACAGGAAGGGTAAAGTGGGAAAGCAACTTTAAAGCAAGCTGCACAGTGAGCTGAGGAATACAGAGAACAAAGAAGAGACCAAAAGATAATAGTAGGAAATGTGTTCTTTATTCACTGAACAAGAAAAGAAAACATACAGGGGAATACTTTCAACGTACAATTGCCTATGTATTTAAACTAGAAATGAGCTAAAAACTAGGAAGCAAATTTGACTAGCTGTTGTAGACTAGGAACTACTTTACTGACTATTTTTGATTTATTCAAAACAAAAACGTGCATGAAATAAACAATTCTGAATTAGTCTTAACAGTAACTAATGTAATTTCCAATTGAACTATAGATGTTCTCAATATAAATAATACGACTTTAATAGTAATAATTTATTTTAGACTAGAGCAAGATTTATCCATCATTCAATCCCACCGGTAGTCGGATACATTTGCATAAAATACCATCTATAATCATACATAATTACACTTAGACCGGTGGGTGTGGTACCACAGCGCCACATCATTTTACCCCTATACCCCACAAAACTAATAGGAATGGTACCACACCTTATCACACACACAACAGTAAAAAAAATGTGGTATGCTTATCGTTTTCTTTACAGCGAATTCGGTTATAATTGGTTTGTTCTTTTGGAAGTGAAAATGCATAAAAAAACTAGTTTTTTTGGGTTAAAAAACCGGTTTGATTCGGATCCGGTTTTAAAGAAAAAAAACTACAAAAACTGGTTCCAAGATTTTATAAACACTAACTTTTTGCTATTTTGACTTTCAGTTTCGTCGGTCCTAAACAGTAAACACTAACTTTTTGTTGCATATTGTTCTTATACATATTGGACATGCAATTTAATCCTTCATGATCTTCACTTATAAGTATCAATAAGACTATGGCAGTCAATGGCTAACTTAGAAAGTTGGTATTGATCCAATACATTTTATTATGATTCCGATTCTTAGATTTTTTGTTTCTATTATTTTATCTTAGTTTCTATGATATTTTCTTTAGTTTTGGATTTTAGTAGTTTAGACCAAACATGTACTGGTGTACAAATCCATAACAAATTCAGCGTTTTGTTTCAACTTTGTACTTTCATTCCATGTAAGGTTTTGATCACAAGAAGCATGGTGTTAAGGTAAGGAGAGATACTGTGTTTCTCATAACCTTTTTAGGAAGGGTAATGTGTGTGTGTGTGTGTATATATATATATATATATATATATATATATATATATATATATATATATATATATATATATATATGTTTGTCCACTGTTTAATTAAAAGTCTTAATTGTATTTTTTGTGGGATTTGAAGGAAGAAAGTTCAAAACTATCCTTGATAGTTTTTTTGGTGGGACTTGTGTTGGATTAACTAGTGGTTACCTGATCTTTTTGGCGACTTCTGGCTTGTGAACCCTATTACAAGGCATCAATTTTGTTTCACAGATTTCCCCACTAAATACAAAAATTGTACAGACTATATATATCAGGGCTACCCTTTCACATTCAGTAAATGGGTGGGTGTTTGTTGTGATGCAAAAGTACGTACTCTGGTAAAGTATGGTTTTCTATAGCGGGTAAAGGATCCAGTGTGGAATCATGTCTCCTGCACTGCTAGCTTTACTGATTTACGTGCTTTCAAGGGGAAAATATATATCCTAAACAATGACCGTGGTATTTTTTTTATGTGAACTATATATATGAACTGAGAATTAATCCAGAACCCAAATTGACGTTACTTGAATCTACATTTACAGTTTGATCTCGTTCACTCTTTTTTGCTTCATTGTGGCGGACATATATAACTCTCATTTGTATTGTGTTCTTATGCAAACTCATGTTCTTTTCTTAAGTGTATGTATTCTAGCATATTAAGGAAAGCCAGAAAGAAAAAAGATAATAAGAAATAGAGACCTATAATATTATTAGCGTATGAGAAAATTTGTCAACCACCACACGAATTACAATATACGCTAGCTGGAACATCTCTCAATCGGTTTTCAACTATTTGCAAAGTGTGAGCCTTGAGCCTTATCATTGCTAATCGGGTCCTCGAATCAATATTATGATGTATTATCGAGATTCCCTTCGAAATCAAGTTTTATAATTCTAGAGTTCACAATTAATATAGACAATGAAAACTCGATAAAATTTATTTTTACACTAAAGTAAACGTGTTTTATTTATCAATCGCACATGTTTGCAAACAAGCCATGAGGAGCCACTTGAGGCCCAACGTTTTGTAAGGCCCGAAAAACATCTGGTCCGTTTTAGCCTACGAAATATGGTGATCGATCGTATTATGCAAATATGGAATGACATACCAACAGCGGCCAGAAATCTCCGAGTTGTGCAGATTACTTGTTAAACCACGCTCAATGGCTCCAGTTTTTCAATCCTCTGTTTCGATCAGGTAAATCATTTTGGATGTTCTCTGTCTTTGCTTATAATTGATTCCAGAGTATTTGCATGGTAAATTGGTAATGCTTGATCACAGAGACCCATAATCATTGTTTGCAGTATTTGACATACACTTTCATCAATACTAAGCACTAACTTTTTGCTTGCTGCATATTGTTCTTATACGTATTCGACAAATGCAATTCATTCCAACTTTGAAAATCCTTACGTTTCAATCATTATGATTCCAATTTCCTACATTTTATGTTTCCATTAGTTTAGCTTAGGTTTGATTTTAATTCTTTCATTTCGGTTTTAATAGTTTAGCCGAGACATGTACTGCTGCACAAAATCAATTATGAGTACTAATGAAATCATATTAGATTAATTTTGTTTTTTCCTGATCTTCTGCTTATGGGTTATTAATTGGGCCATAACTCATAACTCATGATGATAAAAAAAAACTTTATAATATTACACAAATAAACGTAAGTTTCTTTTGAATTATGTATTTTGGTTTCATGTTTAGGGTAAGGAGAGATTGTGTTTGTGAAAACCTTGTTGGAGACTGGGTAACCCATTTTAGTTCATCAAGAACATTTTTACCATGTAGCTAATCCATTTCTATGTACTATTTCTGTTAAGAGCATTCATCTCTTCTCACTGCAACATTAACCCCCTACGGCAACAACAATTTCGGACACCGACGACTTTCGTCGCCATAGGGTATACCGACGACATGTCGTCGCCATATGCTTGTCAGGATAGGTCAAAATAGGCGTGGCATAGGTGTCGTTGGCATGGGTCCCCCTGTTCCAACGACATGTCATCGGTACAAGTTTTGTGGAGGATATTTTCGAAAAACATAAAGTTTTATTAATTACCTGTGGCAATGACACGTCGTCAGAATAGCTAAGCAACGACATGTCGTCGGGATAGGTACAAACTATAATCGCTCCATCCATACCTGTTGTGGTGAAGGAGCGAAGGAGAGAAATCAAAAGGAGTCTCCAGTGGCCGAAGGTCGTGAAGGAACCACGGTGGTGAATGGCTGTCACAACCAATCACAAAAAACCCCCAAATTTGGAGTTAAAAACTTGAACAATCACTAACAAAAAAGAAATCAAAGATGAAAAACATACCTTGTTGCTCGTCGCCGATGGTGATAACCGGTTTGCGTCTTCGCAAATCGAGAAAGAGGATTGTCCACTGCTTCAAATGACGACACACTGGTATCTTTGTAAGGGTAAATCTCTATGTCGACGACAAGTCGTCGGTACAATGTTTATATAACGACGACGTTTTTTCTTTTTGTTGAAATAAAAAAAATATAATAATAAAAAATAAAAAGTTGTTCCGGCAACAAGTCGTCGGTATAACTATTTCACTTAGATCGCCACGTGGCATGCCGACGACAAGCCGTTGGTATAGTTTTCAAAAAAAACTACGTCGTTTCGGTTTTCTGCACCGGGGAATAAAAATAAATAAAAATACAATTTGTTGTACCTTATACCGACGACATATAGTCGTCATAGGTTTTCAAAAGATTGCGAAAAAAGTCATTGTTCCCACGTATCTATAGCGACAACATGTCGTTGTTTCAGGTCAAACAATTTTGGTCAAACTTTGCAAAAGCTTTGGCGACGACAAGTCGTTGGCATAGCCCTACTATTCGCGACGACAATAGTCGTCAGGATAGGTGTCGTGGCCATAGACTGTTATTCTTGTAGTGTCTAGAACATTTTTACCATGTGACTTCTTTAGTATTTCTAGTGCTTGTTTTCACTTCCTGATTCATTTTATTCTTGCATTTGTTCTTTTTTTTTTTCTTGCAACATTCCATAAAATTTAGTTATTTGAAAAGGGTTGCGTCTGTGTATATATATCTTTGTCCATATTTAATAGTCATGTATCTTTTTGTGGAATTCGCATTTACCAAGATATGTAGTATTTATTTTTTCATTTGCAAGTGTAGGAATGGCTAAGACAAAGCATACAACCAAAATCATCATGATGTGCATATAGCAACAAGGTCAATACCGGTGACGATGGTGATGTGGGACTTTGGTCATGTCTTAGTCATGATGTGCTTTATATAGTTATGATGCAACTAGGAGTTATTGATTATCTTTCATTAGTTGGAGTGTGCTACTCATGGAGGTCACTTCCTTTATATGCATGTCTGTTGGTATAGTTGTAAGAAAGCCTGTTTAGAGGACTCTGTGGGAAAAAAAGTTCAAAATCATTCTTCCTCGTTTTGATGGTGGCGTTTATGTTGGATTAACTTGTGGTTACTTCATTTTTTTGAGGACGACAAACCGCGACTTTTGGCTTGTTAACTTACAATGAAATTTACCCGCGCCAAGCGACGGGTGCAAATTGTTTTTTCAAAAATTAGTTTCTGGAGGTGATCAATTATTTTGCGCAAATAGTTTTCTACATCTAAACAGTTAAATAAGAATTATTCTAGTAGAAAAAGATTGCATTTTGTTTTCAGAAAATAGTTTCCTAAGCATTGAAAAGTTCCATTTTTTCGATAAATAATTTTCGAATGACTTTAATTTCTATGTCGACTAATATTCGTTTTAGCGATTAAAGTTTGGGTAGGTGTTTAGTGAATAGTTTTTACACAATATGATAGCACTTAGGCAATGCAGTCATGACGCAGACCTCTAAATATCATTCTATATGATTTTTTTAACCGAAAAACTGAATTGGAAGTGGTTGGAACCGGTTAATGGTATTTAGCTTAGCTCCCGGTTACCCCAATTTATCATTTTCGATTTTTACACAAATAATTCAGCGGGCTGTGATTATTTCCAATACATATCATATTTCAAAAAATGCACAACATATCCACAAAATAAAACATTGTTTGTCTGTTTCGACTTCAAATATATTTAACGGAATAATAACATTAAAAATGACATCTAACTTTTTGCAAAAGTTTTACGTATAAGGGTTTGGCTATAAAAGTATATAAATAATCAAATTATAAACCAAAGCCATAAATATGGCTAAAATGTTAAAAACCTTGATTTATGTCTATTTAGTCTTTTATATGCATTTTAATTTTTATCAATAAACTTAGATTAATATAAAATTTAATAAAATTTAGCCAACTAACTATGTAAATTGTTTTTTAAACACTTATTTACACATTAATATTAAAGTGTAACACACCATCAAAATTTGACCTAAATTTCTTTAAAAAGTTTGCTAACTCTCTTTTATAAATTAGTGTTTCTTTTATAAATTTATTTATTAAAAAGGTGAAGATGGTATAGAAAAGGTGTACAAAATAACTAACTTTTTATACTTTGTATAATAAAAGTAGTGTAAGAAAAAAAATTCCACGATTTACACGTCAACTTAAATATTTTTGAGATATTATCCTAAATAGTAATTATTTTAATTATAAAACTGATTTCTCAAACTTTTAACAGAAAATACAATTTAATTAACAAATTTAAAACAAACAGATACGTCTTACTCTATGTAGTTAAACAACAATATCGTAACATAATTTTTTAACTAAATCGAACTTTCTAAAGAAAAATATAATGTATGAAGTTCATATAATTTTCTAGCAAGATTAGTATATACCAATTTTGGAAGGTTTTTAATAAATATTTGAATGACTAATTTTGTATAAATTTAATAACTTATTAAAACATATTTTCAACTAAGAGATAAATTTAAACATTAATGTGATGCACCATATAATTCTACATAAAGTCATTCAAAGGATATTACAACGATATAAGCATGCCAAATGATATAAAACGATGTCACTTGCTCCTCTAAATGGTCTACAATAGTATGTAGCACAAATAACACATTTAACAATCCTAATATAACACATTTAACAATCCTAATTTGACTTGTAAAAATAATCATGTTCCTAATTCGACTCCTAAACAAATTATAAATTTTTTATTGAGCGACGCATGTAGTCGCTTTTTGTCCTTGTGAACTTAACTCTATAAAAAGTGCAATTGATGATAAGGTAAACTTATTAGGAATCGAAACATTTAAGCTTTTGAAATAAGCATTTTGAATAATGTTTAAGCAAAGATTTGAAATACATTGAACTTTTTATGACACCACTTACTCACATTTTTATTGAATTTGCCTTTTTTTTCATCAAAATAAAGCTTGGTAATGGGAGAGGGTATGCTAGTTTTCCTTTTTACAGGTTGCGTTGCATTCAAAATGAATACCACATTACTAAAAGATAAACATCTTTACCCATGGGGTATTTTAGTAATCTTCTTGGTTAGGTAACAGTTGCATCCCTGCAAAAAAAGAATTTACATATGTAAGATAATTAAGCAATAGAAATGGACAGTAAATGACAAAGCCATAAAAAAAACAAAAGGGTCATAAATCAACAAATATGAGAGTTGAGTGGTAACAGTGTGTTACCTTATCAATATTTCAACCATCTACGCACTTCATCAACATGTTTCCTCCAAAAAACCATTATACTCCTACATGTTCAACTGGTTGCTAAGCAAAATAAAATGCAGATGTCCACAAAGCTCACTAATGACGATTTTACCCCTGGTGAGTCAACCAAATAAAATGAAGATTTAGGTTACATATTTTTCTGATAAAAACATTGAAAAAAGGTAAATGCTAGAAATTCCAACACACTTCCGTGTGTTTGTTCAAGGTTCCTCTTCTGTTTTGTCTCATCAAATTCAGTAAAAAAAGTACCTACTCCAGACCAAACCGGTGGTCTAGACGACTTTCAGACTCTTTTGGCCATGACTACCTCTACCAAACATGGTCTGTCACATTTGCAACCGCTCAAATTGAAAATTACATAAACTGAAAAAAAACACACAATTTGACAAAATGGAAGATGGGCTGCTATAATACCTCATTAGTAGTACGTTAAAGATTACATAAATTGAAAAAAAAAACAAATTATTATCATTATAAATGTAGAATGCTATAATAAACAATTTAATGTAAGTACATTAATTACTATAAATAGCAACTTACTTTCATGAAAATGTACTTTGAGGGAGCACTTGTTATGATCTCACCTGGATGGGCTGCTGTTTTTGCATCTTCACCTGCTACATAGGCACCAACAATGAGTGGACACCATATTTAATAGAACATGTTCATTTTCTATGCATTACCAAATTAAAATCTGGGATAAGACGCACTGAAACAGGTAAAGATGCAAGCCAATTTCACATCTCCAACATACATACTCTCTTGTTCATCCACATACTCTGAAAAGGAAAGGCCAGGTATGACGATTGATATAATATATGGGAGCTGATATATCCACTTTTCTAATTTATTCTTCCACTTAGAAAAATATTGGTTTTCCCATTATACCCTTTTGTTCGTTAAAAAAAGTATATGAAGAAAAGAAAGAAGAATCTGAAACGGCCTCCTTCCTAATCGGCACCGCTTCTTCGCCGTTATCTGGCTGCCACTAGCCGGCCTCCGACCACTGCTTTAGTTATTGTTGAGTTCATTAGGAAACAAGCAATCCCAAATAAAAAATGATCAAGAAACAAAAATCTCATAAACACCCACTTTAGAAATCTGAAATCAAAGATCGAACAAATGAGCAGGTCGTCGATTCGCATCCTTGCAACATTACATTTTTTTTTCCTATGTATAAAAATTAATTGTTTGTATATAGAGTTCTCGATTCCAATATGATAAATCCATTATGATCTCTTTAATCAATTTTAACATTCAGTTTTTCCATTTTAATCAAATGACAAATGGAATCAGCAACCACTTTTAACAGTGTAATCGGCTAATTATCACATTATGAACCAGATGAATCTGAATACTTACTAATCAGATGAATCAGAAAAATTATTTATCAGATGAATTAGCACTATTACCAATATGTCGTTAAAAATGAATAAGAAAACTTATTAATCAGATGAAACAAATGTAATCAACAATATAATCAAACATTTAAGATGCTTTGTTCTTGACCCCTAATGATTAATCAGACGAAATCAGCAATAGCTAAAGTAGTGCCCTCCGGAAAAGTACCAGCGTTGGAGGCTGGCGAGTGGTAGCCGGAGATCGGCAAAGAAGCAACGCCGAACGATGACCTGCAATGAAGGAGCAGCGACCGAAGATGGAAGAGCGGATTCTTGATAGCTGATTAGGAAGAGGCCGTTTCATCATATAATATAACTTTTTTAATTAACAAAAGGGTATAATTGGAAAATCATTTTTTTTAAGTGGAAGGATAAATTTGAAAAGTGGATATATCATCTCCCATAATATATAGCTTAATAAATCAACTGAAGTTAATCTATGAACAAAAAATGATGGGAAAAACTCACTAACCGAGGTGATCAAGAGAAAATGGAAGGCAAGGCTGTAAAAGAAGAATGAAACAGCAAGTGCTCATAAGTAATGCAATAGAGAGTACACATACACAAAGAGAAACTGCATAAAAAGATAAATGTGGAAATCTACCTACAAAAAAGGAGAGCTTGTATACAGGGGAATATTTTCATCATTGAAATAAGGATCTGAAGTTTCAATGTTGATTTTCACAATTAAAGGGAGCACATGTACTTGAAACATGAAACATACCAACAATTTCACGAATTTGATTTTGGAAGCTCATGGAACTTGGCCGGAAAATAAGAAACAATGAGAGTGGTCTTTTTTTATTTTTATGTTCTTTCTCCCCTGCCTTTTCTCATTGATCAACTAACAATGACAACAAAGTATAAAAATAATTTCATACTTGAATTAAATCCTTCTCATCAGTTTTCTATCCTGCTAGTCACAACCCATCATGATATATATGTAACAATATGCATTCTATAACTATTTTTCATTCCATTCCAGATCACTACAGAACCAAAAACACATTTAGCTATCTACAAGACTTGGATGTTTATAGATTGCTAGTACAAAGTGACCTTCCAGATTTGTCTTAGACATAAAAGGAATCTGATTTTTCTCTATTATAGAAGTTAACGTTTAAATCCAAGGGATGTACGAACCACATCTTTATTCAAACATCGCTTTTGTGTCTCTTCTTTGTTGAACTTATTTGCTTTTTAGATACTAAATCATCAGCCTTTTCCTACACCAAAATATAACAACAAATCTTTCTTTGAATCTTTATTTCCAACATCATGTGTAAAAAAACTAAATTATGTAATGTGTACCTTTTCATTTATCTTTAATTCTTGTTTGGTAGACTTGTCATTTTTATGTTTAAGAGATAGAAATACCAACACCATTGTGTTTTTTAGATCATAAACACTATCTATATCTAAAAAATGAAATAGCTATACACATATAATAATCAGACTGAAAATGGGTTAAAGTTACCTCAAGAGAAAAAAAATGAGGAAATATGAGTGATTCCATACATGTAATCGAGTCTATATGCATAACGAAACCTGTAAAATCGAAAAGGATAACTTCTTAAGACAAAATCAAACCAGAAAATCAATAGCATACATGTGATCGATCATCTTACCGAAGATGTGTAGACCAACCATTGATTATCTACCATTAGTTGCAACGGGAGTATGATGCTTTCTTACCGTCAACTGAAACACTTTCTAGGGTTTTCAAATAAGGCTAAGTGGTAGGTGGTTGTAAAGTGGTTTAGAGAGATAAAGAGAGACTGTATGTGTGTGTATGAGAGAGAGAGAGAGAGAGATGAACCTACAGTATGTGATGGTGGCCATGTGGTTGTAGCAGGGGAAAAATGGTGACATAAAAGAAGGTGACGTCTCATGCTATGGTCCTCTAGCGATGGTGACAATTAGAGATGGGGAAAATTTGGATTAAGGGGAGAGAAAAGGAAATAAGAGATGCTTACAGTAATGAAGGTAACATTTGGATTTTGAGCATCTATTGGAAATGGTAGTGAATGGTGAATGATCTGATGGTGGTGGAAATTGGTTTCTTGGGGATACGCTTATGACAGAAGATAGTGTTGTGGTTTGCTGGCAGTGGAGGTGTTAGCCGATGATGGTGGTGGCGGGTTTTCATGGAATGGTGAGGGGTCTAGGGTTTTTAGGGACAGAAGAAGCACAAGTATAATGGTGCTTCGACAGTGGTGATGAGTGGTATGACGCAATGACTGTGGTGGTGGGTTAGCAGAAAATATATCGATGAAGGCGGCCGATTTAGTAGCAACGCAAGAGTGGAGGTTGGTGGTGGCCGTCAAATTTTCAAGTCGACGTTTCCAGGAAACAAATTTGGGTGGAAGGCATGGGACTATTGTGATCGAAATTGTGAGCATAGGATTTTTGTAGTCGACCACTGATGAGTTCAAATGAGAAAGAAGAGATAATGGAGTTTGGAATAGAGGGGCGGCGGACGCCGGTTCTGGTAAAGGTGGATTTCCAAGGCGTTGGCCATCCAGTTGGGTACGTGAAGGTTAATTGGGGAAAGGATGGCAAGTGACACACTTCTAGGTTGTATGGGTGGCGTTAAGAAGTTAGTGGTAACAGAGGTTGTCGGAGACCGAAGAGAGCGAGGTGTGACATGGAAGAGATGTGGTGTGATGGCAGATGGCGGTGTGTAGATGAGATTAGGGTTTTCAATATAACGCCGTAAGATACATTTAAGTACGCATTTAAGACGTTTACATTGTACGCTTAATATGATTGTATATTATGCTTAGGTAGTTATACCTCTTAAATTTCAAGAAATATGCAATATGTTTAATAATATATATATATATATATATATATATATATATATATATATATATATATATATATATATATAAAAACAACACCAAAATACATAAAAATAACAAAATACATTAAAAATATATAAAAATATGTAAAAATTATATAAAAAAAACTTTACAAAATACATAAATATGTGAAAATATGCCAAAATACATAAAAGAAAGTAAAAATACTTAAAAATCAATATAAATACACAAAAACTATGTTTATACATTTAAAATACATAAATACATAAAAAAAACTATATACAAAATTTTAAAAATTACATAAATACATAATATATATATATATATATATATATATATATATATATATTAAAATAGGTAAAAATACTAAAAAAACATATAAATACTTCAAAATACTTAAAAATATTTTATAAAAATACATAAATATGTGAAAGATATACCAAAATACATAAAAGTACGTAAGAATAGTTAAAAATCAAATAAGTACATAAAAAAATACGTTTATACATTTAAAATACATAAAAACTATATAAAAACTCAAAAAAACACTAAAACCATACACACACACACACATATATATATATATATATATATATATATATATATATATATCAACATACTTAAAAAATACATAAAAATATGTTTATACATTATATATAAATTTTTAAAAATTTATAGAAAAGTCTCATTATTTTGTTAAAATTAACGATTTAGTCTCATTACCTACTGAACATGTCAAAAGAGTTAAAGTGAAGAAATTTGTACTATGGGAGTGACCACGTTGTGGTAACCTTAACCACGCCATGGTGATGAGCTTTTTAACACTCATAAAAATCATGATAAATTTAAACTTTTAAAATCAACCCAATTTCACAAATTGTTTACAAATCATAGTTTTCAAAATTCCCAAAACAATTAGAGTATCCCATAAACAAGAGGATGTGCACGGTCATGCATTCGTCTTCCCACGATCATCCGAAGTACCTAAAACAATAAACTAAACTGTAAGTCAAAGCTTAGTGAGTTCACCCAAAGTACCAACATATAACCACATAACATATATACAATAACAACATGTAATGGGTCCACAGCTAAAAGACTGGACTACCCCTGAGACCACATCATAAGTCTGGCTTGCCTTCGGGCCCACAACTTATGTATGTCTTGCTCCCTAATTAGATCAGTCATCAGACTGAAATACTATCAAACCCTCAGTACGAGTTTGGCATACCGTCCGGTCCTCAGTTCGTATTTGGAATGCTTATGAACCCTCAGTATGAGTTTGGCATGCCCAACCTGACCCTCAGCTCATATCTGGAATGCTCCAGGGTTTATTAGCTACCGTACGGAGCAGTACAACCTCAACCCACCACAATATGTTGACATATAACAGATAATCATGCAACAGAATCACATGTATTCCTACAAATCTACCAGACTAGCATATCAATAACTAGCATAATCATGCATATCTATTCCATACTCAGTATATCAGTGAATCTACAACATCCGTGATTTATAAGGTACTAATTTTTCTATTTATATAAGGTTAATAGTTTTATAAGGTTTGGGCTTAGACCTCCGGGCCCTTGTAATTGGGTTGAGGAAGCACCATACGCGAAGCGTACCTTGCCATGTACGCTCAGCGTACTCAAGAGATTGGAAAGCGGAAGCCATCCAGGTACGCCTGCGTACCAGGAGTACGCACAGTGTACGTATGCAGGTTCTAAAACCCTAAATCTTAGGATTTGATCCCTATATAAAGGACTTTATGCCTTTGGTCCAGCCACCACGAAAAACCTAACTCATATCTGTGTGTTCTTGTGATTTAGAAGCCACTTGAGAGCATTTTAGTGTTGTTTTGGTGTTTAGAAGAGAAAAGAGTTTGAAGAAGGAGCAAGGATTCAAAGGGAGCTTGTAGATCCAGGAGATTAGCACCATTTCTGACTCATTTGAGGTATCAAGCTTCAAACTTGATCATTGCATGTTTATATTTGATTTTGGGGTGCTTTTGGTCACTTTTGGACTCCATTGTTGAGGTTGCTTGAGTCTTGATAGTTTCAGAACATAAGAGTTGTCCTTTTGGGCTCTTAGAAGCACTTAGAGTAATAAAAATCGGACCTTGATGGTTAAGCCACAACCATGCAAGTGTTTGAAGGTCACAAAGTTGGGTTAAGGACCAAAAATCATGTTTTGACCCCAACCATGCATGCAAGCACATAAAGTTTGTGACTTTATGGACTAGGATGCCTTAAAGGACCTAGATCTATATTCTGGACGTGAGGACTTAATGGGTTAAGTCATAAATGAAGCACCAAGAAAGTTGGTCGGTACGTCGTGCGTACACCCTAGTATGCCACGCGTACTGGGTCAACTTCTCGTTTTGGTGAAGGCCAGCGTACGCTGAGCGTACGTGCCAGGTACGCCGCGCGCACGAATGCAGAATGGCGAATTTGGGCTTTGGGGCCTTAGAAGTCTAGGCCTGGATAATTGGGCCCCATGGCCCACTGTGGAGCAGAGTTTCTGGGCCTAGAACTGAGATTTAGAGTATCTAGCCTTTCGGGCCATATTGGCCACTCGAGATTATTTATTTTGGGCTAAGGATTTATTGGGCTTGTAAAAAGGCTCATTTGAATAGTAGGGCCTAATTTAGAAAATTGGGCCATTAATGGGCCTTTAGTGGGCTAATAGTGGGTTGAGAAAGATAAGATGGAAATGGACCTTGGGTATGGTCCAAATTAGACCAAGGGGTAAAATGGTCATTTTACCCTAAGAAGTATTATAGATTTTGACTAAGTGTTGTTATGATAATGATAGTCGGGGAGTCATCGGAGTAGTTGTTAGAGATTCTTTCCAGTGATATTCAATATTCAGCTTTACGAGGTGGGTTACCTTCCAGTAGAAGTGGGTCTAAGGCCACAATGTCGGCCTACTAGTAGGAGTTGTTTGTTAGATGATTGTCTTTGTGATGATTGTCTGGTATGCCACTAACTGTTATGTTTATGTGCTAGTATGGTATGATGTTATGTGATAGTGGTCATAAGGGGATTAGTCCTCGTATCAGTCGAAATGACCAAAGGGGTAGGTCGGGCACCCCAGTATGCCTGAAAGTATGATTATAATTATGTTGTTATGTGGTAGTAGTAGGGGTGAAATAGTCTCTGTAACCGGTTGAGATAAACTAGAGGGTGGGTCGGACACCCTAGTATGTATGATAGGGGTAGGTTAGGCACCCCGGTATGCCTAGCAGGGGTAGGTTGAGCACCCTGGTATGCTCAGCAGGGTAGGTCGGGCACCCAGATATGTCTGGCAGTATGTTTATAGTACGGTATGTGGTATGATGGGGGAACTCACTAAGCTTTGTGCTTACGATTTTCAGTTTTTGTTTCAGATCCTTCTTCTTCGTAGGGAAAGGAGGCGGCACGGTAGCAGCGCATCACACACATGATTTTCCGCACATGAGATTCTTGGAATTTGTACTCTGACACTATTACTATTTGATGATATGGTTTTGGGATATGTGATCTATGGCTTTATTGAAATGAAATAACTTGATGATGTTTTTCTATAAATTGTTTTATGAATCGTTATATTAAAAATGAAATTTTTGGTCCGTATTTTTTGGATGTTACAGAATCTCAGGATATCAAACCAATGGGTCGGCCTTGGTGCCTTAGAGCATAAGTACAGTGAGGAAAACTCACCTGAAAAACTGAACTGAAACCGATGAGGTCCCAACTCCGAATTGCAACTCTCTAACTAGTACCTATTTCCCACTAATGACCAATTTCCACCAACATCCCAAAATAACCTCAAGGTAAAACCTGGTCAAACTTGGTCAAACCCATAAGGTCAACTGAGTCAACCCATCCGAGTCAACCCAACCGAGCAAACCCAATCGAGCCAACTCAGGGTGCGTACGCGTGGCGTACTCCAAACCCTCGCAGTTGACCACCATCGGGGTGGTTGACCTCGTACGCAGGGTGTACTCTCGCATGATTTAAAACCCAATAGGTGCTTAATGGCTTAATCACTTATGTCTATATTTCAGATCCAAGGCTCAAATACACTCTAGAGTCATAAAAGTTTCGAACTTTATGACTTTACATGACTCAAGGTCTTAATGTAACATCCCAAGATTCAGGTACAACTATTCAATCCTCCTTCTTTTCTCTTGTTGCCAAGTTTAGCCCTTTTGAGGAATTATGTGGCAAATGAGTACGTTGGGCGTACTCATGCGCTTATTTTGGACGCGGAGTCGCCAAGGTACGCCGGGCGTACCCAAAGTTACGTCGGGCGTACCCGGCCCAGGTGCAAAAAACCTAATCTATCTTGTGCACTATTTAAAGGGTGCTAAGGCTCATTTCTCAGCCTCCATATCAGTGAGTGAAACCCTAAGAGAGAGCCTCCCATCGTCCTTAGTGTGTGTGAGTGTTGTTGGAGCTAATTGTGCATTGGCGACTTAGTGAAGAAGAAGGAAAGGATCTCTTGGAAGCTAAAGCTTGAAGTGCCAATTTGGATCTGAGATCTACAGAGAAAGGGGCTACACTTAGAGGTATAAATTTCAAAACTTTCCTCTACTTTTGGTTGTTGTTGCATGTGCCATTTTTAGGGTTAAAAACCCCAAAGGTGGAGACTTTATGAGTGTAAGGTGCTCCATGGTCCGAGATCTGTCCCTTTTCAGTGGTATTAGTGGTTTGGATCCATAAAGTTTCCATCTTGGTTGTTAGTTTGAGGTCATGCTTGAGTAATAAGCCTTCTAGAGTTAGAGAATGGAATATTATGGGAGTTGGTGACTTGTTCAGCCATGCAAAGGCTTAAAGTCATCAGCTTTATGGATTAAGAGGCTTAGATGTGGTCAGATCTAGAAGTTAGACGTGGGTCTTAACTGTTTAAGACCTCAAGAGCTCGGGGGCTGAAGCAGGGGAGTACGCCGGGCGTAATCCTAGTACGCGTCGCGTACTGGGTGGCGTTCCCCGATTTTGAGAGGCAGCCGGGTACGCTCAGCGTACACATCTGGTACGCACAGTGTAACCCGGAAGTTGACTTTTGGTTGACTTTTAGGGTATGGTCTATTGTGGGGCCTTTTGAGTTAAGAGAGGGGTAAAATGGTCTTTTACCCTTATGAGAGTGTCATAAGAGGACATAGTCTAGCCTCTGAGAGTTATATTAAATAGGGTATTTATTTCATATGATTAGGCGGAGGCTAGGCCAGCGTTTACCGAGTCAGAGATTTACTGAGATACCAGAGGTGAGTCTTCTCACTATACTTTGCCTAGAGTGGTAACAGGGTTATGTGACAGTATATTTTAGAGCTATGTGCCAGTGTATTTGCATGCTATTTATGTGTTATAATTGTTGTGATATGTGATATGCATGATTCAGAGTTTACAGAGCTAGGACCAGTGGGTCCATAGAGTTAGTACCTTTGGGTCCACAGAGTTAGGGCCAGAGGGCCCACAGAGAGTTGGGACTAGAGGGTCCCATTGAGACACATTGACCAGAGGGTCAAACAGAGTTATAGCCTCGAGTGGCTAAAATGTGTTAGAGTGGTATTTTGGGGAACTCACGAAGCTTTATGCTTATAGTGTTACGTGTTATGTGTTTTAGGTACCAGTGACGACCGCGAGAAGGCGCCGACATGATTCGTACACACACATGGGATTTTATGTATTTCGATCTTGGGAAATGTTTTGTGAAACAAGGATATGATACAATGACATTTTATTAATAAATGTGTTTGGAAAATGTGTTTTGAAAATGCGAAAAATTATTTTAATTTTACGGTGTTATACTTAATCCATTAAGACCTTCTACAAGATGCATGGAGTAAAACAAACCATTAGGACTTTATTTTTATGGCTTAGGACCCCTCATAGGGTCTGAAAGGACAACTTAACTCGTCAAGAACATGTCATGCTCAAGATAAGACATTTGGGACCAAAAAGCTTCACTAACCCATATCCAGATCTATATAATTCAAAAGTAAAGTTGCAAGCTTTTTACCTTAGAATGGTAGCAAATGAAGAAGAGTAAATCCTAGATCCAAAGTGCTTCACTCTCCAAAGATGATCTTGGCTTCTTCCTTATCCTTCTAAGCACACAAACACACACTTTTAGGCTATAAATGGCTTCCTAAGGAGAAGTATGGCTTCAAACACGAATGAGAGGGTGGAGGTTGTTTAGGGGAAGGGAAATGAGGCCATAAGTATGCTTAAATACCAACCAAGCCCTAAAAAATAAAGTTTCCCAATTTAGGAAGTATGCTTAGAGTACAATGATGTACGCCCAACGTACACCATGTACGCATGGCGTACTACGAAGCCTTAAATTACCAAAATGCCACTAAGGCTCTTTTTGCATACAATTCTTGAACTTTGGGATCAAGTGCAATGTGATGAATTAAAGGGTTGAAATTTGAAGTACCTTATCATCAGGATGTTACAAGCTTAAACCATTAAGTCATTTCCTTTAACTATAAGAGCTCCAAAACTCAAATTTGGTCCTTCCCATGGTCTTGATGTCAACCCGTCCATAAGCCAAAGTCCTAACCCTAACCTTTAATGGCAACTTAATGCATCAAGATTCATATTAAGCACCCAATCCTTAGAGTTGCACCTCCAAAGTTTCTAGAAGGATTTCATACTTCTAAAGGACCTTAAAAATCGTGGCTTTTATAAACCTGCATGCCCAATGCATGCCTTTTTCCATTTTAGGTCAAAAATAAAGTTTAATGACCAATACCCCATGCATGGCATCAAAACTCGATTATAATTCAGATCCAAGACACTAAATGCTCAATTTGACTTGGAGATTCATAAAGCTGCAAGCTTTATGAGATCCCATTACCTAAATACATCACAACATGGAAAAGGGGGACAAAATCCAAAGATCTAGCAACATGGTAAGAAAAAGGTTGAATCTTGGACACTCACCAAGGTCTATGAGATATGCTATCTGGATAAATGATGCTTGCCAAGCAACCACCTCACCAAGAGTTTCCTTCTCCTTCAAAAATCACCAAAAAACACCAAGATTTAGCTCACAACTTCAATGGAGGCTAGGGTTATGGTTTATGAGGTTGGGAGGAAGATGAAGGTTGAAACCATAGCCTTAATGCTCTTTATATAGGTTCCAACGCCCGAAACTAGGGTTTTAACAACACCTGCCACATTATGGTGGGTCATTTAAAACCCACGATCCAAAACGCTCCGTCACGTCGTGGTGATGCTCCACCACTTCATGGCCACCCCAAATAAAGTTAAAACATAAAAGTTGATTCATACCCGGACCAAATGTTACACAACTTAGACTGTAATTCAATTTGACATCGATTTGTCATTAACTTGCATCAATTATGTGAAATATAACTCGAAACCAAATTGTTTTACTCTTATTTTGAGTATTTGTTTTATTGTATGTTATTTTAGTTTGTTTGCTTTCAAATTCTCCATAATTACTTTCTATGCACTAGAATAAAACATGATTATTTTGGTGTATTTATGTATTACAATCGAGTCCCTGATGATCGACCTGTTTGCCACTGCTACTATTATTTTTAAATCATATGTGCAAATAGAAATTGTTTTTTGATTGATTCGACACCCATCAAGCACCACTACCATCACCTAGTCCGACAGTAGTTGGATGGGTGAGATTTTTTAGAATAAATTAGGATGGTGGTGGTATTGTCCAAAAAAAAAATTAATCTAATAAAAATGAAATTAAAGAAAGTCAACTAAAATAAAATAATAATGCAATAAAGTAAATTGATATATAAATACTATATATTAAAAATAAAATTTATTAACATGTATTAATCCAATAAAAAGAATTATTCCGATAAAAAAGATATTATAAAAAAAATATTTAAAAGAAATTAATAATATAATAAAGTAATATTTATTAATATTTAAATATCATATATTAAAAATAATATTCACTAACATATAGTAATCTAATAAAAAGAATTAATATATTAAAAGTGAAATTAATAAAATAAAATTAATAATTGTAATATTTTTTAATATATAAATATTATATATTAATAAAGTATTTATTAATATATAATAATATAATAAAAAAGAATCAATCTAATATTTTTTTAAAAAGAGTTAATGAATAATAATTGAATAAAATTAAAAAGAAAAAATGTATAAATGATCCTTGTATTTTAATTGCAGAAATGGTTTTTGAGAGTAAAATTGTCATTTTTTTAAAATTTAACACCAAACTATTAAAGTTAATGTTCTTAGACCAAAATCACATAAGGTATCCGATATTAGACCACCACTTATGCACCACCAAACATTTGTGGACCAAAACCGTATAATTTTGATAAGGGAAAATAACACAAATGCCTTACGAACTTTCTAGGGTTTATCCTTTTAGTCCCTAAACAATTTTTGTGGCCTTACGAGGGAATGAAGTCGTTTTTATCGGGTCGAATACATCATTTTAGCCAAAGTGAAAGGGTCCCCCGTTACCTATTTGACACATTGACATTTTTTAACAAGTTTTCTTATATTGACTTTGAATCTTCCCATACTCTTGGACCCACATCTCTCTCTCTCTCTCTCTTCTTCTTCCCCACTGCACCCTTCTTCTCTATTTTCTCTCTTCCATTCAGAGAACCTGCAACCCAAAATCAAAAAGGAAATGCATTCCCCTTTTTTGTTATACTCATTTTTGTTAATTGCATCATTACGACCAACAAAACAGATTCAATTAATAACCCTTCGACTTTGAATTCTTACAGATGTTACTTTGAGCTGTATGTTGTTCATCGGAGGTGCCTTTGATTATGAGGATACTTTAACCTACTGCCAGTGTTCATGACGTTTTCGTTATCGTTTCGTTGACGACGGTGAAGACCACTTCAAATTCAGCAGGAAGCTTTACAACCTCATCTTTGTGGCTCATCCACCTGCTTATCACCGATATTTTTACCCTTAAACAATCCACCATAATCTTTCATGACCTTAATCATCATCTCCCCATACTCTTGCTTCTAACCAATCGCTACTTGCCCACATAATTTTTGCACAATCAATTGCAACCTGTAACAAAGCCCCAACACAATGATGCCTATTTTTTCAAAATACTCCACAAAACCATATGGGAAACAACATGCGTCTTTGCATAAACGGAACGGGGACCGCCGAAAACTAGATTCACAAAAAAACATAAATTGGATATGGGAAATCGAGATTGAGGGATTCAGATCTTCATTTTGCCCAACTCAAGCCTTCAATGCGCTAACCAATGCTTCTCTGTGTATTGTAGTAATCGAGCAACTTTGAATTAAAAGGGATTAAAATCAATGAACCAAACTTCTCTCACCACTCCCTCTTCGATTGCTGACAAAAGATCAAAGGTTTAAGGAAGATCCGATTTTCCCACAAATTATCACTCGTCCATAGAAGCTTTGAGAGGCAATAACTGACAGTGAATTGATTAGAATGGAAAAAATGTCGATCGGAGATTGAAAGAGGGCACCGACTAATTTTTTGGGGTTGTTCCATCGAAGAAAGAAGAGAGCAGAAAGGAAGCTTGAAGAATGATAGTCTAACGGGAGAGAGAGATGGGTGGCCCCAAGTTTTGTATATCTGTCCCTCTAAATCGACTAAATCAAATAAAGAGGACTAAAAGGACACGTCACCCACAACTTGATTACCCTTTTGAAGCCACAAAAAACTTAAGTGACTAAAAAGGGTCTAAAAATTTGACAAAACTAAAAAATTGGTCCTTGTGGTTTCATAAAAAGTTTGGATAAGGTCCAAAAAGTTTTTAACTTGCATGGAAGGTCCAAAATAAAGAATTTTCTGTGATTTTGGTCCAAAAAAACTTAAAATGACTTTTTTGTCCTTTTAATTTCTTTTTTATATTTTTTTAATATTTATTTTAGTATTTTATTAATTAAAAATTAAAAACAAAAACCTTGGGCCCACCAACCAACCCCCTACCTACCTTCCGTTCTCTATCGTTTCCCTATGTATCTCTATTTCTCTCCAACCTAACCCACCAGTCTTCATCTTCAAAAATATCTCCGATGAGACCATCTTCTGCCTCTGTCTAAGCCTTCACCGGCGACATCGACTCAATATCCGGTTCCTCAGCCACCTATTTGCTTCCAGTAGATCTCTTATCAGTGATTTCTCCGGCCGACAATAGCTCAATATCCGATTTCTCTAAACGTTGCCATGATTACCAAAAGCTTTGTGATGAACGATGATTTCCTGTGCTCCATTAGGTACGAACGCTTCAAATATGTTCATCAGTGGAATTGAGGTGGTGGAAGGAGAACTTCATCGGTGAAGTCTGGTCCAACGAAGGTATATAAACACATATATGTGATATTCCCCATTGCCACCTGTGATCTTCTTCCCTTTACCAGATGAACAAAAAACCCCATCAAACTCCCTCTCAACCTCACTCAGTCGTAGGCAAGAAAAAAACAAGCCAAAAACTCTGAACATTATTAAGAAGACACATCACCAGAGAGGTTAGATTGATTAGAAATTGGTGTATTCTTAGGTATCAGTGTATCTATGGTTCTGTGATTAAATTTTGTTAGGCTATATAATGTTAATCTATAGATTCAGGTACATATGATTCTGTGAAAAGGGTTTGGACGAATATGTAGTTGGTAACATTATGTTTAAACTGGTGATTTTGATAGGGTTTGATAAGAATTTGGTGTCTTTTTCCAGATAAGGGTTTATTGTTTCTGTAAGATGTAAGGTTGTGGTAATGGTTCCGAGTATAGTTATGTTGCTAGAAACTTTGAGTTGTCTACATGAAAGTGGTGCAGGTGTGTTTCAAATTTAAGT
Organism: Lactuca serriola; assembly: GCF_051521515.1. NCBI lineage: Eukaryota > Viridiplantae > Streptophyta > Magnoliopsida > Asterales > Asteraceae > Lactuca > Lactuca serriola. Next base: position 7,561,295 of record NC_136414.1, on the reverse strand, counting down.
GCCTTTATGTATGTATAGTTTCAGTTGCAGGTCCACCAAGGAAGAAGAAGATGGGGGTTTGGTTACTTTTCATGGTTACTTTTCATTGCCTGAGGTCCACCAAGGAAGAAGAAGATGGGGGTTTGGTTACTTTTCATGGTTACTTTTCATTGCCTGATGCATTTGAGAGAGAGAGAGAGAGGTGCTTTTTTATTGGTGGGGTATGGTGTGATGGGGTAATGTTGGGTTGATTATTCATTTTGAATTATTTAAATACTTAGAAAAATATAAAATTAATTTAAAAGAGATTAAAAGGACAAAATTGTCTTTTCAAGTCTTTTAAGGACTAAAATCACAGGAATTATTTTATTTTATACTTTCTATGCAAGTGAGAAAACTTTTGGACCCTATCCAAAGTTTTTTTTGGATACTATAGGGACCAATCTTACAGTTTTGTCTAAAAAATTAGTAGGCTAATATATGTCATTTTCCCTTTCGATAAACACGAGGACTATTTTCAATTTTGTCTAGATTTTTTAATTTTGGCAAGGAGCAAACTCACAAGTATGTTCGTCACCAAACATTTGAAAACTTTTAAGTTCTAACATTTGATAAAGTGCTCCATTTTTTTTCTTTTAGAGCGGACGGTTTAGGGTTTAATTTCTCCTCATTTTGCTGTAAAAGGAAAACAAATAGATCATTTTGTAGTTTTATCCTAAAATTAACCCTAAACCGTCCCCAATTTTTCACGCTACGCTTCCGTAACAACTTGGAAGGAGAAATTAAAATGTTTGAGAGCCAAAATCGTTTCCAAAATTTTCATATGTTGTCGTTCCCGCTGCCCATCTCCCCTCTCAAAATCCAACCCTCCCGATTTCTCCCCATTTGATTCTTTTCGTCTTCTGCTTCAACAGTCAAACACAGCGGAGAGGAATCGTGGGTTTTGATTAGCTAGTCTCCCCACTCTTCAGTTTCAATCCGGTAAGAACATCTTTCAGTTTCGTGATTTGTGTCGAGTTTACATCTTAGTTTTATATTCTATAGTGTTCAGTTTTGAATTACTTTTATTCTAGAGGCTTTTTTCTTTCCTCTGATCTTCATGTTTACTACTATATCTAAACGACTAAACCATTATAGCAATCTGCTTACAATTTCAATAAATGTTATTAGTATTTAATAGTATTTAATATTTCATAGGTTCCTGTAAATGTTATAGTTTTGTGGAAGTATCTGATATTCTGTCGAGTTACGAGTATGGTTCATTTTTTAATATAAGCAAAAAAAATCGTGTTTGAGGGGCCCCATATTGTAGATATGCACCAACACTTATTCTTCTAGAACATTTTTCCTTTATTAGTATTTCTTGTGTTTGTTTTCACTTGAAGATCCATGTTCAATCTTGTGTTTTTTTTTTCTCCATTTTCTTGCAACATTTCACAAAATTCCATTATTTGAAAAGGGTAGTGTCTGTACTCTTCATATACATGAATGCTTGGCCCTGTTTACAACTGCTTCTGGACGTTTTGTGAATTTTTCATTTAATAAGATCTCTGAACAATTTTCTTTTTGTAAATGTAGGAATGAATAAGCCAAAAAAGACGACTAGAAATCAGAATCATGATGATGCATCCAGCGAGAAGAGAGTTAAGACTTGTGGCAATGGTGGTTGGGGACATTGGTCAGATCTTAACCATCAGCTGCTTTATGTAGTGATGATGCAACTGGGATTTTTTGATTATCTTTCATTCAGGGGAGTTTGTAAGTCATGGAGATCATTTGCAATCTCTAACAAGAAACCATTTATGGATTCCAAACAACCCATGACCTTGCATGTGACTTGGCGTTCTTATAAGAAACCCTGCTATTTAGAAGACTTTGAAGGTAAAAAGTTCAAAACCATTCTTCCCCGTTTTGCTGGTGGGGTCTGTGTTGGATTAACTTCTGGTTACTTGATCTTCTTCGCAAGAACAAGCCGTGAATTCTGGCTTGTGAACCCTATCACAAGGCACCAACTTCATTTCCCTGATTTCCCCACTGAGTTCAACTACCCTAGTGAGCTAGATGTCAAGGGTATTCTTGTCTTTTCACGTTCACTACATCGGTGGGTGTTTCTTGTAATACGTAAGTTCTGGAGTAAAATATGGTTTTCTGTAGCGGGTGAAGGAGATTGGGATTCTGCCTCTTTCACAGATTTATCCTTCACTGATTTACGTGCTTTCAAGGGGATGATATATACCCTAAACTTCAACCGCAGTAGTAATTCACACGAACTACATGAACTGAGACTTAACCCTGAGCCTGAGTTGACTTTGGTTGAAACCAAGAATTCTTTGAAGTCCCCCCGATTTCATGAGATGGAGGTTGTAAGTTCAGGTGAGAATTTCTATGTGATGGATTGCCTTCGACCAAAGGATAATCCAAATGATATCTATAGGTTTCAAGAACTAGATTTTGATGAAATGAAATGGGTGACACGTGAAAAGACAGTTGGAGAAAATGCGTCTTTTCTTAGCAACCTGAAGCATGGTGTTGCTGTGACATCATTGTTTTGGGGGAGTGGTGGGCAATGTCTGTTATTAGGTCACAACGCAGGAGATAAGCTGAAACTGATGGTAGCAGAGAGACCAAATTCTTTTACTACGCACATGTGGTACTTCCCTCATGAATGTTTGAATATTGATCGTGTAGATGATTGATAGATGTGTTAGCAGTAGAATTCGTGTTTGTGGAAACCACCAGTTTTGGATTTGCATGCATTAATTTTGTTTGGTTTTTGGGATTTTTGATTTGGAATTGTGTTTGTTGCTATTGATTTGGGAAATGATAAAAGTTATTGATTTGAAGTTGGATTTTAAGATTTTTTTATGTTTGTGTTTTGAAATCTCATGAAGGGTGAATGATGTATCATCCATTTCTAGCAGAAGGAAATTAATTGCAGCACAAAGTAAAACAATTTGAGATACTGAATCAGGTTAATTTAGGGAATAATATATGGGTGAGGGAAGATTGAGAGAAAAAAAGAAATATATGGTGATATTTAGGGCATTATATTAACCAGTACATCCATTATAGCAATCTGTAACCTCTTAGATTTGAATTATGATAACGTGATATTTTTATACAGTATCATTGTCCACATATGATATCAACGGGTAATTTATTGCTGGCATTTTCATTATATATATAAAAATGTCTAATTTGCAATTATTTTGAGTTTTTCTAATTGAAATGATAAAACCTTGTAGCTAGCATTAAACCCCATTATAAGGTAGATATTACATAGCACTTGAAGCTTTTCATATTATCGAAACACAAGTATAGAAATATCTTTAATTTGAGGCCCAAAATAATAAAATACATATCATCGTAATTGCACTAAAGCTCAACCATTTTGTGAGGCCGTGGCCCATTATTAACCTATATATGAAATACGGTGATCGCAAAAATCTCAACGTTGGTGACAAATCTTGAATTAGTCGTCAGGTGCTTAAGCTTCTCAATCATCAGTTTCGACCAGGTACATCATTAAACATGTTTTGTATCTTTTGGCGAATCTGTATTTACCAAGCTCTCAACTATTTAATCTTCTTTTGCAATTGAATGAAGGGCTAGCTAGGACAAGAAGTATGCGTCTAGAAACAACCAGAATCGTGATGATGATGCATCATCTACCATGAAGAGATTCAAGACTTGTGACAATGGTGATGCGGGACCCTGGTCAGATCTTAATCATCATATGCTCTATTTAGTTATGATGAAACTAACTAGGAGTTGTTGATTATCTTTCATTCGGTGGAGTTTGCAAGTCATGGAGGTCACTTGCAATCTGTAACAGGAACATGTTTATGGCGTCCAAACCACCCATGAAGATGTGTATCACGTGGCATGGTTGTAAGAAAATCTGCCATTTAGAAGACTTTGAAGGAAGAAAGTTCAAAACCATTCTCCCCCATTTTGATGGCGGGGTTTATGTTGGATTAACTTGTGGTTACTTGATCTTCTACCCCATGAGTTCTGGCTTAAGGCATGAATTTTATTTCCCTAATTTCCCAATTACTAACCCTTTCCATATGAATGATCGTTATGGTATGAAAGATGCCAGGGGTATCCTTGTCTATTCACTTTCAATATGTGGGTGGGTGTTTCTTGTAATCCCTGTGTGCTCGACTGAAATGTGGTTTTCTATAGCGGATAGTGGAGTATGGAATAATCTCTTCATCACCTCCCTCTTCACTGATATATGTGCTTTCAAGGGGAAAATATATACCCTAAACAGAAACTTTAATAATCTTTTATATGAACTGAGACTCAATTCTTTAAAACCCTCCAGGTATTCACAGCTTGGAAGTTCAGGTGACAACATTTGTGTGATGGATTGCGTTCAACCAAATGGGAATATTTATATCATGGGTCCCATTCAAAAAAAATCCGTACAGATTTCAGGAATTAGATTGTGGGGAAATGAAATGGGTGTCACACGAAAAGACACTTGGAGAATATGCATCTTTTCTTAGCAATTTAAAGTATGGTGTTGTTGAAAAACGAGTGTGGGGTGAGAATCATGGGCAAGGTCTATAAGTCTATTACAAGGTCACAATATGGGAGATATTCTAAAAGTGATAGAAGTAGAAAAAGCAAGTTCGTTTAATGCCAACACGTGGTACTTCCCACATGAATGTTTGAATGTTGATCTCGTAAATGACTAAATGAGTGAAAGATTTGTTAGCATTCGTGTCTTTGTTTTTATAATGAACAATAGAATTTGCTTATGTGGAACAGTTTCAAGATGTTAAAAACCGTCTTTTTTGGATATGTATGAATTGGTTGGTTCTCAGTTAGAGGTGACAATCGTGTCGTGTCGGATTCGTGTCGTGTCGAAACACTAAACGGGTTGAAAGTGTTTGACTCTAATCCGACCCAATTAATTAACGTGTCGTGTCGTGTCAACCCGTTTATTTTCGTGTCGAGTTCGTGTCGGGTTTCGGGTTAGGCTATACCATGAAATATGTTGTGTCATGTGAGGTTAAAAGATTGAGCATGTTGAAAAAGTAGGAGTTGGGTAGGTGAAAAGGAAAAACTAATAGTTTGGAGGCAGAATAGATAAAGTCATAACATGTTCAGATGACAAAATTAAAAGAGTGTGAGTCGGGGAGGGGATGACAAGGTCATTAGGATGTGAGAGTTGTGAAAGAGACTGGGTAATTTGGGAGATAATGGAAAAACTGAAATGAAGTCTTGATCTCGACGACTAAGTCATTTCAACATTACAAAATGACTCAATTTGAAGGTTTTCTTTTACTTATGGTTTTGGTTTTGTATCTTTCTAGTTTATTTAAATAATTCAAAAAACTTGCATATAAATAAACGGACCATTTTCGAGTCATATTCGAGTTTAAATTCTCAACCCTAACCTTACCCGTTTAATTTTCGTATCGTGTCGTGTCAACCCGTTTATTTAAACGGGTTGAAATATCTTACCCAAACCCGTTTATTTCGTGTCGGGTTTCGTGTCGTGTCAGTTTTTGTCACCTCTATTCTCAGTCACCCTTTTTGCTTCGCTATATTGGTCCGCACAACTTCCATTTATATTTTGTTTTTGTGTAAATTGATGTCCTTTTAATGTGCATAGTTATAACATTTTAACGAAAAGCCAAAAAGGAAAAGATAATAAAAAACATTTATAACAGGTAGTAGGATTCTAGTATTGAATCGGAAAATAAGAATTGTATAAGACCTACGATATTGTAACACTTGTTCCAGGAATTGCTTAATGGATGCAAGTTTTTAGGGTTTTTGGTGTCGGGACTCGGCGAGTTGGGAGCCCCAACTCGACGAGTAGAGTCATTTAAAGGATCACGGGATTTCGACCCTACTCGACGAGTCGGAAGGCACCGGCTCGACGAGTAGGCGCTGTAGAGGAAACCTTAATTTTAGGGATTGGTACCCTATTTAAAGGACTTATGTCTCATTTGCAGCCTCCTAAGAAACCTTAGTTCGTGCCCTCCCTCTCTTTAAGTGTGTGTGTGTGTGTGTGTGAGCTTGGAGAGTGATTCTTGGTGCTCTTTTGGAAGGAACTTGAAGCTTGAAGAGGTTGTATTGAATGGAAGGCAGTAGATCCGGGATTTCCTCCAGTGTTGCAGCTACTTTGAGGTATAAAGTTGAAACCTTGGCTTTTCATTGCTTAGATTTCCTTCTATGGAAGTTTATCGCCATTATTAGCACGACTTGGGATCATTCTTGGATTTGAGCTTGTTATGAGCATATGACTTTAGATCTGGATATCTCAGGGCCTTTGGGGACTTAAAGTTGCCAACTTTATCAAGTCTTGGCCCCCTTCATGCTCTAAGTCCCTTGTCAAGCTTTTATTTAGTGTTTCTAGCCTTGGATGCTTTGCATAACACGTAAAGTTTGCAACTTTACGTGGTAACTACACCATAAGTGGTTGGATCTGTGATTTGGAGCTTTGGTTTCCACTATATAGGACCGAAAACGAGAAGGACTAAAGGAACTCGCCGAGTTCTTTAATCAACTCGACGAGTCGGCCAAGGAGTTTACGACCAAAGGGTTTTCGACTGAGTGGGTTTGCGGTCGAGGGTTTATGGCCGCAAACACTACGAAACTCGACGATCCATTCAAGTGACTCGGCGAGTGGACGAGTTAAGCAAGGAACCTGACGAGTGGCTGGTTGTACTCGACGGGTTGAGGTCAACATGGACTGTTGACAGTGGATCTTGACTTTGTCCAGGGTTGACCTGAGGGTATTTATGGGATTGTGTCAGGTTAATCACTTGATGGTTATGGGCAGTTGAGAAGGAGCAGCGTGTGAGATATATCTGACTTCAGCTTTTCAGTTCACCATCCGAGAGGTGAGTCTTCTTACCATACCAATGGGTCTAAGGCACCAAGGTCGGACCATTTTATGATAGTTGGTATACTTGTTGTGTAGAGGTATGTGGTTTGAGTATGTGGTAATATGTGGTAGAGATAGCCTTTATGGCTAACGGTAAAGATAACCTTTATGGCTAATGCTAGAGGTAGCCTTTAGGGCTAATGGTAGAGATAGCCTTACGGCTAAGGATAGAGATAGTCTATGTGGCTAATGGTAGAGATAGCTTGATAGCTAATTGACATGTGATACGTGGTAGAGGTAGCTTTTATGGCTAATGGATACGTGATGTATGGAAGAGGTAGCTTGTAGCTAATCGTTATGTATTATGTGGTAGAGGTAGCTTTTATAGCTAACAGGTTATGTGTTATGTGTATTGTGTGTGGGGTATGCTCTTAGGGACTCACTAAGCTTTATGCTTATGGTTTACAATTTTGGTTTTAGGTATCATGTATTTGGAAATGAAGAGCTTGGATTGATCGCAGTGCACACACCTATGATTTCCGCAATAAATGATTTTGGGACGAACTCTGATAAATGTTTTACTTAATGATGATTGAAATGTTTGAAATATATGGTATCAATGTTTTAGCTATATTAAAAACGAAATTTTTATCCTTGATTTTTGGCTTAAATTTTGAAAATTTCAACAAATAAGATTCAATAAGATATTAAATTAATGAACTGACCTTTGATGAAAATTATGGGGCATAGAAAGTATAAAAGAAGTAACTGTTAAGGTAAAGTCAAACACTATGGTTTTGTGAACAACCATCGACCAATATATGTAGATTGTATATAAAGCACGACTTACGTTGAAGACTCTTACATTTGACTCTTTTTTTCAGAGATGCCAAGCATTCTTCAAACCATATCCAAACCATTACACCATATTTGCACCTTTTTTTGCACCACAATAATGTAAATTTTAGTGCAAAAAGTGATTCATCTCCGAAACATAACATCATTTTAACACTAAAAAGAACATTTCAAATATATATATATATTTTTCTAAATTATATGGATTTTAAATAATACCCTTATATTTATTAGCTTTTTACAAATTTAATTCACAACTTTTTTTTATTACACTAGCTTTATAGACTATAAATAGACAATAATAACCAAAAGATTCGCATATAATTAAATTCGAACTAATTATCATACTTACAAAATGAGCATTTTATTACATAGAAATAAATAACACGAACTTTGGTGTTTTGCATATAATAAACTAAAAGTACATAATATTATACAAAGAAAATACATAAAGACATGAAGTAAATAAAAAATATTACATATGAAATATCATTATTAAAATAAAGAACTAAAAATACATAACATTCAAAGTTGAAGGAACTGACACTATAAAATGTTAGATATAAGGATTTCGGAATAACAATAACACTTGGATATTATTTGGATCGTGATTATATCACTTTCTGAAATCTATAATTCGTATCTTATACTCTAGGATTACATGAATTTAGAAGCACACAATACCTTGTGATGATTTGTGTTCTTGAGAGATAAAGAGTTGCTCACGATCAATTCCATGTATATAAATTATCAACCCTTTTCCTGGAACATTCACCTTGCATCTATACAAGGAAGGAAAATGGTTAAATGTTGGTTACACCAAATTGATGCTAAAAAAGGGTAGTTATTGGACACAATCGATGTCTACATCATCATGATGTCATCTGTATGTTTTGGTAGGAAAATGCATGTCCAAACTCTTTCCTTATATAGAAGTTCATTTAGGTTTCGGGGCGCTGCCCCGAGCCCCATAAAGATGCTACCCCTTGGAACAACTGTAACATCCGGATTCCCAGGTATTTCATTTTAATCTTTTTAGTTTGAGTTATAGAAAAGGACTCGATGATTTGACGCCTAGACTCGTTGAGTAGGATTGTGATTCGCTGACTGGATTAATGAAGGGACTCGACGAGTCTGTGCTAGCGGCAGAAACCCAAAATCTTGGGGCATGTTCCCTATTTAAGGGCCGCTATGTCCTCCATTTGCGGTCATTGCACCCCTGAGAAACCCTAGAGAGCAGAGAGAAAGCTTGTAGAGCAAGTGGAGGGCTAATTCATCATTCTTTGGTGTGTTTTAGCAAAGGGAAGGAAGGATTTCGAGCTAGGCTGACTTGTGGGACTCAAATCTTCCATCATTTCGTTCAGAGCTGCTGTGGGAGGTAAGAATTCATGTCTATCTTCATTGAGTAATAGATTTCATGGATCTAGGGTTTCTTCTCTTCACTTTTGGTAAGAGATCTAGTGTGTGTGATGTCCTCTTGTGCCAATATTATCAGATCTGGACTTTGAGAGGTCCAGAGAGTCCATATTCTTCAGCTTTATGCAATCCTTTATGAGTTTGGGGCCTAGGTTATCATTTTAAGGGTTATTTTGGGATATAGAGATGAAAGTGTAATGCATGGGCCTAAAGTTCGAACCTTTACGTGACTTTCGAGTGCTAGAAGGTTAGATTTACTAGTTGGTGAAGCAGATATGACCTTAAAAGGTCGTTTGAGTGTTGCCATGGAAGGAACTCGACGAGTCCATAAGGGGACTCGACGAGTCGGGTTGCCCCGCGATTCAGGGCCAGTGGTGAACCGTCGAGCGAGTGAGGTTTAGACAGACCCAGAGGACACGCTTGGACTCGTCGAGTCACCTATGTGCACTCGACGAGTCTGGTCAAAGTTGATCGTTGACTTTCGTTGACTTTTAGGGTATAGTCAATGTTTGGACTTTTGAGCCATTGGAGGGGTAAAATGGTCTTTTACCCTCCTGAGAGAACTTAGAAATGGAATAGCCTAGCCTTTGAGAGTCGTATTGGTTAGAATAATTATTTTATGTGATTAGGCAGAGGCTAGATCAGTATTTTCGAGTTCGAGATTTACCGAGTTACCCGAGGTGAGTCTTCTCACTATACTTTACCTAGAGTGGTAATTAGAGTTATGTGACAGAGTATGTTGTATGTTATTTACATGATGTGATATGTGATTCTGTGCTATGTGTGATTTAGAGTTTACAGATTTAGGACCGAAAGGTCCATAGAGTTAGGTCCAGAGGGTCCACAGAGTTATGGGACTGGAGGGTCCCACTGAGACACATTGACCAGAGGGTCATACAGAGTTATAGCCTCGAGTGGCTTATATGTGTTGTATGTGGTATTTTGGGGAACTCACTAAGCATTTATGCTTACAGTGTTTTGTGTTATGTGTTTCAGGTACTAGTGACAATCGCGGGAAGTCACCGACATGATCCGTACACACAGACCAATGATTTTATTTGTGATCTTGGGATATGTTTTAGTTGATGACAATTTTTGAACATGAGATTTGAGAATGTTTAAATGATAATTATGTTGTTTGAAAAATGAAAAATTATTTTGAAAATTTACGTTGTTACAACAACCCTAGGCCAGGGGCCTGCCTCCGAACCCCCATATACCTAAGTTCACATTTAACACTCCGAGTATACACCCCACACCTCCAATATCGGATAGTAAAATGATCTCTGTCTGTCTCGATAGTAATAATAATCATACTAAAATATGTTGATAACGCCAATATTACCAACATAAAAAGGAAATTTTAATACCAAATTTGGTGTAAATGAATAGTAGAAAATCGAATTTGGTGTTTTACCATTCATCAAACGCCAAAATGGTATAAGAAGTAGTGGGGTGCAGGTGATTTAACACCAAAGAACTAGATTTGATTCTTAAAAGTCAATTTTTGATTTTTACAATTAGAAATTGGTCATAGAGAGAAAGACACTACTTACTTTGTGGCTTCCATAACAATGAGGATATTCCATTTATTGTCATTACCATAGAATTATAGAAATGTTGTACCACAAAAACAAACAGTAGGGACCTTCCGAGTTAAAAAAATAAGTTAGGGACTAAACGTGCAAATTACCCCAAACCATAGGGACCATTCGTGTAATTTACTCAATTTGTTTTTATATAGAGAAAACTAAATAAATTTGAAAAAAATCACTAAAGTTTATTATGCAAATAGTTCTTTTCCATGTGTTTTTATTCGGTTTAACCGGTTCAACTGTGTTTTTCTAAAAACCGGCCGATTCAATCCGGTTTAGAATTCGACGTAAAACCGGTGATAGTTGAACCGCTCTCACTCCCCTGGTTCCCGGTATAACCGGTTCGATACCGGTTCAAACCAGTTTTTAAAACATCCGATGTTACTTATTGCATAACGTATTTATCAATGTTTTAAAACCCGGGTTGACCCGACCGGTTCAACCGTTTGGACCGTGACCCGGGATAAAAGACGGGTCAAATTAGAGCGGGTTTTTGTAAAAATACCGACCGGATCTAACCGGCTGGGTTTACACTAAACCGCAGTTGAACCGGGTATGTTGAACCGCTACAAAACCGGATTGGCCCGTTTATTAGGGTATGTCAAATTAAGTGAGATCGAGGCAAAACAAACTCGTCTCCTCTGGAAAGAATAGCGACCTGAAGGAAGAAAGAAAGAAAGCAACGATCGAAGGAGCGACATCAGGAGCGACTGAAGCAACGACCCAACGATTTCGTTCTTCTCAAGGTGAGTTTTCGTTCTTCTCCAAGCGATTTCGTTCCTCATCTATTACTAATCCACTTACTCCAATCATCCAATTTTGAGTCTATCTAGTTAATGATTTGCGATTTCCGAAGTATATCTTTGTTTGGAATTACAAGTTTGTGATCGATTAGGTTTCTGTTGCTTCTCTGTTGCTTCTCTTTCTGAGCATAACTAATGTTAGTAAGCTTGACTTTTGAGTGTACAAATCTTATAGCTATGTTAAATATAGATCATGTTAAAAGACAAAAAGCTAACAGAATATATGCTAATTTAGAATCTTTAAACCCAACATGTATTGTTGACTTTATCTTTTGGCACAACCAATCTTGATATTTGCTGAGATATGAAGATTTGTGAATGATTAGTGAAAGTTGTGAGTCTAGTGTCATTGCTTCTTGTAATCTTTCTTGTCCAGGTATGATTTAAATTTAATTTGTTATTATTATATATAAAATATTGTATTTTCTAATATATTTTTTTGTTAACTATATCTTTTGTAGATGAGTGGTGAAAGTTATTTGCCGGAGATATTCCGGTTTTGCAAAAGTTTGGTATTAGAATATTAAATCAAACGACATCTTCTTGCGGTTGCGAACGTAATTGGAGTGTATTTGAAAGGATTCACACGCAACAGAGGAATAGATTGGAACATCAAAGGCTAAATGATCTTATATTTGTTCATTACAACTTACGTTTACAAAATAGGTATGGTATCTTGCTAAGATATACTATGCTATAAAATGACCAAGTTATATTTGAGATTTTTTGTGAATGTTTTTGTAGATTGAAGGTTGATATGAGGTCTTACGATCCTGTTGACTATGAAAATATTGATAAGACAAAATTTTGGGTGGTTGAAGAAGAGCGGGAATGAGAACTTAATTATAATGATTTGGAAAATATGCTTGATGAGCAAGAGAATGAACCGGCTTCTGAATCACAAGGTGACCATGTTGATGATGAAGTTGATAGTGAATTTCAGTTACTAAGTGACCGCGAGATTGATGCTTATAATACTCCAATTTCTCAAGATCCATGATTTGGTTTGGTCGTAATGTGTTTGGATTTGTCTACAACTATGTTTTCTTTTGTTATTTATATGTATGTGGTTGTTTGTTGTGTTTAGATTGATCTATAACATGTTATTAATACTCTATGTGGTTGTTTGTTGTGTTTAAACTTTGTTGACATCAAATTATTCATATTATATGTCTATGTAGTATGCAGGAAAGTAAAAGTATATGAAAATAGAAAAAGATTATAAACCAGGTTGACCTGACGGTTCAACCGGTTGACCCGTGAACCGGTCATCACACCGGGTCAACTAAAAACCGGGTTTTAAAACATTGGTATTTATTCTTTGCCATCTACATCCTGTACACAGAGCACCTCTAAAAAAAATTGGCATGCGGGATCCATTTTCTCGTTTTTCCTTAGTTTTTTCGAAGTTCTTTACCAAGTTTATGTTCCATATCACTTAAACTCATTTAAACATGGTCAAAGTTTTGAAAATGCCTTATTTCAGGAAAGCATATCGAAAAGTTGTTCCAGTTCAAAAATGTCAGAAAAAGAAGGGTGAAAATACGATTTTCATGTTTGAATAAGTAAAATTTTGGAACATTCTGTTTATTTAAAGATTTTTGAACTAATCACATAATTATGTAACACTTCATTTACATACGTGGTTATTTGGGGTTCCAAGGCCCGAAAACTGTTTGGGCTATTTATAGCAGATGCCCGATGTATTTGTAATATGGTGATCGCGAAAGTGAAAACGAAATCCCATCGCTGGCGAGAAATCATGGAGTTCTACATCGATTCAGGTTTCTGAATCATCGATTGGTTTCAATCAGGTAATTATATCATATCCAAGAACGAACGTTTAGATTCAGTTTCTGAATGATTTGAGAGGATTTGGATTGATGATCACATCTGGAGCCATTGTCACTATTAATTTGCAGTATTTCATCAATGCTAGTATAAACTGCTTTTTGCTGCTGCATGCATATTGTTCTTATAGATATTTGACAACAATTCAATTCACTCCCAACTTCGAAAATCCTTACATTTCAATCTATCTTCATGTTCTTCCGTTTTAATTAGTGTCAATAAGACTATGATTATAAAAGTTTTATATTTTTGGTGGAATTTGCATTTTGTATTTTCTTTTTGAAAGTGTAGGAATGACTAAGACAAAGAGGATGACTAGAAACCAGAATCATGATGACAATGCATCTAGCAAGAAGAAGGTCAATAATGGTGACGTGGGACCATGGTCAGATCTTAACGATCATCCGCTTTATTTAGTTGTGATGAAACTGGGAGTTGTTGATTATCTTTCATTCGGTGGAGTTTGCAAGTCATGGAGGACACTTGCAGTCTCTAACAGGAAGGCGTTTATGGCGTCCAAACCATCCATGAAGATGTGTATCTCGTGGCATGGTTGTAAGAAAATCTGTCATTTAGAGGACTTTGAAGGAAGAAAGTTCAAAACCATTCTTCCCCGTTTTGATGGCGGGGTTTATGTTGGATTAACTTGTGGTTACTTGATCTTCTACCCCGTGAGTTCTGGCTTGTGAACCCTATCACAAGGCATGAATTTTATTTCCCTGATATCCCAATTACTAACCCTTTCCATATGAATGATCGTTATGGTATGAAAGATGCCAGGGGTATCCTTGTCTATTCACTTTCAATATGTGGGTGGGTGTTTCTTGTAATCCCTGTGTGCTCGACTGTAATGTGGTTTTCTGTAGCGGATAGTGGAGCATGGAATCGTCTCTCCTGCACTTCCTGCTTCAGTGATATACGTGCTTTCAAGGGCATAATATACACCCTACCTAAACAGAAACTTTAATAATCTTTTATGTGATCCTTTATATCAACTGAGACTCAATTCAGAGCCCAAGTTGACGTTACTTGAAACCAAGAATTCATTTACACCCTCCCAATTTTTACGGCTTGGTGACAACATTCTATGTGATGGATTGGGTTCCACCAAAAGGGGATATTATTTATATGATGGGTCCCTCTCCGGCCAGAAGATCGTTACAGGTTTCAAGAACTAGATTTTGGGGAAATGAGATGGGTGTCACGTGAAAAGAAAATAGGAGAATATGCATCTTTTCTTAGCGACATAAATTATGGTGTTGTTGTAACACGATTGTGGACCAAGAAACGTGGGCAAGGTCTATTACAAGGTCACAATATGGGAGATATGCTTATGCTTAAACTGGTAGAAGTGGAAAAACCAAATTCTTTTAAAGTCAGCATGTGGTACTTCCCCCATGAATGTTTGAATGTTGATCTCGTAAATGAGTGATAGACTTGTTAGCGTTCTTATCTAATTTGATTTTAACATGAACAGTAGAATTTGCGTATGTGGAAGATTTTCAAGATGTTAAGAACTGCCTTTGTTGGATCTGCATGCATGAGTAGGTTGGTTCTCAGTCACCCTCGTTGTGGACTTCCATTTATATTTTGTTTTTGTGTAAATTGATGTCCTTTTAAAGTGTATAGTTATAACATATATATTAATGAAAAGCCAAAGAGAAAAAGATAATAAAACCTTTACAGCAGGTAGGATTCGAGTATTGAATTGGATAAAAAGAATTTCATAAGATCTGCAATTCGGCTAGAAATTGACCAAGTGAGAAACAATGGGATATTAAACTAATGGACAGGGGTATACTAATGAAAATTATAGGGCTTAGAAAGTTAATTTAAAGAAGTTATTGATGTTACATTGGTATATAAATATTGTGGCATGTCCTCATATAGCCCTTTTGACAACCTACTTTGGGATTACTTATGATTTGGGCCTTGTGCAATTTGCTACAATGCTTTTCAAAACCTTTAAAAAGATGTTCTAAGTTACTATCATTATCAAAATTACAATATAAGCCAAAACAAGTTCAAATCAGGTTCCCACTATTCGGAAAGCTCCTTATTTCAAAGGCGTAAATTTAAATAAAAAAAATATCCCTTAGATACTTGATAAGTTTGATTTGTTTTTGAGATTATCAAAGGAACAATAGTCCCCCCACAGGGTAGTTGATGGATCTAGGGTAATTCCTCCCATGACCTCATCGAGTTTTAAGAATTGCAAGCAACGATCCTACAAGCTCTTCTCACGAACATGGTAAAAAACATTTATGTGATATGAAGAAAATGGGAATTCGAAATTGTTGTGTGTGTGTGTGTTCTCAACGAAAACATACCCATTTTGTTTTTATTGGTTCTTGAATCGCCTTCCGAACCTTGATCGATGAATTAACATAAATCGATTTCAGATTTCAAGCTTCATCCAAGGTTCTTGACTCACCTTCATGATTTTTTTTTTTTAATGATGGGGCATCCGGTGGTGGTGGTGGTTGTGGAAGGGAGGTAGTGGGTGGTAGTTTTAGATTTGATTCAGTTTCTAAAGATTAATTTAAATTATAAAAGAAAATGAAATCATAGAGACTAACCATGCATGAAATGAAACCATAAGAACCAAACATATAGTCGCTTTGATAATTGCCCTTAACCGGTATGTTTTGGCAAACCATACAAATCAATCAATCGCTTAATTTTGTCTAAATACATGATAGAACAACACAAAATATGCTTTTACATAAACATACTGCATTTTGATCTTCTTGTTCTAGAATTGTTGTATATGTTGCTACTGCTTTGGGATATTACAAACATTATGGACCTAAAGGTAGATTTTGAACTTGCTTGAAGTAAATAATAAAGTTGAAAACGTTTTTATTTAACTATCCTATGAAATCTCAAGTGATGCACAACATCTCATAAAAGTTCAAACAAAAAGGGTGAATGATGTAAAAAAATGTTGCTATTGTTTTACGAAATTACAAACATACATTGCAGCCATTTCAACATGAAAACAAGAAGACCCGATGATTTCAACAAATAACTTATACGTATAAGATTAGAATTACAATACAATAATCCACGGATCACCTCGAATACATCAAGAAAACATCATGTTATTCTAGAAAATCATCCTCTCAGAATTTCACAAGCAAAGCAAATCATACGAATGTTTGCTTAAACTAACATGACATACAATTTAGTTCCATTCATGAATCAAGAACCAGACATGTAGGTGTAACGTGTTTGGGCTCCAACCAAAAGTTCAATCAACTTTGCTGCAAAACACATGAAAATAACAAAGGGATTGGTTAAATAAACACTTCATTTATTTGTTAAAAATTTATTTATTGATGTTTATAATATTTTATTGTATAAAACAATTGTACATATAAAAACTATGATTTACTAAGTTATTCTATATACTTTTATTACTGTAAAACAAAAAAGAGCTATAAAACATAATTTATTTATTGAATGGATGGAAGCCATGTACGACATGATTGGTTTTGTAAATGGAGATTGTCATTTAACTTAAGATGGTAAAACAATGGATGACATATACCTTTTTTAGTTGTTCTCACAATTTGTAAAGTAAAAAAATTTGAGTCTATGTTTTCCACATATTTGGTAATCGGTACACACGTTAAAAAGAATTACAAGATTTTTAAATAATGAAATCAAAATAAATAAATAAAAACACTGATAAATAATAATATGATTTAAGAAAATTTATATAATTAATTTACACAAAAATTATCATCTAATATGTAATTAAAACCCATTAAAAAAGAAGGGCTTAATGATTAAAAAGTTGATGGGTGAGAGTTTCAATGTAAAAAGAGTTTGACTTTGATTAGACAGACTGTACTGCATTTGGCTCGGCTCCCATTAAACTGAAACTCGGACTTTTGATATCACTAAAATTGCAATTTTTAACCCGCCAAAAAGGTGGGATTGGGACTCGCTCTCGCTCTCTCATCTGTGCAAAAGACATAAACGCCCTCCTCATCCTCGTCATCAGTTATTCAAAAACAACAAACCTGTAAGAAACCCAACAACCGGGACATGCTCCAATGTTTTTCCAGTGCTTTCCAGTCTTTGCCTGACAATACAAAGCCAAATCAAAATCCCATCTCAAAAATCAATAAATAAAACAAAATAAAACGATTTTTACAAATTATATTTAATTATTTATACCGTGTGTATTTCGCGAAACACGGATCTCTCATGAGGTAAAGCGCCAACAACAATTTCCGCCTTCTCAACTGCATTTTATTCAAACCGGAACAAATTAGTAAGTAGAAGGGAACCGTTTTAAGTCTTTGACTAAAATACCCTTCATCATAGCAAACTGCATAAAAACTTTAAGGATATGTTTACCTCGTCCTTCTCGGGATCGGATAGAGGAAGTTTGGGGTCTTTTTGACATGCGATTGATGAAGTCATCCCGATGATGTCAATAGACAAAGAAACCAACCAAGGAAGCCATGATTTAACTCCATATTTTCTTATCAAAAGAACGTATACAAGCGGCCTTGCAATGAACATTACTTCCCCCATCAAAAATAAACTTCCAGAAATACCCTTTTCGGACAAAAAACTCGACATTGTAGGTCTCTTTATCTCCGTTTCTGCAAGCCATAAGCCATACATTAAAATTGCTAAATACAAGAAATAGCAACAAAAACTTTCATATATTTTCCAATTTGTCATATTACAACATTGCTATTTCTTGAATTTAAACCAATTACTAAAAGAAACTGAAAATTACCTGGAAGCTCCATAACTGCACGTTGATGATGTTCTACCCTGCGAAACCATGTTGGATCGGAAAGCATACGGGCATTTTCACCGAACCTACTCATTGCAGAGAGAGCTCTTCCTTGAGGAGTGAAATGACCATTTTGCCCCTGCTGCTGCTGCAATAAACGTCCACGCACATCCTGTTGTTCCGCATCATTTGTAGAATTCCCATCATTCGTTGTCTCCCCTCCATGCAATAACATCTTGTACCCGCTATTTCGCAATAAAGCTAATCTAGCTAGCACCCTGATCATGGGTAAAAGAGTCAAATTATCTGATATCTTGACAATATAAACTATAAATTCAAAACAGTTTCAATTTTCAGCTTCAAAATTCACATCAAATTTCATGATTTATTTGTGAGCAATAATCAACCAATATATAGATTGTATATAAAACACGGCTTATGGCTTAGACTCTTATGCTAAATTATGAATGAATGCATATTAATTTTGAGCCTTGAAAAAACTAGATTTGACTCTCACAAGTTATGCTGATTTTTTTAAGGGTTGTCAAGCATGCTTAAGAGTTAAGGATAATACATAAAGACACAAAGTAACAAATATTACATACTATAAAATATCATTATACAAATAATGAACTAAAAATACATAACATTCAAAGTTGAAGGAACAGGTAGTAAAGGGAAAGTTTAATACCAAATGCGGTGTAAGAAACAGTGATGTGCAGGTGATTTAACACCAAATTTGGTGTAAAATATGTTTTGGTGTTGGGTTGGAGCCAAAAAAAAAAAGTAAGTTTGACAGCTGACATTGTAAGGTCAAACAGTCCACTGTTTGACTTTGATAATTCACAACAAACTTTTTAAATTTCGAAAAATTATCAATCATAAATCAAAGCATGTACGAAACACTACTTATGCAAAGATCTGATGCTAAAGCTACCAACGAATGCATATCAATATTGAATCTTGAATGAACTAGATTTGACTCTTAAAAGTCAAATGTTGACTTTTTCAATAAGAAATTGGTCATAGAGAGACACTACTTACTTTGTGGCTTCTGTAACAGCAAGGAAATTCCATCTATTGTCATCACCATAGAAATGTTGTGCCACAACTTCAACCAAAGTTTCCACGTCTTTCATCAAAGTCAAAAACAATGAATATGGAAAAGAAGACGCCTCCATATGTCTTGTATGCATTTGGGATGGATTTGTTGGAGTCGTTTCAATTATATGTTCATTCACAGCAGTCATTATACCCAATATCGATGTTACTGCATAACAAAAAAAATATGTCATAAGGAGTCCACTTTGACTTTTAAACATCTATATTTGACTTTTCATGTGTCAAAAAAATGTTACTTTTGGACTGCGTTTGTTACATGGAACGGGATTGGACTTTACTTTACTGAACAGAACAAGATTTTAGGGATATTTTGGATGATGAGGATGAGGAGGGTATTTACGTCTTTTCGGTGGGACAAACTTTTGTCATTTTTTGTCAGCCTCAATCCAATGTAGGACAAACACAGTATGTGTACTTGTTTTGTATTGTGAGTACAATGTATGACAAACGCAGTATTCTCTTTTGGCCTTAAAGATGATAAAAAAAAGAAGGCAAATGTTACCAAAATATCACAAAACCTGCTTCTGGTACTATTTCTGACTCGGAAAATCTCTCTGGGAGAAGCCATGTCAATCCCTGAAACATTCAATGGCGTATTTTAAATACATTAAATCCTTATATGACATAACAACTTAGAACAATAGCATAATATATAAAATTAAATAAATACCTTAAATCCTAATAGGGAAAGAGTTCATAATGATTTATGATGAAAAAGAAGTTTTAAACGAACTAAAAAGTTAGTAATTTTCCGTTCCCTTAATGAGAAACATGTTATCATCATCTGTAGTCTGTAGTCCACCCCAACATCCCCCCTTTTCAAAACTTGAATTAGGTTTTAAACTTCCATAGTAAAGCAAGTCATGTTGAGCAACTAAAACTTGGGACAAATTGTTGTAGATTTAGAAGCACAAGTATAACACACACTATCAAAAACGATTTACAAGTCCCAATTCGCAAAAGCAACTATCAATAAGCCTCAAGAACAGATGGATTTTGAAGATTTTTTTTTATATTACAAGATATTCAGTAGGCTTACGTTAGCAAGAGACTCTAACGAATGAACATACTCCTTGTTCCTCCGAACCCATCTTTTATAAGCCTCCATAGCTTCGAAGAAACTGTATCTAACTGAACCCCCAAGTCAAAATCCTTGATCCTTGAGTGACTAAAAAGTCAATTCTTGCTCGATTCTTAACTGAACATGAGTCTGACTTCAAATCTATGGAGATTCAATCGCGTCTCGTTTCAACGACGTATATGTGCAAAAAACCCACATGAACGAAATACTGAAAGTGGAATCTTTTCTGAATGCTTGGTCAATTTGGATCAACCCAGACGAAAAACGACCAGAAAGGAATCAAACCCTTTTGGTGTTGCGATTTGCTGATTTATGTATTTGGTGATGAATGATTGATGACGTATGCATAAGATAGCCTTGAAAAGATGAAAACTTGAAAAGGGTTTTATATTTACAGTTACACCCTAATCTATTTTATACCATTTATTACATAAAATTGATTTAGGCGCCGCATTCGTAATGCACCGAAACATCTCATCCACATAAATAATACATGAAACTCTTTAAATTTGCTATTGCTCTTTGATATCGTTAGGATATTTTTGTTCAGATGGATCGGTTTGATCCGATTCAATCAAATACATCCAAATTGATTTCGGTTTTTAAAACATGAATCCGAATAGTCCAAATTAAATTCAAATCCAATCCGATCCGATTACAATTCGGTTGGATCGGTTTTATAATTCGGTTTTCAAAAACAAAAATATTTTAAAACGACATATAATTATAATATTATCCAACTTTACATAATAAACGAAAACAAATTATTTAGTTGTGATTTCAAATTTATAAACTACTAATAAGATTATTATAGTTAAATATTTTATAGATAGAAAACTTTTGAGAAAAAAATGCATATTGATGTTTTTTTTATCGGCTGAAACGTTTTGAACCTATTTAAAAAAATAAATTACAAAATTAATAAATAACTATAGCAATATATTATAAATAAATAAATAATATTTATTCGGTTTTTTTGGACTATTCGGTTTTTATTTTATAAACCAAAACCAATCCGAAATCCAAAATAATAATTCGGTTTTGTTGAAAACCAATTCAAAAATCTGAAAATCCAAACCAAATTGTTCAACTGGACAATTCGATTTTATCAAATTAGTGAACAACCCTAATTGCTAGTGTTTTCGTAAGATTGAATATGAAAAGCATAGAAATTTACAAATTTAGCTAAATATCTTAATGATCTTTTTCAAAAAAGTAGGCAAAAAATCAAGTTTTTCATAAAAAAAAGTCACTGAAATTGTTGGTTGTTATGCCACCTATGACTTCGTCAAATATAAAATATTTTTTCTCTTGAAATCGCAGATAGCCTAAGGTTACCTGCAATTTCCTCTAGTTAATTTAGTTTTTATTTTATTTTATTTACCTGTGATTTCCGATGTACTTATAAATTTTCTGGATGAATATTGATTTTTAGCCATCGAGAAGGTTGAGAGAATTTCTTGAAGTTGAATGAGGGTTCTTCTAGCTTTTTTAGGTTTGAACTATTCAGTATTGCGGTCAAAAATAACAGTCACCGGCCACTATTTGAAATCTCGGTTGTCGTGGTGGTATAATATTTTTTATATTATATAGAATTTATATTTTGTTATATATATATATATATATATATATATATATATATATATATATATATATATATTAGAGTATTAATCAGTAAATTATACTTCAATGCTCAACCTAATTTAGTTAATTAGTATTTCACGTCTTCAACACAATTACCAAGACAACACATAGATGGTTTCAATGGAAGTAACCACATGCACATAATCACAATTTTATTCAATAGAATGACAAAAAAAATTGTTTTATATAAAACAGTCTAAAAAGGAATTTATTCAAATAACAGTTATAACGTCCCTATAGCAGGGGTAATAATCACGGTAAATCGCAACGCTAATAGCGTCACCACTATCCCCAACCGTTATTTTGAAAATCACAGTTCTTTACCTCCGCTAACCGTTGTAGTACCGCAATTCACTGCATATGGTTTGAATGCTTCCAACCCATGAGCAGAAAATGGGCCAAATTTGTAGCCCAACATAGTGGAATAGCAATTGGGACGGTCAGCTTAATCACGTGTGATTTTTTGGCTACTTAATGAAAAGATATTAATGATTTTTGCTAAATTTGTAAATTTTTCTAAAAGGTAATCCAATGGTTTGTAAATGCTTACAATATAATTCATTTATAACTATATAATAGTTAATGACACATACTGTTACAATATAATTCATTTATGCCTATATGGAACATTTTTTAAATTATATACGTTATGTTATGTTTAAAATTACAAGAAACATGAGATTGGAGATTATTAGTTCTAGATATTTTTTTATAATTCTATTTATACTATTATAATATAACAAACATAATTATTATGTTAATAATAGTTAAAACATTTAAATAATAGTAAAAATGGTGGAAATGATTAGTTGAAAATAATAAAATGATGATTATATAATAATAATGTAATAATTAGTAGTTGAAATTATTAGTTAATAAATATGGATATTTATACTAGAGTATATTATACTAGGATGTATATAATAACATGCAAAGATAAATGAATTTCAGGGTTTTGATCAGAACCCCAATTTTAAAAACAACATTTTTCTGAACCTTTGTATGTTGTCAAATGCCTGGGATAAATTAATGAAAACCATCTAAGGATTATCGATATATTTCACAAAATTTCCAAGCTTACATTTACATCAAATCCAATCAAAATATAGAAACACAAAAGATCTAATAAGAACCCTAAAAAGGTTAGGAACAACCAACTATTCATAGTTTAACGCCTTGTTCTCAAATGTAAAAATTAAGGAGGGCGAGGGAAAAGGGGAGGGGAAAGAAAGGGAAGGGTATGGAACGACAAAAAGAATTATCATATATGTTCTCAAGTTGCAAGGGGATGGAGAGAAATTTCATGATTAAATGACGTTGTTACCCTTGGTTAAGATTCATCAACTTCTTCATAAGGAGAAGAGGAAGGAAAGAAGACGATGAGGGTAAGTCCATGGAGAATGATGGTTCAAGTAGAGGGGGTCTTGATGGCAAGGAATATGTTGTGAGAAGGAAAGAAGAAGATGATCGCAACCCTTACCATGTTCATTGGAAGTGGCAAAGAAAAAGTTGTGGGAAGAAAAATGAAGAACAAGTTTTATGGTGTGAGTCAATGTGAGAGGGAGATGAATTTGTATGAGGAGGAACATGAAGTTACAGGCAGAGAAAAAAGGTAAGGGTAAAATCGATCAGTGTCTACTTTCCCTTCCAATCCGCCCAAAATTGGGCAAATGATTTTGTGTGTAAAAAAACTAAGGGTGCGTTTGGTTGAAGAAAAATTTCCAATTTTCTAGGAAAAATTTCCAAGAAAAACGGAAATTTTGAAAATGCGTTTGGTTCTTTCAGTTTTCCAAAATTTTCTAAGAAAATAAAAATTTTCAGTTTTCCAAGTTGTATGTAAATTAGAAAAGCGAGTTTTACAGTTTTCCAAATTTTTAAGTTGGAAAATGAAAACCCCACCACTTCTAACCAAACGTGTTTTCTAAAATTTTCATTGAAAACTAAAAATGAAAACTCAACTCTATTTTTTGAAAACATTTTCTTAGAAAATGAAAACATTTTTCTACAACCAAACGCACCCTAAGACTTTCATATTATTTCCTTTCCTTTCCCTTCCTAGAAAAATTGGAGAACACGTTTTCCACTCTTAATCCTTCCCTTTCTTTCCCTAAAAAACTCGAGAACATGGTGCAAGTGAATACTCTAACATGGTTCTTATATATAAACTATGAATACCGTGACATATTCTTTTTACATATTTATACAATTTAATACACAAACCATGTTATTGTATTTATAGTCTAATACTATCATGGTTTGTTTTCATGATTCCTAATATTTCTGTAGTTCGTATTTGAACGTTTCCCAATATAGAATTACATTTTATTTATATCTTTTGTAAATGATAAACATAAACGTTTAAGTATTAGTTGAAAAACTTTTTAATATAAAAGCATACAAATTGAACAAGTCCAAAAATGAATCAAATATACTTTTAACAAGTGAACATTCGTCTTGAAATATTAAAATCAATCAAAGGACAAAATGGTATTTTTATAGTATTACTTTGTTAAATTTGATGGACAAAATGGTATTTTTATAGTATTACTTTGTTAAATTTGATGTAACAGAATACTGTTTGGGCTCCTAGTATGATGCTTTTTGTAATTAAAACTTTACGAGTAGTATAATGATTAAAGTATGTATGAAACTCTTTAGGTGTCAATAACTTGTATCTACTCAAAGCATCCACAATGGGGTTTTAACAATGGTTCATGAGAATGACATTGGAGAGAGAGATGATGACATGAATGGTAGATTTCCATTACCATTCAACTCTACAAAGAGAGTTTAATGGAATTATAGTGGTAAATTTTTCTCCCTCCTACTGGCACTCCATTGAACTCGACTCTTAGAAATTCAATGGATTGTAGACGCTCTCAGTTGCAATCATTGTATCTACTTATTAGTAGTCATTATAAGATATAAGGAGCATTGATTGTGGTACATGAGTTTTTCTTAAAGGACATTATAGTATTTTTCATCATCTTCCACCTTTACTCCAGTTTTTAGATGTAAAAACAGATACAATTGTCTTGTTTCATAGCCCGTATTAATTGTTTTTTTTTTCCAAGTTAAGATGCATGATTAAAACTTTACAAATAATTTGAGGGGGGCATGCTTAACATACAATCAAATTAAACGACCACAAAACCACATGAAAATGACTCGTGTTCATTTATGAACAAGGACATGTTCATAACTGACATACATATGTTCATACATGAACATGTATTATTAACATGCATCATTATTGACATACATATGTTCATACATGAACATTTGGTTTTGTGGTTAGGCGTATAATTTGGTTTTTGTGTTGTGTACAAATATTTACCTTAAAGTAAATCTTAATTTTTTTTACTCAATTGGTACCCCATGAAAAGGTACATTAGTGTTTAAAAAATCTATGAATATATATATATATATATATATATATATATATATATATATATATATATATATATATATATATATAACTCCTTTCGGATGTTAGAAACCTTACAACTTAGAAACCAAGGATTTTAATTATTGGAATCTAATTTAAAATTTAGGGGAAAAGGAACGAAAAGAAATTTGAATAGATTATACATATATGATTATGAAAAGTAAAAATATCTTTAAAAAAGGGTAGAAAAGTCTTTTCAGAGTACTTGTTTGCCTTTCTTGACCTTTTCTAGTTCTGATACCACATCTCTAAGTTGTCCTTGTAGCCTTGAAACTCTTAGCTCCAGCTCTTCTACTGTCCCTTGAGTAATCGAAGGGTCGTAAGGTTGTCTAAAGTGCTTTGAAAACGCTTTTAAAGCTTCCACTCCACAAACCTATTATTCATCAAATGAATCTTTAAAAGTCAAAAATTTTCAAGGGTAGATTAGTCATTTTGCTTAGATCAAAAGAATATATTGTTAAAACAAATCCCCATTAATCATAGAGCTAAGAAACTGAAAGAAGATATATCGAATGTAATCTATTAGGGGTTGTTTTAACGATTCTTTTTTAAGGGTAGATGTGTCCTTTTGCTTAAAAACAGTTTCCGAATGAGGAAAATGAGAGGGAGAATACAAGTAAGAAATGAGCAGCAGTTGAGACATTCCAAAAAATATCAAAAAATAGATAGACATGTAGAATGTGTGATGTTATTGAGGGGTAAACAGTAATTATTTTTGAGGTTAGATTCGTCATTTTGCTTAAATATAAGATCCCAACTTCAAAGAAAGCGTAAAGCTTGAGCCTTTCAAAGAAGTCAATAAGTTAGAGTGGACACGTAGAATGTGTGATTTCATCAAGGACTCGATGTTGATCATTTTCAAGGGTGGATTAGTCATTTTGCTCAAAAAGTTTCCTACCTGGGAAACATAATGCTTGGGGTATCCAAAAAGGAAAGAGTAACAGTTGAAACTTCATTAAAGGTTAAGAAATTGAGAGAAAACTGGTGCAAGATTTTACATCAAAGGGTCAACAGCGATTATTTTCGAGGGTGGATTAGTCTTTTTGCATAAAAGTTTCCAACTTAGGAAGCATATCATTATGTTCTGATATCCCAAAACAAAAAAAGGAAGAACTAGAACTAGAGATCAATACATTGAGTATAACACGTAGAGTGTGTGATCTCAAAAACAATTATTTTTCAAGGGCAGATCAGTCATTTTGCTTACAGAAAATTTGTTGAATTATCATTTGCCTAGAGATATCCCAGAAGAGAATATACTACTCATTTTGTTAGAATTTTAGTAAGAAAAGAGTAGCACCCAAAGGATTTCACTTGTGACTTGCCTATTGAGGGGTCACAACCATTATTTTGAAGGGTAGATTGGTCACTTTGCTAAATGAAAGTTTCCAACTTGGGATGCTTATTACTTATTTTGTATTTTTGTAAGAATGCAAGTAAAAGAGTAGTACTCAGGACTTCCACTGAGGGTCAGCCGGTCAGCATATGATTAATTTCAAGGGCAGATTGGTCAATTTGCATGAAGAAAGTTTTGGACTTAGGAAATGCATCACTTACATTGGGATACTAAAAACTGTGAACTTTCACAAATATCATTTCCTTGAGGTACTAAATGATTATTCCAAGGGCAGATTAGTCATTTGGCTTACAATAAAACTCTAGACTTGGGAAACATATCAGCTACTTTGATGGGAACGTGATGCAATTTTCTTTCCATATTCACCCTTAGCATTCACCATCAACCGGTGTGAAAATGAAAATTTATGGCTACAATACATATAAAGAAAGTAGGAAAAGTAAGTAACAACACCTCTTCTGCCAACAAGGGCAATTTTGTAATATGGAAATCATCATATAACATGTAGAACTGATCCAGGTATTTTCCTTGCATTTTCATTCTAGCTTTGAGCAACCTGGATTCAACACCTGCAATATGATTAGAAAAAGGTACAATTAACAACACACCCTAAAAATAAAACTTATTACCCAAAATAAAAATTAAACATTATGTACCTTCTTCATCAAAAAGCACTTGATTAATAATAATATTATGTGTATCTATCTCAAATTTAGTAAGTTCCTGAACCAATCTCTCTGTCTCATATAACGACAGAAATTCAGGGATGCATACGCAAACGAAAGTTGTCAAATCCTATCACAAAAAAAAAAGGTCAAACATTTTGATTTTGAATCGTCGGTTGACTTTTTGAATTTTTACCGGATCTTTGAATTGTCGGTTGACTTTTTCAATCACATCCTTCATACCCTCAAGCTTTCCAAGAATTGCATCCTCACCCACCTCATCTCCAACACCAAACAAGCGACTCATCTGCCATTAAACAAATTAGGTGAAGAAAAAACATTAAATTTTGATTTAAAAGTTCTATTATTTATACCTGACCCAATAAGCCACCGAATTTACTCTTTAAGCTCATCATTCTGTCAAGACCTTTCTCCAATGTTGATGGAAATTGCAACAACCGAAGTGTGTGGCCCGTGGGAGCTGTATCAAAAACTATCACCGAGTAGTCCATTGTTTGCACCAACCTTCGGTTATAATTTACAAATATTAAAAGTTTTAACCTTGTAATTTATACGAAATTACCATAATGCCTACATTCCACTTAAGGTTCCTTCCTTTCATAATTGAATGTCAAACCTTCTAAGGGCTAGTTTCTTTCTCTTTCCCATTAATTAAGTCATATGTGGTTAAAATGACTGAATGGGTGATGATGTATGTGAATAAAGTGTTGTATACGTAGAAACTGTGTTATCTCTAAACTGAATAAACTGTCTATAAGTAAATGGCTGGTGTCTGCTTGGTAGTTTATTTGATGTTTATCATTTTTTTTATTATTGAATTATAATGGAGGGCTCTTACTTTAACATCTCTGCAAAACTCATAGCTTCATCGATTCCAGGAATTGAATTTGCTAAATCTGAAAGGAAACCGTCCATTGCATCTGAACCTTCTTCTTCTTCATTCTCCACATTGGGATCCACCTCCTAAAAAAAACGTTAAAAGGCATGTGATAGCAACCTACTTTAAGCCCATTAATTCACATTTTTATGCAACGTACTTTCTTTCTGCATACTAGCAACATACATTTCATGCAACGTGGTTTCATCATTTTGTAATTTAGAAAAATGATAGGTTCGCATTTAACACATTCAACCCTATTATCTATTTACCAAGTTCTATTATAATTGATTATCTGATATCACATAATCACTTCAAATCGAACATCCATATATCTCCATAATTGCATCAATCATGTAAACAAATTACTTACTTTTAGGAACTGACCAAGACCAACCCCAAGAAATTCCAAAACCAGAAAAATTAGAGGAGCTAAGACTAACCATAGCATACAAATTGGTGAACCCATTAACCAATGTAGGGGCCCTGGTGAATCTCTGTTGAAACGCATCGCTGAGATTGTGAGCTGGGTCAGTTGAGATTATGAGAACAGAGGATCGGGCTGAAGCCAAAAGGATTGAAAGGATAGAGCTACATGTAGTTTTTCCAACACCACCCTTTCCACCAACGAAAACCCACTTCAGAGATTTTTGGTCCAGTACATTTCGCATCGTCCCTTCCGGCATATTATCTCTACCGGCCATTTCTTCCATCTCGCTCTCTCTCTATCTATCTCTCTGTCGAAATATTTTACAGAAACCCTAGAAATTGGGAACCGGGGAGAGAGTTTGGTGGCGGGGTTTGACGAATTTGATGTGAAATTAGTTTGAGAAGGAGATCAGAATAATAAATGTCTAGCATGGACATTTACTCTGTGTTTTTTGTTGGAGACGATGGGTTTGCTGAGTTAGATCACCTTGGCGATTTGGTGGATTCGTTCAAAAACAACGGAATTCGGTTCGAGAACGAAGAAATGTGATGTGATTCGCTCAGAAACAGAGAAATTGGGTTCTATCTAACCGTTAACGCGATTGTAGAAGTCTTTGATTTTGTTTGGGGACATTGTCGTTGTATTAAATTGTTAAAATGACGTAAAATGATGGATTCTTGAAAGTTTAGCGGCAAATTCGAAAAATGATACTATAAGATTGTTGTGCTTGCTTTTGAAAAATCTTAATAAAACACCTAGTTGTTTGTGTGACATTACATAAAATATTTTTTCAAAAAATATGGAAATATGCATCATAGATTGTAACTTATTTTTAACCCGTCAAATAAATGAACTCATAGCTTTTAGTTAAAATAAAAACGTAAATAAGGTTGAATCAAACAAATTATATCTACAATATAAACATACATTAGTTACATCAAACAACAAATATTAAAGTTCAATTGGCCAGTTTGGTGATGTTTTTCTTGGTAAAGGGTCTTTTTAGCCTCTTATATTTAGGGGATGAAAAACCTTTGAGGAAAATATTGTTTGTTTGTAGAAAACAAAAAATTAGCTTTATTTTGGAAAACATTTTTTTTAAGCCTAACCATATTAATGTGATATTTCTTTTTCTACAACACCTCCACCAACACCACCATTCCTTTTCATGAATGCTTTAAAATACAAACATTTTTTATGAAAATTAAACACATAGAAAAAGACTTTTTGTTCACATCTTATTACGTACATTAAAAAAAAAAAAAAACAAAACTGAAGACATTTTATATTTTCCAAAGGGAGATGATTTGTACACAACAATTTTTCTCCATGCACAACAAGTGATGCTTTAAATTGTTGTACTGTACAACTCTATAATGCATAAATTGTTGTGTATAGCAAAATATTGTTGAGTTCGAATCACTTCCCTTTTCCAAAACAAAGGATGCTTTAATAAGGCCAAAAGTTAATGATGTACCATGTGATTTTTTTTTTTTGAAATAGTCATTTCAAGGATAAGGTTAACTTTTGCTTAAAATGTATGCATATAATTCGCTGGTTGATAATGGTAATTATATTCCACAATTATTTCCATACTTTATTAATTTAAAGTTGATCGAACACATAGCTCAGATAACAATATTCGATTAGCAGATAATTCTTTATAAGATCTCTTTTTGGTATATGTTATGAGGTTAAAAATTATACATGTCTTTATGACAAACGTTGCAAAATCATAAGAAACAAAAATTCTTAACTAGTAGTAGATCACACAGACGACTATGTCGCACACACTCATTGGGCCTTATAACAGCCCAATGGAAACAAAAAGTTATAATAATATAATTACATATTTACATTACATATATTGAAACTAGGGCATAGCACTCAAGAGTCAAAAGGCAACTGATATACTCTGTATATATTTATATACATATTACATACATCATACATAGTTTATTTTTGTTAACAAGAGTTGAGATCTTACTATTTACATTTACAAGTTACAAGAAAAAGGATATGATTGAAATTTGAAAGGTTGTTATATATGACCCGCCACTCGCATAATATAAAGGTTGATGGTTAATAAAGAGAGTTGTAAATTGACAAGGTGGCAATTATGGTGGAGATGCAAATGACAAGGGAAGGGAGTAGAGTGATATTCAAAAGCTTACTCATACCCCAATACCCTGCTACTGTAATTGTCCCATCTGCAACCACTCGGGCTAGTGTCCCCGCTTCTGTTGATAGCAGTCCCCCGTTGTAGGTCCCACGAGATAGACGTGATGACATCACCCGAGATAGTAACGACAAGTTCACACCTAAAAATCAAATACTATCAAATTTCATGATACTCAATTACTCATATTATATACCCCAAAGGCCCAAACACCCTACCATCAATCCGTGGACAAAAAAAAAAAAAACTTTTATTAGAAAACTATTTTTTAATTTCGTTCAAATATACAACCCAAACTTTCCAAGTTCTTTATAATCCATCAACAATCGAACCTTTACTAAAAAAATATTTATGTAGAATTAAATTTATTCTATTTAAGATAATTAACAAATATATAAAAACCTTAAATTTTTGCAAATCAAATAAAATATTCAACATGTGTCATGTATGTACCTTCAAGAACTTCAGCAGACACGAATGTGAGGATAGCCGAGAGGATATACTGGGGTGCGTAGTAAGGGATGATCACTTGAAAGCTTAAAACAATACCCAAACACACCATTATCTCCGAAGCCAATAACACTTGTCTGCATATGATCACAAAAACGTATACATATACAACCTAAATAAGTTATCCTCATAAGTTTATGTTGATTTTGGGAAGTAGTTTTAAGTTTTTACCTTTCTTCAAATACGTTGCTGATGTAGCTCCCGACAAAGATGCTGACTGGAAGAACAGTCAACCCAAGACAAGCAAGAAACATGGCAACTTTGTTTGTTGACCATATAAAATAGTATGAAGTGATGACACTTGATTCAGCAAGTAAGATCTCCATCGCGTATTTTAGCATGAAGTATATAATCAACTGAACCTGTTCACATGCAATATATATATATATATATATATATATATATATATATATATATATATATATATATATATATATATGTATGTATGTATAATGTATTAATATTTTGTATGATGAGGATGAGGAGGGTATTTACGTCTTTTGCATAGACAAGGTATACATACCTTGACAGATGGAGTAAGAAGGCGATATGCAGACATTATAGAAGTAACAGGCTCACGGCTTTCCTTGGATAATTCATCGCATTCTTGTTGCTCATCTTCATCTTGTTGATTTTTCTCTGAACCCAAAAGTAATGGCTCCAAGACACCGGTTTCTACAATGGTATCTGCTAGCAACAATATAACATGCATAAAACAACTAATCTCTTTGTGTTTATTTAAATTTTAAATACACAGCGGCGTATCATAAGATGGTAATGGAAAATAACAATCTACTTAACATGTGATATCAATATAAGGAATGTACTGATTGGTTTTTACCCATAATAGACACATCCTTGTAAGTCTTTACCCATAAATAGCAATGTGCTTATGTAAGTACATTTCTAAAATGGATAAAAAATTGAAGTACCTTCTTAAGTAGGTTGTGTAAGTTTCATATTATATGTTGCAATTATCGGTAAATGAATGTAAACATGTTGCTAGTATGAATAAAAATGTAAGTAAATAGGAGTAAAAATGCAAGTATCTTGCTATTATGGTTGAAAATAAGCTAGATTATTTATAGGGTTAGGGGCTATTTGATAAAATTGAACCATTTAGTGCTGACCTCTTAATGGTTCAGAGATGGTAGGGTTCCTTATTGGGTTTACAGGCCGTTCGGAGGCGGTATCAAACACCCTGAATGTTGACCGATTCAGAGGTGATCTCTGAATGGGACTATTCAGAGGTTATCAAACAGACCCTTACTAACTATTGACTTTTTGTTGTTTAAGTTTCCATCAGTTTGAGCAACATTATTACCAGATGCTATGTGTTGCACGGTGATCTCTTCTTTCTCAAGTAGAGGCTCTCTGAAAGACAACCATAGCCAAAGCAAATAGATGAACCATGCAAATGCCATGAACCATCCAGGTAAAGTATCTTCATTGAAGGTGAGTTTAAAGATCTTGAATTTCCTTTGAAATAGACAAGCAAGAGCGGGCCCACAAGCCATTCCGAGTGCACCAGCACTCACAAAACCAGCAGACGCCTTCATTCTTAGTTTTGGAGGCACACAATCGCTAATATAACGCCTGTTTACAGCTCTAGCCGATCCCAGTCTAACAAACAATTCCACTGGTCAAACTCTTCAACTATTTTCACTTTCAAGGTCAAAATAACTAAATAAGTTAATTCATCGTGATTTCTTTAAGTTTTAAAAAATATTTCATCTTTACAGCGTGAAACTTTCATATATTTGTGTATTATAGCATCTTACTTTCATTACTTTTTATTAGAGCATTGTACTCTCAAACTGTTTCTTATTAAGGCATTTTACTTTGAAAATTACCCATTTATAGCATTATCCTTTCAGTTTTTTTCTTGCATTATCAGTGAAAATTGCTTTTTATTTGCATGATATTGCTATGATTCTGTATATTTTTTAAAGTATGATGTGGAAATGAAAGTAGAATGCTACAATAAACAAGTTGATTAAAGTAAATTGCTATACATAACAACGTTTAACATAAAAAAAAAACCATGCTAATCACAGTCTAACACCAGCTAACCTTTTAAAATATATTGACTTTTGAGGTCAAAAGACTAATTTTTGTTTCAAACTATATCGAGTTAATATGATTTCTTCAAGTTTTGAAAAAAAAAACTGTGCAAAAAATAACAATGTACTTTCATACATATGTGTGTATTATAGTATCCTACTTTAATTTCTTATTATACTATATGGGCCATCCAGATGGTGTGGTTTACAAATTTTTTTTTTAATATATTTTCAGTTTTTTTTTATAGTTGTTTAAAAAAAGCTGTTCAGATGACATTGTTATAATTGGGTAGATTTTTTTGATGTACAATGTTGTAATAGGAAGAAACTAAAGTAGAATGTTACAATAAACAAATCTTTTTTGTACAATAAAGGACAAATTTCCTAGAAGAAATAGATGGCTTACCCACAAAACACGCGTCCAACTAGAAGAACATATATGGAGTCAAGATCATAAGCCAGGGCATACAAAGTATTCCCCATAAGAAGGACAATGCTGCTGAAAATAAGAGGCTTGATGTATGATTTATTAGACCATGCACTGAAATAAACTGACGAAAAGACCTGTGCAACAGCCATTGATCCAATCACAACACCACAAACAGTGGCTGCAGCTCCAAGGCTAAGAGAGTAGTCATCTGCTGTTGGCACAATGATGTATGTGTTCACCATATACAAAAATGTATTCACCAAGTTCAAAACAAGTGACATGAAATGATATCCTTCATTCACATTCTTCTCTTCTGATGAAGGCAATGGCAATTCATCTTGCATGATAAATGCATGCTTTCCCAAATACTGAAGGAAATCTGTTGAGTTCATTAGTCGACTCTCAGCTGCTTTGATTGATTCAATGATAGGGTCCTGTAATTTATTAAATAAAAAATGAAACTGTAAATTTTTTATGAAACTTACAAAATGGAGAAACTTTTTGATAAATACCGATATATGAAGAGTCGGGTGGTCATAAATTGATGCATAGTATCTGTGATCATCTTTGAGATCAGCAAGATTCCGAGATATTGATCCAACAACTGCTGATATACCCTGTACATGTAGGTAGCATATGGTAGTAATGTATGGGCATTTTCGTCTTTTTGTTGGAAGGAAGTCATGGGACTAGGCTGGGAAAGTTTTCTAGGGGTATTTTCGTCTTTTTCACAAACGAGAGGTTAAAAGCAAATATCTATTCAACAATATCATTCCATGTTTTTAAGTGGGAAAAGAAGTTGCAACCTATGCCTCATTGACAAAAGGGTGTAATTTCGGATGGCAAGATTTTTAGGGCTATTATCGTCTTTCGCACAGACGAGATACTAGTCTCGGTTCCACCTTTTTGTGTGGGACAAAAAGTTGCAATTTTACTTATGTCTTTTTGCATTGTGACAAAAAGACTTTCTAGGGCTATTTTTGTCTTTTGAACATACGAGAGATATGTTCAACCTTGTTGCACCTTTCTCGGTGGAACAAAAAGTTGCAATTATTGTCTCATTGACATTACTGTTAGTCCAATGCATGTCAAACAATACAGTACAAGCTCTATGTTATGTCATGTCATGCGTAAGAGACGAGGCCTTAATGTATGTGCTAGTGTTATACCACATGCTTAAAAACTTGTCGTAGCTGAGAATAAGGATGATTTGCTCGAGTTTTGACATAGTAATTAGTGAACTTATATCCAAACCGCTTATCGAACTTTTTAAGAATCTTTCTTAAACCGATAGCATTCATTTCAACAAAGAACAAGAGCCTCAAAAGATCTCTTCCCACTTCTCTATATCCTTCTCTTAGTTCCACAATCGAGTCATGATGTGGGCCATGTGAAAGGGACTCATCACAATGGTCAGCAAGACCTGATAGCCTGGTTGCGAGTTGACCTTGTCTTCTTAATAAGAACAGAACTATCTTCTCAATCTGAATCACAACAAGATTCTCATCAAGCATTTGAAGAAATCAAAACTTGGAATATTTATGTAAGAATCCAGTTCTTTTGGTCTCTAGGTTAGAAAATAGAAATTACAAATAACGTACACCTGTTCATCAAGCATTCGAGAGAAATCACGAAGAACATAATCGCGATCCTGGACTACAACCTCGTTTTGTTGAGCATATTGCTTTACTTTCTTCTTTAGTAACTTGTAGTCAATATAATATCTGAAAATAGATAGACAAATACACAAGCTATCATGTCATAATGTCATATTACAAACTAACACATCTTAGACCTATTGTTTGGAAGTACGTTACCCTTTCCATTCTTGGATCTGCAATTCCTTCAACTTTTTCCCAAATGCAACCATTGTTGACCACACAAATTACAGTCTTCTGTAGAATATAAACAGATTAATCCATAGATTACAACTCTCTAATGCATGAAAACAGCACTTCCCCGAATTTGCCCAAAATGGATTTGCAAATTACAACAGAAAGCAGAATATGGTTCAGAAATTCAATCAACTGTGTTATTAGTAAAATTCAAACGATGAATGTGATTCCTTTTTATGGATCAAGACCATAGAAAATTTACACAAACAAATCAATTTATGCAGCGGATGATGAAGTTGTTTTTATGTAGTTAATAAGCTTTTAATGCATGGAAGCTAAACAAGATACGATTTGTCACTATTTTCTGATTTACAAACACTGAGCTTGTAGTCGTTTGTGTTTGATCAAGCAATAGAAGCAGTTGTCGAAAGAAGAAATCAAAGAGTAAATGAACGAATTAAGAGCAACAACTAACCTCCGATTAAGACCGAAAATGTGTAACAATCAAATTGTTTCCTCATATTTAAGGAGATTTTCATCGAAATTCAAAGTTAAATTTCAGATAGAAACAAACTGGATTTTGTTTAGTAGTTCAGTAGCAGTGCCACATTTGCCATCGGAATCTCATCAGAGAAATATACGTGTGGCCGGTAGGCGGTGGAAACCACTTCACGTATTAAAAAAAAAAAAAAAAAAAAAATCAAAACCGTTTCTAATCATTTAATGATTAATGTCTAAAAAACCAACCTTCAAATATCCCTTTAGTTTCAAACATTTATTTTTATTTTTAAAATCCTGTACGTAAAAACCTAACTGAAGCAATGACTTGTATGTTGTTACATATTAATGTTGATATTACATCTATACTTTTTCTTAATGTGGATGCATGTGTGTGCGTTTAGTGACGTGGATGTATATAAATAATTAATTTTGTTGACGTGTGATTTTTTAATATTATTTTTTTGTTGGTGAATAATTTTTTTTTGTTGTATTATAAAAACTTATTATCATGAATTATAGTAACATAAAATAGTTAACGTTATAAAAGGGTAAGAAACTGGTTTATTCTTCATATAAAACATCATTGATTTATAAAGAAATGACACGTGAAGTCGTGAAGATAAGCAACTGAAAATTGTGTTTATGAAAATACCATTATTTCATTAATTTTTAATGAACAAAATCAAAAGAATTCTTATATTTTTGTGGTACTTACTGAAACAATGATATTTTATAAATAATAATAAAAAAATGTTACTTATTTGCGATTTAACATTAACCCTAACAAAACAAATTGCCCTATAAACCCATCTTCGTTCGTCCATCCCCTCCCAAATATCTGATAAAAAATTTAGAATAGATAGTTGATCGTTTTCTTTGGCAATATTAATCCTAATTCAGTATATAAAAGTTATCATGTTATCATATTACTATTTGATATAAACATTTTATCTATAAAAATTAGAGGTAAATTGCAACGAGATACTCACATCGAATCAGATCCAGACTCTTCACGTGGGATAAATGATAGACCACTAATATTATTTTGTTCATACTAATTTTAAACCTAGTTTTAAACCGTAGACATCATATATGAGATTGTACACATCAATCACTAGACTTTTGTTATTTTAAATAATCATCGGAATATTTTATTATGTTACTATTAAAAGATATTGATGCATTTTTATCTAACACTTTTTTTTTTCTTACAGTTAAAAGTTTTTTATTTGGTCCGTGGAAAATCTAAATGGATATGTGGTCTCCATATCAATGTAGACCCATGTGAATATTCTTTATGAATTTTTTTTTTCCAAACCAATAACATTCATGCATTCCGCTAAAACGTCGTCGTTTGAGGTGACATCTCCACTTCAATACTTTTATGTGGTAGTGAGACATCAATTATTTTCATCCACGTTATGTATTTAAGTAAAAAAAAAAAAAGATAGATATGTGTGGTTAATGTTTTTGATGCATCAGTGAAAATATTGAAAGAAATTATAGGTAAATACTAAATAGGCGTGTACACGAGCTTTCACAAAGACCTAGGAACATGGAAGTTTCGGTAATCGAAAACACGTATTTGTATAAGAAAGAAGATTGTAATTAAGTAGTCAATCTCTCACTAAACAAAAAAGGTTGATAAAACTAATTATATATACAGAATTTGAATTGCTTCTGGTATAAAAATGTATACATATAAATGAATAAAGATAACAATTTGAACTTACAATTTGTGGGGATTTTGAGGAAATTCGAGAGCTTGTATGTCTTTTAAAGCTTCACCACAAACTACAAATGAACAAGATGAATAAGAGTAATAATATATATAGAACGAGGGGCAGTGGAAGTGTCCCTTTAGATATGCAAAGGTCAGCAAATTTTAGCTTGTATCAAAATAATTATGGTATAGGTAATATTTATAAGAAAAGTTACGTACTCCCTTATTAAAAGTTAAACATAAATACTTTTATCCAAATTTTGATTAATAAGATATTGTTTAAAGCTATTTCCAACATTTATTGTGATTATAAAGGGGTATTTTTAGATTATGTAGCCACAACTCTACAACGATTGTTATCCATCCAAATACAAAGTGTAACACTTATTGGAAAAAAAAAAAAAAAGAAGAAGAGGCGTGACAATGTTTACAAGGAGCAAGACTCGTCAATATAATCCATTTAGTTTGTGGTGATTTTGTAAGACATGGAGAAGATATGGTAATACATTGACTAATGTTCAAATTTTGACACTACTCAGTACTCGGCAGATGTGACCATAGAGATTAGTCAGTGCACGAAAGTTTGTCAGATACCCTCGTTAAGGAAATTTCATTTCCATATAATTATATATTGTTTAAACACAGAGGATTTTAATGAATTTCTTATTTATATAGATATGGGACATGTTGAATATGTAATTAAAAACACCTAACAATAGTATTGTTAGGTGTTTTTAATTACATATTCAACATGTCCCATATCTATATAAATAAGAAATTCATTAAGATCTCTTTGTTTAAACAATATATAATTATGAGGTCCAAATTCTACGAGCAATCATCTTTTTAAAGCTCAAGTATCGTTTTTAGATTGGAGTTGTAACTGAGTAAACTCAGTAACGAGTAGATGGGAATGAAGGTTGTTCACTTTGATGGCAACCACAAAGGAAACAGTCAGGGTTATAATTTGGAATTTATCAATATTTTTATTGATTTATATTTTTATTTATATATCACATATTCACATGCCCCAAAAAAAATTTGGTCAGTTTTTTCTTGCATCATATTTGTCTCTTGTACACTTGTCCAAACGAAAATAAAAGAATACACTCACAAAAGAAACTATTCTATTATCATGCATTAATATTAATATAACAAAATATAACACGACAAAAGAATTTTTCATATTTTATTCGCCTGTTAAAAATACCGTTTTTTATGTTAACGGAAAGTTATTCCAAATTAAATTAACAAAATGATATATACGAAGGAGTTAGTTTAAACTCATTTATGAAAAATATTCTAAAATATTAATTTAGGTTACAATTTAGCTCAAACTAACCAAATAAATATATGACCAAAAATGCATAAATGGTTTATCTGGTTTGCATATTTCTTTTAGGATGCCCAAAATTGATTCAACTTGCAAAAATATTCTTATTTAAGGGTTTTTATTGTGGATTTGATCTTTAATTTTAATATTATTAATGAAAGACGTTTAATATTATTAATAAAACAAAATATATTTTTAGCGTATTGTAAAAAATTTCCAAACAATTTATTTGTTTCTTTTATGTATTTGTTTTACGTAAAATATAAAGTATACGTTTTATGTATTTAAAAAAATATGTTTTCGTATAATATGTTATTACATTGCTATGATGCTAAAACATATTTTTACTTTTTCATATAAAAATAATTCTTGTATTTATTTTATGTAAAATATGTTTTTTATATATATTTAAAAAATATGTTTTCGTATAAAATGTTATTACATTGTTATAATCTGAAAATATACTTTTAAATCCATAAAAAAATATAATAACATATTATACAAAAATGTAATCCTAAAAAAACACAAAGAAGTTTTTGTTTATATTTATTTTATGTGAAGTATATTTTTTATGTATTTAAAAGATACATTTTCGTATAATACGTTATTACGCTTTTATAATCCTAAAATATACTTTTATGTTAGCTTAATGTCTTTAGTTGATTTAAAGCGAATATTCAAGTATTTTTTACGTAACAACGTTAACGTAATAACATATTATACACAAACTACAAGAACCATTTGCATCAAAAAAAATTAACAGGGTTGATTTTATGACTTTTTACAAACCACATGGACCGATTTTGTAATTTATTCTATTAATAATGTCAATATTTAATAAAAATATATAATTGGAGGGCCAAAACGTCAATTCATCAAGCTTGACATTTAAAGACGAGAGCCACATGAAATTATTAAATAAAGTCAAATTTTTACAAATCCAAAGATTTTTGTCCGTATACCAAATAGCTATAAGCTAGAAGCGGGTAACTGGTAGCGTGTAGCGGATAGTTGGTAGCGCGAAACTGTAGTTTATATTTGTTATATGAGTATTTGACAAAAATAGTTGAAAGCTTTGAAATATATAAAATTACATAAAGGATAATTGATTAAAAATAAATAAATATATAAATATATTTTTAAGGGTAATTATTGAAATTAATTTCAAAAGCTCAGTAGCGGTTTATTAAATGGTACAAGAAATAGTTTTTATATTTGGAACGTTAAACTAAAAACTAAACGTTTGTACTGCCAAACAAAAAAGTTTTTTGTTTAAATTATAGTATTTTGTTAAAAGCTAAAAGTTAGAAGCTCTAAAATGCTTCCAAAAATTTCGTGTCAAACACATCCGTTATCTAAAAAGATTTACAAACCATATAACTATTTTTACAGTTTTGTCTAAATAAATTATATAAATACATTATAGCTTTTAGCTAAAAGAATAAAAAAAACGTAACATAGGCCCCCACAAAAAAAATAAATAAAAACATAACATCGGCCCCTACATGAAAGAAACTAAAAGTATAATTAGGGTATATACTCGTTGCATCAACCCACAAATTCCAAGTTTAATTGGCCGATTAATAAGCCCAAAAGTTAATGATGTATATAGGATGTGAAACGTTTTGGTAAACAGACCTTTCAATGAAAAGGTTAAAATTTCGGTAAAAAAGTATTCGTCTATTTTAATAGTTAATAGTAACGAAATTTCACAATTCTTTCAGTAATTTATTAAGCTAATAAGCTATGACATAATTTAATATTGGTTGAACACATAGCTCATATAAAAATGTTTAACAACTAAAAAATAATATTGACAAGATCTGTTTTTAATGTATGAATCACTCGTTGCTCACAGGTAAAATTAAAATCTTGCTTGTAAAGCTAAACAGTACAAATATTCTTCTGCCATGTTCACTAGCAGTAGATGGACACGCGTCATATTGGCTTTGTCACATAAAGCATGATAATAAATGTTTAGGTAATAAAACATTATAATAATTCATGGTTACCAAGGGCATTATGGTAATTTTAATTAGACCTTTTGTTAGGTTAAACTATGCCAATAGTTATAAATAATGATTAAAATTTTAAAACTTAAAAGCTACTTTCATGTAAACCAAGGAGAACTCGACACCATTCTTGGTCAATAACATCCACTAAACCAAAGCCACTTAGGGGCACTTTAGTAAGTTTACATTCCCTAATAATATCGTTGAGTCATTAACTATCAGCTAGCCCACATACTCTACCGGGCTTTAAGATCCATTGGGCCCTAGTGAGCCCATTATAAACAAAACGTTGTTACTCGTTACTACATACTTACATCCATAATCTATTCTTCTTCTAACCCAGCTACATTCCTTAGTCCCCACCCAATTATATAAGCCGCAAAACCAGCAATTGCACCATTGAAAAGGGTTCCCACCACCGACAACGCGTAATTCTGACCGGCGATCTTCGCCTTCGCGATTCCGAGAGCCGCCAGTGCGAGGGCGGAGAGAACACATGCACCGATGAACTTGAGGGTGTCGTTTTGGGTAAACGGGATGAGAACGATGAATGCAAGGATCGGAGCACTACCAAACAATAGAAAAGCTCCGAAAGTTACTAAGCCTGTCTTCCATGGCTTCTCCCCTTCCTCCGGTGATAATATTCCGTTCTGGACCATCTTTTCCTCCACCATTATGTCGCTATACTTTGCAAAGATTTCCACAACCTGGGCGAAAATGGTGGTTGTAAGTTGTAACTTGTAAGTAATTGTAAACGATGATGAGGTTGACTTGTTTTTACAGTAAAATGTGTTACCATTGTTGCATCTTCATGGTTCATCCCTAGAGCTCGATACCGATCAAGTAACGATTGTTCTTGAAGGCGGCGACGGTTAGTGACGTCCCATTCCGTCACGAGTTTCTCCTTCGCCGCCACGTCATGCTCTGTGTTACTCGAAACATAGTCTCCCATCCCCATTGATATCCCATCGGCCACCAGGTTAGCAAACCCCAAAACCAACACATCAACTGCAATAATCAAACACGATCGTTAAATGATCAATCTCTCAAAAACTTTAGCACGAGAGACTGGTTTTGAAAGTTCACCGGAAGATAAACGGCCGGCGGAGATGGAAGAAATGAGAGAAAATGAGGTGACGATAGCATCGAGTCCGGAGTACACTATGCTCTTCACAAGTTCGCCTTTCCATGGCTCTTTCGGCCTATCTCCGCCGCTGTTCTTCTCTGCTGCCTCCGTGTCTTGGAGCAAAGAGATGGTGGTTGTGGTGGCGCCATCGCTATTTCTGGACATTTTCGTTAGCTACCACCGTTTTTTAATGTGGGCTTTATAAAGAGTGTGTAGCTGATGTCGTGGCAGCTTGCATGCTTAATGGGTACTACACGTGTTTGTATCTGGTTACCTATTGACTTTTGCTGTTATATAAATATATAAATTTTGATTAGTTTGTATACTAGTATACTAGGTGTGAGACCCGTATATTATACGAGTTTGATAAAACGAAAGTTTAAACAAAAATTTATTTAAATTTAAAATTTTAGATTTGAAATTTAAAATTTAAAATTTAAAATTAAAAGGAAACATATTAAATATTATATGAGTAGTAATATTGTAATTTATTGGTTATTTTTAATTAAAGTAACTATTAATTGATGTGTAAATATGATGTGTTAATTAAGAAAAGATAAAAAATAAGAAATGACAAATGGAAAAAATATTTAATCAAAAATACCAAAAATGATATTTGTCAAAGTTAATGAGAGAGTGACATATAGCAAAATTATTTTCATTTATTAGGTAGGACTTGGCAGCTTGCGATTTTTAAGTTATATAGGCAGTGGTTGCACTTATGATGAGGGCGTATGGTGTGCACAATGGGATATATAGTTCATAGTTGTTAGATACGTCTTTGAATTTTTATTTAAGATTTTGTAATAACTAGTAATTTGGCACCTCGCGCATTGATGCGAATAACGTAATTTCAAAGTAAACCATAAATTGATAAAAATATAAAATAAAATTTTGGCGGAAATCCCCTATTCTAATAAAACAGTACCTGTCATTTACTTGGTATCCCCCATATACTTTTCCCGCTTATAGTTTCTATGTTAATTACCAATCATACCCTTTCCTTCAACTTCCAATCTGGCCTATTCCTTGATAGTCGCATATCATTAACAACTGATTTGAATGAAATTAGGACGTAATCA
Source organism: Lactuca serriola (assembly GCF_051521515.1). NCBI lineage: Eukaryota > Viridiplantae > Streptophyta > Magnoliopsida > Asterales > Asteraceae > Lactuca > Lactuca serriola. Next base: position 7,517,745 of record NC_136414.1, on the reverse strand, counting down.
CTATAAATCGGAAAGCAAATCTTCTCCGACTTTGAATTCATTTCCCCACCGCTCCTCCTCTCTTATATTTCTCACACTTTGATGTTTATGTGGCCTATTCCTTCTATTTTCCTCTTTTTCAATCCTAAATCCACTCCTAAAACACTCCCTCTCAGTACTTTCGAAGGATTCCCAGTTAAACATTTCAGTTTGAGTTTGATTACGCTAAGATTGACCCTACTTGGAGAAACAAGACATATGACTAAACAATCAGGTCCGATTGAAGAAGATACGACAAATTGTTACTGTTTAGGGACGATGGAACAAGAGACGATAAGGAATCGTTACTGATTGTGGTTGGTGAGTCCGTTTTTGCGTTAATTTCATTTGAAGTCTTGTGAAACCTCGATCTTCTTAACCAACACCATGTAAGTACAATTCAACTAATGCTTGGTTGCAAGACACTATAAAAATCGTTTTTATGGGTGAACATGGTGGTAAACCTCGATCAACAATGAGCGTTTTATCTTTTTCTTTAATTCTCATTCTAGTCATATTATAAGATGTTGATTATTGGATTATTCGGCTTGCTTCTATGTTGTAAAATATTGAATTTTCTCTATGACAATCAATACAAGATCACCCAATTGGAATTTCAAAAAATTGACTTTTTGGCTTCAAATCGCCCAAGATCCGACAATTTTTCTTATTCAGGTTCGTTTATTGGAGTTTTATCTTAATATGAAACTTCCATGTCTCTCTTTGTTGGAGTTTTATCTTAATGTTCCAATTTCTTGATTGTAAATTGTTATGATTTTTCTTTAATAGGTTTATTTATAACAAGTCAGAAATTAATTAGATGGTTCCTCTATTCAACATCAACTCATGGTTTAATGAGGAATCATTGAATCGATATCATGTCTTCCATCTCTTTTTGGTTTTGATTTTTAATGTATAAGATCGAATTACATCTTGGTATTATCATTGTTTTCATCAATGCAGGCCAAGTGTTTGACAAAATGCCACATTGAATCAATTTCATGTATTACTTTTATTTCTTTGTCTCTACAGTACCGACATACACATACAAACATGACTATTTTTTTCTTTATTTTTGGAGCAAGGATTATGTTCTGGTACTAGCCTACATGGTGCATAAGCGTGATTTATTGGGAAGTTTCAATCAAGTCATTATCAAGATGTAGGTCTCCCTAAATAATGGGGTTTACAGTTTAAATATAAAATTTAGTGAATAATTTATGATTATGTATCAAGAAAGGGAATTTGTTCTTCAACTATCACCTTACTTTGTTGCTCTTTACTTCTGGTCACATTTATAACAGTTTGCTCAGATTTAAAGAGAGAAAGAAGAGTACCAACGCCTGTCATAGAGTAGGCCATCATCTTTTAAGAGCTCTTTCTCTATTCAGATTTAGAGAGAGAAAGAGTGGACTAAGTCTGAAAGCTTCATCCAGGTGATCATCTTCTTCATTGATGTTGCCAACCAATATTAACATTTGAAATATATTCGTTATGGGTCTATATTTGTGAAAATTGGATCTATGTTTTTAACATGTTTAACTCATCCAAATGACAAAAAAAAAACCAAAAAAAAAAAACAAAAATGGTCAAATTTACCAAAAAGTCCAAAATGGCCATATTTGATCAGATTCTAGAAAAAAAATAACAATACTTTAAAAACAAGAATCATCAATGTAATTTTCACTAACAAGGAATACCCTTGGATCCATCTCAAACTTGCTGGAGGGTATTTTCAGCATATATATGTCATGGTCTGCTGCTTCTGCTTTCAAATTTTATGCAAGTTAAGATTTGTTGCTGCTATCTTTAGTTGGTTCTTATAGATGCTTAGATGAAAGTTCATGGCTCAAGTTCGAAAGACATCAAGTTTTTACCATATTTATTATAAGTCGTTTCACACAAATAATATATTTTTTTGTATGTTCAACTTTCTTATTTTTTTTTTCTTTCTAAGAAATGTTTTGAATGACTAATTATATAACTAGAACATGGTCCTTTTTTTTTTTTACAAAGATAGTGTTTCTTTTGGTTTTGCAGGTGGTTATATTATATGTGCTGATGTCATGTGTCATCTCCTAAGCCCCAACCAGCTTCTTATCCCGCCTAAAATATGAAACTGAAATTCCGGTTATGCACTTGTGCTACGTAAAAATTCGGTTGTTCATTCCTGATTCGGTGCAATTAAACAATAGAAACAGTCATAATATTCCCACAAAATCAAGAAAAATAATTCTAATTATTGCAAAACTTACTCATATTTACCTACCATTTAATTCAGATCCTTTTAAATTGGGTGTCTACTTCTCATTCCAAAACAAAAATATTATTAATGTATGTTAGTGTATGTGTTGTGTGTGTTTCTATTGTGTTGTGTTTCAAACCATTTTCCAGAAAAATATAAAATGGACAACAAACTTTGTATCATATGTAGAAATAGCATTGTACTTTCAGAAAAACTGATTTCTTAACCTTTTTCCTGTTAAACCATTGAACTTTGAATGACCATTCCTGAAAATAAATGTAAATAGTTCAAAAAGTTTATGTATTTTCATTGTTTGACAAATGGTAACATTAAAACTTTTAAATCATTTTAAATAAGTTTTTGTTTTTCACTTTTACCAATTTTAGCTTTGTACTTTGAATTTATGATTGTTGAACCAAATTGTCCAACTTTTCTTAGTTTTTGTTCCCGAGTTAGAATACTCTTTAAAAAATAATTATATGTCAACAATACAAGGGCAGAAGAGTCATTTTATTTGTAGGGGTGGAATGGTTATTTTCTGTTTAGGGGCAGAATGGTCATCTTTTTACAATCTTACTTTTCTTTTATGTTTACTAATTATATTTCTATTGAAAACTTTTTATTTTTAGGGCAGTGTACTTTAAAATAGATGGTATAGTGCACGCCACGTCATCACGCCTTGACTTTGCCCTTACGCTCTGAAGTACCTGAAACAATCAACAACCTGTAAGCGAAATGCTTAGTGAGTTTCCCAGAGCATACCACACACACACAAACCACATATCACATATCCTATTAGCTATAACAGCTACACACATATCCCGTAAGCCATGCATACATGAAACCTGAGAGAATGCCATGGGCTACCCCACATGGTCTTTACCTAGGATTGCCATGGGCTCCCCCACATGGCCTTACATCCAATGTGATGGGCTACCCCACATGGTCTTCACCTAGGACTGCCATGGGCTACCCCACATGGTCTTACATCCAATGCCACGGGCTTCCCCGAGGGTCTTCATACAAAACATGCAATCACATAACAAAAAACAAAATGACTATCACATATATCATAATCACATAATGGGCCGGCCTTGGTGCCTTAGACCCATAGGTATGGTGAGAAGACTCACCTGTCACAAATGTTGAACTGACACTTTGCGACCAAATATACCCCACGAGCTGCTCCACTCAACTGCCTAAAAAGTGTCACACAATAACCAGTCATTTTCCCAAAGTCAATCCTGGTCAACTACAGGCAAGATCAAGTCAACAGTCCATGTTGACCCTAACTCGCTGAGTACAACTAGTGACTCGTCGAGTTTCCCAGAATAACGTCTACTTGCCGAGTCATCGAGGTGAGTCATCGAGTTCACACGGTCTTGATTGATAATCTGAGGTCATTCGTCGAGTTTCCTTGCTTGCCACTCAACACGTCTATGAACATCTAATAGCTAGGGGTTGAGGGCAGATAATGGTATAGGGACTCGACGAGTTGGCAGGCCAACTCGGTGAGTCGAGTCAACTGGAGGTTGACTTTGACTTTGACTTTGACTTGGGTTTGGGTTGACCCTGTAAGGGTTATTAGTATGCATAGTAATCCAGAAATATCGTTGTGTAGGGATTGAGGAGTTGAGGGAAGTCGATTTCCACGCCGAGATCAGCGTAGGCACGACACGACTTTCAGGTGAGTTACCTTCCAGTAGAAGTGGGTCTAAGGCACCAAGGCTGACCCACTATTACTTGATTACAGTTGAGATGATTGTCTTTATGATAATTGTCTGGTTTGCTATTACTTGATGTGTTCTATGTGCCACTATATTATGTTCTATGTGATAGTGGTAGTAGGAGAGGAATAGTCCCCCGATCGGTTGTTAGGACCGAAGGGTAGGTTGGACACCCCAGATATGTCTGACAACATGGTTATGATATGTTATTATGTGATAGTAGCAGGGGTGAAATAGTCCCTGTGACCGGGTGAGATAGACCGGAGGATAGGCATACACCCCAGAATGGCCTAACACGGGTAGTCAGCACCCCAGAATGGCTTGACACGGGTAGTCAGCTCCCCAGAATACCTTGACATGGGTAGGTCGGGCACCCTAGAACTGACCGACAGTATGTATGCTATGTGATTGTATGGTATGTGGTGTGATGGGGAAACTCACTAAGCTTTGTGCTTACAGTTTCAGTTTTGGTTTCAGGTACCTTTTCATCTAAGGGGAAGGAGCCGACAGTGTAGCAGCGCATCACACACGCACTTGATTTCCGCATTAAGTTTTTTGGGATTGTACTCTGCTTTATACTACCGTTTGACGTTGTGATTTTTAGACTTATTCATGATGGTTTATGGATTGATATGAAAATGACAATATTTTTAGTAAACAATTTTATATATTACTTAATTACAAACGAAATTTTTGGACTCGAAATTTGGGATGTTAGAAGTTGGTATCAGAGCCTTGGTTTGAGGGATTTGGACACACCTTCGGGGGTGACTAGACTCAAATCGAGGGCTTGAAGGATTTTTACAAGAAAATAGTTTTCTAAGATCTAAGTTAAAGAATTTTGAGAAAGAACGAGGTGTGTGATGCATGCGACCGGCCGAGCTCAAGTAAGTTTTCCCCAAGATACCCATACTTGTTACGTTATGTTATATGATATGAGTATGAGAACTGCATGCTAGATTAGGGCTAAGGATATAGGAAGATGCCTTGTATGCGTGTTATATGATTCCAAGAACTGCATGCTATATTAGGGCTAAGGAACTAGAAGGATGCCTTATATGCCTGTTGTATGAGCTTATTGAGTTGTATGCTAGGGCTATTAGTCAGTAGTTTGAAAGCATAAATAGTTCATGTTTGAATTGGTTGCTCAATGCACAAATGTGGCTTGCTTTGTGCTTATGGGGATTCTAGCTAGCCTTAACTAACTAGTAAGTGGATATGTAGTAGTATTCACAAACTAGTTAGCGAAGGATGGCAGAGAGTAAGCCTAGGATGAGATTAGCATGGAGAGTTGTATTAGTAGAAAGGGACTTTGTGAAGTCAAGGCCGTTCTTGAGGAAAGTATGGATAGATGTGGAAGGTAGTATGGGCCCGTACTAATGGAAGCATAGGATCTGTACTCGAAGTCAAGGAAGGCTGAGATAGAACCGGGAAACTTGGAGAGTGTGTTATCTCTCGAGAGTATGTATGAACCTGACATCATTGTGTTTGTTTTTTAGTATGGCGATTACGCGACATGGAGCAGGATCTAGGTCAGGATCAGGGTCAAGCTCGGGCGTAGGATCTGAGCAGGTTGATGACGGGCTACGTAAGTTCATCGCGTCTGAGATCACGAGAGGTATCCTTGAGGCGACCCCGGTCATTTTCGGGTCGATCAAGGATGGGATTATTGAGCTGATAGAGGATCGCCTCCGGATATTCAGGAGTGATTTTGCGTCTAGCCAGTCGAGTACGCGTACGCTGTCCTTTAGGACTTCCGCGGGAGTGGTGCGCCGGACTTTCACGGGGTGACGGACCCCATTGCTACCAGGAGATGGATCGCAAACATTGAGTCTTCACAGTTGACGAGCTTCTGCCCGTAGGGGTCGAAGGTCCGCTTTACTACGGGTTGTTTGAGGGAGAGAGCTAGGGATTGGTGGGAGTCAGTCGGTGACTTGCTGGGAGCCCTAGCCATTGAGGCTATGTCTTAGTCAGACTTTGTGACCAGGATCAGGGCTGAGTTTGCGCCAACTGTGGTGCTTCAGCAGCTAGCCATGGATTTTCTTGATATGAGACAGACTACGGAGTCATCGGCGGAGATCACCGACAAGTTCAGGGAGAGGGCCTTGTTGGTACCTCAGTATGCGGGGGACGAGGAGGATCGGAAGACCCGCTATGCGATTTACATATGAATCACGTGCGATTCACATATGAATCACATTTACATATGACATCATATGTAAATCACATGCGAATCACATGTAAATCACATGTGATTCACATGTGAATCACATGATATTTACATGTGAATTACATGTGAATCAAATGTGATTTACATGTGAATCAAATGCGAGAAAAAAGTTCCCCACATTGGGAGAGAAAAGAGAAGACTGCGGTCAATGATCAATTGTGCACATCCTTTTTGGATGGTCGACTTTCACTTAGAGGGCTCTTAGATCAACTACACCCAGGGGCGAGACAGGAAAGAGAGGAACTGCACCAACAACTCTCTTTCTCCAATTTCGGTCTCGGTTAGTTCACAAGATTGAATGGCCAATTCTCCTCCGGACCCTCGATTCGATTGTTTTCCAAGAATGTTGAGTTGGGTATGTAAGCCATGTATCTGGGAGGAACTTAAAAGAAGGGCTTTCGATTTTTTCTTTTTTAGAGGACAACTTTTCACATTTAAATTATGTATTAGATATACTAATACCTTACCCAGCCCATCTGGAAATCTTGGTTCAGGTTCTTCGCTATTGGATAAAAGATGCTTCCTCTTTGCATTTATTAAGATTCTTTCTCCATGAGTGTCATAATTGGGATAGTCTGATTACTTCAAATTCAAAGAAAGCCAGTTCTGGACAGGAGCGCTAGTGGACACGGGGAGGGAGCAGGCGAAGCATGTCGTTCGTAATGGAAATAAAGAGACAACTACTTCGCTTCTTTGTTGGATCGCCGGCGCGAACACAGTGGTCTCTGACCAGGACCAGGAACCAATTCGAATTTTGATCTTGACATGTCGGTGGTTTTTAACCGTAGGCATTTTGCCAGGGGTCGTCCCTTACCCAACCAGAAATCAAGCGGGTAAGAAGGAGAGAGCAATTTTAGCCCCATAACCACAAGATGGGAATACCACTTTTCATGTGATTAACATATGAATATGTGCATATATACGTAATTCATATGTAATTCACTTGTGATTTACATGTGAATCACATATTATTCATGTATGATTTACATGTGAATCGCATGTAATTCACATGTAAATATATAAATCACATCCAAATTAATAAAATGGATATTATATATGGCAAAAAAGATAATAATTAAGACTAATTTAAAATCCAAATTAATGTGAGGGGATCCAAAGACAATTCATAAGCAGTCGTAGGAGAACATAAAACGTGTTCATAAAAATCATTAAACAAATTTAAGAAATTTGAAATTAATTGAGACTACACACCTGGAATGCAATTAAAGGCCATACCTATTTATTATTTGAGACATTAATTAATTTGATTCAAGATTTTTTTTTTCTGATTTACATATGCTACAAATTTTGAAATGATTCACGATTTTTTTAAACCATAGATCGCTAACTTTACAAATGAATCCCTCCTATAAAACAAAACAGAACACAAAGAACTATTATATTATACCATAACTCAAACAACTTTTGTTAATTAGAAGAGCAGAATCACAATCAAAACAACAAAATAGAGCAACGAGATAAATTATTTTGATGAGTTATAGAACCCTAAATCACAAGTTAGAGGAATTCTCCCAAAACAACACGCAAATGAGCATATTTCAAACAGATTCAGGAGAAGTCTCATGAAGAAAAAATTTGTATCTTGTATATTAAAAACTAGTTGAAAAATTCAAACCTTTGTTTGGCCGTTGAAGACGTCATTTCTTCTTGTTGTTCTTGATTATGACCAAAAACTCTCTGAATGCTCCAGTTATCCTATCATATAGCCATAAAGCAGGATGTGTTAAATGATATTAATTTTACAAATCTAGAATCAATCCATGTGTTGATATAATTAGCTGACCACAAAAGTTCTCGCTCTTTTGGAACACCTTCTCTTCGCAAAAATGTTCCTGGAATCACTCTTTAAGCAAATTGTTTCTCTTGATAATTGACCTAAATTAGAAATTAGAACGAAAGCCTCTGTCAAAAAGTTATACAATTGGAAAAAAGACTACAAACAAAATGGAAGGAGTTATACGTACAGTGAGAGACAAATTAAACGAAACTGTAAAATTTCATACCAGAATTGCAGGTGAAGCAACGTGTTTGCGGAGACAAATCCAATGGGGAAAACCGATAGAATTAAAGAATTACAGGCGAAAAGCATTTCTAAGTACAATATTTGTCATCATGAAAAGGAAAATGAAACCTGTAGAGAAAATAAAAGTTATAGAGAAGATAAAAACTATATATTATAGAGATTAAGAGAAAATAAAAAGGAAAATAAAACCTGTAGAGAAAATAAAAGCTATATATTATAGAGATTAAGAGATAACGAAGAATACTTTAGAGGAATTAGTAGCGATCGCAAAATCTTAGTGACTTCCGTTGGAATTTTCCTGATTTGTGTAATCTTCGTAAGAGCAAAGAATGTCGTCGGATGCAAAATCGAATCCCTTGGACGATCCAGAATCCATAAAGCAAAAAAAAAGGTTGAAATCGGCAATACGGAGCAAGATAATCAGGAGAAATTGATCTCTTTCAGGGGTGAAGATTATACGGAAAATCAAAATAAAGGATTAAGGTTTGTATATATATATATATATATATATATATATATATATATATATATATATATATATATATAGAGAGAGAGAGAGAGAGAGAGAGAGAGAGAGAGACGGACGTCCAACACCCTTAAGGTTTTAGTTCCAATAACACCCCTTCATTAAAGAAATCAAGATACCCTGTGTGTTATTTTCTCATTTATTTACAAAACTGTCATAAGGGATCTCAGCCCTTTATTTTTCTGATCTTATGGTGTAGAATTAGTTCTCAGGTTCTTGGGAAACTATGAGTTCTCAAATGATTCTTCTCTCTCTCTCTCTCTCTCTATATATATATATATATATATATATATATATATATATATATATATATATATATATATATATATATATATATATATATATATATATATATATATATATATATGAAACCATCATATTTTGTAAGACATGGGAACGCAATCCTAACCATTAATTTTGGAGATAAAAAAAATTAAATGCAAAATAAATGAAAGTTTTTGATTTTTTTTTGAAAATATAATTTTCGTCATTTAGATTATCCAAAAAAAAATAATACTACTTTTTCGAAATATATATGAAATGTTCTAATAGAATATTATACTATAAGTATTCAAATTAGATTTTTAGAATATTAAAATATTCTAGTATATTATTAAACTACAAATATTTAAACAATTCTAATAGAATATTAGAATATTCTAACAAATGTAAAAATTCTAGTATAATATTAGAATATTATAATATATCTAACAATTTTAGTGGAATATTAAAATATTCTAACAATCTAAAAATTCGATTTTAATAATTACCGTTTAATATTTTATTAGAATATTTCACGTACATTTCGAAAAAAAAAAGATAATATTATTATTCTTTTTTATTTTTTATTTTTTGTTTTTAATTTCTTTTAATTTTTTCGGATAATTTAAACAACAAAAATAATATTTAATTTTTTTTTTTTTTGGATTTTTTCTTTTATATCTCAAATAGTCTCAATCTTCAAATCAAGTGGTTATAAGTTATATTTGATTATTTTTATTGTTTATTTATTTATTTATAATAATAATTCTTTTACTCTACATATAATTATGTGATTGAGGTTTAAATCGAATTCAGCTTAGATCCAAGTTTGTATACATGATGTGTGAATTTTAATATTTTCAAGATTGAAGGTGAAATACTTAAGTTGAATCTCAGCTATAAGGCCCTAAACCCAGTTGATTACAATTCATATTCATTGTTAAATGAGGTTAAAGTTGAAATCCCAGTTAGTTTATTATATTTACTACAAGTGGTTCTTTAATTCCTTTTTCGCAAGCTCTTGACCTTTTGCTTGTAAAACATATTTGATTGATAATTTTTGTTTAATGTTTTGATCGTAAATGTAATTGTCTTCTAGAGTTAAAAAACAGACAAATACTTTAATTATTAATTTTAAATAAAACAATGTTATCTTCGTTATTGATGGTTTAAGTTTTTTTTCAACTTTTGAAATGTTATATGCTGTTGTACATCATAATCATTTTATCATTAAACTAGAAATCAAGATCTTCAAACCATTTTATAAAATTATATAGTTAGAGACAACATTTAATTATCTTTTAAAATAACTATTTGCAACTACGTGATTAATATTGTATTTTTTAATGTTTCAACGTTTTTAATTTTGTGAAGCGTATAGTATATAGGGTATAACCTAGTTATGAATAAAATACTTCAAATCATACGAAAAAAAGGACATACTATATTGCAACATGATAATATGTCAAGAGATTAGATTTCACTTAAAAAAGATGATTTAAGACTTTAAGTCTTATTTAATGACGTATGCCATACTTGATTACGAATTTAACTTATGCAATCTTGTAGGTTCTGTGAGTTGAGGTATAACATGCGTGCATTATTAGCCCTTCTGGTATATTCATAACGAACATGTTCGTGGTCTATGTGGCCACGAACAAAAAATGTGAACACCATCTCATACTCTTAGTGGTGGCTAGTGGTGGAAAAATTCGTGGTCAAATGTGGTGGGGAGAACGGACAACAACATCCAATCAATTTTATTCTCTCTCCATGTCTCTCTATCTCTCTCTACCTCTCTCTACATTTTAATTAATTAAAAAATATACATTTTTTAATTTAAAAATAAAAAAATAAGAAGCATATAGTGGTGGGTATCCCATAAGTTTAGTGGTTGAATGTGGTGATGAGGTGGCACCCACCATTATAGTGGTTAGTGGTGGGTATAACGGATGGTCTTATGTTGCTGCTCATGCACAAAGTTCCAACACAAGTCGGGCAAGAAAAAGCAAAACTAGCTCCAAGTTACAAAGAGTTGGTTGATGCTCATTTCTTCATCTCAACAAAACTGTTGTAAATCTAATAAGCTAAACTGTCCTGATATGATACTGCACAAGACAAGACATTAGGCCTTTGCTTCAATAGATTTTGTTGACGAGGCAGAAATTAGGTCTTTGTTTCAATAGTTTGTTTGAGGGAATAATGCAACTGCACAAGACATGCAGACAGTTGGTAAGATAAAAGTTTTTTTTTTATTCAAACAGGGCAGGCATCAAGGAAAGATAAATTTTCCTCCGTACCTCACACCAAAACGTGAGGGACTGTCGTCACGAGTCCGTACTAGACCACCGCTTTTGGATATGTCCTGTTGGAGGGAAAGGGACATAGACATACATCATTTTTTTTAATTTCATTTCAAGAATATAACGGATAAGTACCACCGAAAACAAAAAATATGTGGAAATTAACCTATCATTGTAGAATATTAACAAGTTTAAATACCTTTTAAAACTTAAAAGGAGTCAAAATTTTAATGATTAATTATGACCTTAACCATTAAATAAACTAACTCAAGCAACAATAACAGAAAATCACACTCACACTCACCAGATGTCTTAGTTGCCTGCACTTTCCTGCAACAAGAGCTTCCATAAACTTCTCAACTCCCACCTGTCCATCACAATATCACATTCCATGTGTTAAGGAAGGAAGATAGAGAAAGAGAGGTAAAGGTAACTAGCTAGGGCAAATAAATGTTGTTACTTTATCAAGACTATACAACCCCTTTAAAATCATCACCTCCAAACTATTTCCACCACCTTCCGTGGCAAGGTCCCTGTTAATTAATGATGGAAAACCACACAATTCAATTAAATGTTAGGAGATCACAATAAAACATTACTCATCAAGTTGTAGGAGCTTATATAATGCTTATAAAATATATTTCTTTCGTTTATTATAAATACTATATATCCACAACATACAAATGAAAGAAATAATTTATAAGCATTAAGTTCGATCCTATATACCACTCAACGAATAGGAAATATGACTAGTAAAATACCAAACGACCCTTTCTAGTAAAGAATCCAAATGAAAAACAAGGATCATTGAAGGATTCAGTAGGGATGTAATTCAATAAAAGGTCAAGGCCGCTTACTCTAAAAAGGCACCAGTGAGTGAGAAACAATTTGTGAAGTCGACATATTTTAACTCGTTAAACCCCTGCAACAACACATGATCATAACCAGAAAGATAAGACAGTAGCACATAATTTATCAACAAGGCAATTTCACATGTTAGAAAGTTGACATATTCATGTGTTCTACAACTACCAGAGAGAGAGAAAGACACATAATCTACCTTCACCAGCTCGAAAGCTACACAAGGAAACAGTATGCATGTTTGCACTGCCAAAGTGGTTATCTTAGGGCAGTTAACCACAAATTCTTTGCACACCGAGGTTTCTAACATATCAGGTGGGCCTGCATGCGTGTGAGATGAGATTCATTGAAATAATTCTAAAAAAAAAAAAAAAAAAAAAAAACCATCAACCAAGTTTAAACCTCCGCAAAATTTGAAGATAAAAAGCTTTAGCAAGCGACAATGTCTACTCACGGACTCCATTGTATGACTGATATGAGCATTCCTGTCATCAAGAATTTTTTTAAAGAAATGGACAATATAAATAACAATCAATGAATGACCTTAATTATATGCATGCCAAGATTTAACAGGTAGTATGTTCAACATGACTGCAAAAAACTTACTATTGCAAAAATGCCATTGTTCCTCTCTCTCTCTCTATACATTTACAACGTAGAAAACTACTATCAAGTTTATAACCACGTACTCTAGTCTACCATCATACAGTGCCCTTAAAAATCAGTCCCTACCCTAGCTAGGTATCTCAAGCTCCAGTAATTTTTAGGTAATTAAACATGATTTTGAGAAACAAAGCCAAGCTAGGGACTTATTATAATTTATAATGACTAAACACCCACAGACAAAGATATATATATATATATATATATATATATATATATATATATATATATATATATATATATATATATATATATATATATATATATATATATATATATATATATATATATATATATATATATATATAAGCAGCCAAGACTGAAGGGAGAAGTTATCAACAAATTAATTAAGCCAAGGGACGACTTACTTACATGTCCACAATTTTTAGTTGGACAAGAGAATGGCAAACCGACAAAGATGCAGAAAGTGCCTCAGAAAGTGTTTCCTTGTCCTTCATTCCAATTCTGTAAAGTTGCAAACTTCTCAAACAAGACCTTGCAATTATATACGACATCACATGCATACAGTGTCAATAGATAACTCTATATATACTTGTACAGAAATAACACAATATATAATTCATTCCAAAATAATCAAAACATACCCAGCTACACCACCATTCGCACACAATGAACTCAAGCAACAGCCTGTTAAGAAAGGTGGGCCCTCCATATATTCCCACTGCTCATCATCATCAGCTTCGCTGATATAAGGCCACTTTATATCAAGCTTAATAGACCTAAAGTTGAAGGAGTAGATATTAGTAAGCATGTGCATATTGTAGTGCATTATTAGTACTAACCAACAATGAATTAATGCCAACTGTTATATGATACCAAACCATGCACATAAGGCAAAATTATATGCATTCACAAAACAAACCAAATCAATGTATCAAATACCTCAGCCTCAAGCTTGAAGGTGTGCACAGCAGCATATATAAAGTTGTATATTCTACATGTCCTTTTAGTTTCTCGTGGACGAAAAGGGAAGGCAACTATGGCTCAATGGTAATCATAAATTGAAAACTGTCTGGCGTTAATTTCAATTTAAAACTTAAAAAGAACAAAAGGACATGTAGAATATAGTAAATCATACATTTTATTTGAGACGCAATAGAAGCAAGTTTTGTTGAATTTAGTTACCAGTTATGAAAAGGGATTCCAGAAAATACTACCCGACAATCATATATAATTTTACCAGCTGATATATTTACATGACAAAATGAGTGGAACAAGAGGGAAGAGATATTACTGAATCGCACTTCCAGCTCGTTGAATGATTGTAGATACCATAGCATCTTTGGTCTTGGGGTCTTTGTTGGGTTTGATCTTCGATTCTAAAGTACCCAACTCAATATTAATATAACACAAAGGATCTATGGCGCACTTCTGAAAAAACGAACAGGTAGCTGCAGCACAGAATACGCTTCGTGTATCAAGCATAGAGAAAACCTGGGAATCAATAATATCACAAGATTCAATTACAAAACACCACAACGCATATATAGCATAACTAACTTCAATGACAAGACCAAATTAAAATTCGGAATACATACCTTGATTGTGAGGTCTGGAGAGAGAGGCCATACGGATGCATTATGAACGGAAGAGCGTTTACGAGCAGATCTCTTGCAAGCTTCCAGCAATACGGATGAGAGGTTAAGAGCGTAACTCACAAAAACTCTCTGATGTCCAATTAGGCAGAGAGGAATGCAATATATAGAATAGAAAAGTTACAAATACACCCTTAGACAATAACAAAATAAACACAGCTAGTTAATCATGTCTAATATCCCCCTTCAAGCAGAACGGTGGTGGACCAATGGTGAGCAAGTCACGGAAGAACTCAAACTGATGGCGGGGAAGACTTTTAGTAAAGATGTCAACCACCTGGAGCTTGCTGGATACAAATTTGGTATGAAGTTTCCCAGAAGAAACGAGTTCCCAAATGAAATGGTAATCGAGTTCAATATGCTTCGCACGCTTGTGGGAAACCGGATTCTGAGTAAGAAATAACGCACTTTTGTTGTCACATAGGAGCGTGGGACGAACAAATGGGAGAGCATGGAGTTCTTGAAGCAGATGAGTAATCCAAATGAGTTCAGCAGCAGTATTTGCCATGGCCCGATATTCGGATTCGCAGCTGGAGTGAGAGACGGTAGGTTGCTTCTTGGCACTCCAGGAAACAAGGTTGCCATCGAGGAAGATAGAGTAGCCATAGGTGGAGCGTCGGGTGTCAAGACAACGAGCCCAATCAGCATCAGAGTACCCGAGAAGAGGTGATGGAGAATTTCGGTGAGAGAAAGTTAGGCCGAAGGACATGGTGCCCTTGACATACCGAAGAATACGTTTGACACTCTGAAAATGGAAGAGAGTCGGAGCCTGAAGGAACTGGCTGACTTGATTTACCGCATACGAGATATCAGGTCTGGTAATCGTCAAGTATTGGAGTGCTCCCACAAGTGAACGGTAAGTGGTGGAGTCATCAAACGGGTCGCCACTTGTGACAAAAGCAGCATTAGCGGCAAGGGGAGTGGTGACAGGTTTGGCATCAATCATATTTGCCCGCTTGAGGATGTCATGGGCATATTTGGACTGACTGAGGAACAAACCGTCGGTAGTATATGTCACCTCGAGACCAAGAAAGTAGTTAAGACGACCAAGGTCTTTAATGGCAAATTCAACATGCAACTTGTGGATAAAGGATTGAATAATCGAGGCATGATTTCCAGTAAGGATCAGGTCATCGACATAAACCAACAAATACATAATACATGCACCCCGTTTAAAAACAAAGAGAGAAGAGTCGGCCCGGCTGCACACAAAACCATTTGTGATTAGAAACGAGCTAAGCCGATGGAACCAAGCCCGTGGCACTTGTTTGAGGCCGTAGAGAGCTTTGTTTAAACGAAACACATGATTAGGAAATTGGGGGTCTTGGAAACCCGGTGGCTGCTCCATGTACACACGCTCACTCAAGTGGCCATTGAGAAAAGCATTGTTAACATCAAGTTGATGAAGATTCCACTTGTTGGTAACGGCAAGAGACAAAACAATGCGGACTGTAGCGACTTTAACTACCGGGCTAAAGGTATGAAAGTAATCCAAGCCAGGAACTTGGCTGAATCCTTGGGCAACTAAACAGGCCTTGTAACGATCAATGGAACCATCAGCAAGGTATTTTGTCCGGAATATCCATTTACAGCTAACAACATTGTGGTTGTGCGGGCGAGGGACCAAGGTGAAGGTATTGTTGCGACGTAAAGCATCCAACTCCTGTTGCATGGCGTTCACCCAATGCGGGTAACGAGCAACGGTTTTAAAACTGGTGGGATCGATGGAAGCGTGAAGAGCTGCCAAAAGCCCATGAGAAGCGAGATCCGCCCGATATTTAGGTTTGAAAATGCCAGCTTTAGCCCGGGTGATCATCGGATGACTCGGAGGAGGAGGACATTGTGGTGATGCAGATGATGAGACCGAAGATGTCGGCTCAGTTGGAAGATCTTCAGAGACAACATCATAGTCAGAATCAACACCACCATGGTTGTGATCATTAGATCCATGGTCATTATTATCAACAGTGGGAGCAAAATGGGAGAAGCGGCTGGTGGAGAGGGATCCTCAGATAGACACCATGAGGGTAACATGGGAGTTGGTGTTGGAGCGGTAACAGTAGCAGGTAGAGACAGTGGCAGTGTCGTAGCATCGTATGCGTCATCTCGAAACTGTGATAAAACAAGCATGTAGGCCGGTAATGAATTTGCATCATCATGGAAGGGAAAGCATTGTTCATCAAAGCGAGCATGACGAGAGACAAAGATACGAGATGTGTAGGGCTCCAAACATTGAAAACCCTTATATTGAGAGCAATACCCGAGAAAAATACATGGAAGGCTCCGTGGAGATAGTTTGTGATACACATAGTCACGTAAATAAGGATAGACCCGACACCCGAACGGGCGAAAATGATCACAGGAAGGTGGAGTCTTAAAAAGCATCTCAAATGGGGAGCGATTCTTTAATACTGAATAGGGGAGCCGGTTGATAATATAGACGGCGGTGCTGAACGCGTGAACCCAGTAAGATGGGGAAACATGACTGCTAACAAGCATAGCAAGACCTGTCTCAACGATGTGGCGATGCTTCCACTCGACCCGTCCATTTTGTTATGGAGTGTACGGACATGAAATACGGTGAAATGTGTCATTTTTCTCAAGTAGAGAACGAACTAAGTGATTGAGAAATTACGTGCCACCGTCGCTTTGAAAGATTTTGACTTTAGTGTTAAATTGGGTCTGCACAAATTTAAGAAATACATCCAATACAGCATGAAAACCTGACTTTGTTTTTAGTGGATAAAACCACATAAATCGAGAATAGTCATCTACAAATACAACACAATAACGAGAAGAATCAACCGAACATATGGGAGAAGGTCCCCACAAATCACAGTGAATAAGATCTAATACTTTCATAGCACGTTTTTCATTGTTTACAAAAGGTAACCGATGAGCTTTAGCCATCTGACAAGAAGAGCATAAAAACGGTTTGGGTAAAATAGAGGTAACCGACAATTGGCCCTTTTTATTTAACAGAGAAATAGAGTCATAGGACACATGTCCTAAACGGGCATGCCAAAGTTCAAAAGAAGCCTTCAACTTGGAACTAGTGGAAGCAAAAAGGACATGCGGATTGGAGGAGAGCACATAAAGACCACCATTACACCAGCCCTGTGCTAGAACTTGCTTCGTCTTTCGGTCCTGAATGTAAAAATTAGGATGAGAAAATAAAACATCCAGAGAATTATCGTATGTCAATTTGCTAACAGATAGAAGGTTTTTAGTGAGATTGGGAACGACTAACACATCCCGAAGATGGATATTCTTGTGTAAAAACGTGTGCCCAATGTGGGATATAGGAAGAGTCGTACCATTACCAAAGGAAACCTTGATCGGACCAGAAAATGGAGTCGGATTGTTGACAGAAGCTGCTGAGGATGACATGTGATCAGATGCACCCGAATCGACATACCAGTCAGGGCCAAATGAAGTCACATGACATTGTGCTTGAAAGGCTCTTGCAAGGTCGGCATCGGAAGTGGCAACAAGGGAGCTAGCAAACCAAGCAAGCTGAGGACAAGTATTTGCGAAGTGTCCATTAGTTCGACAAAGTTGGCAGTGGGGAGGACGACGCCCCCGCCCTCGATCACCGCGACCCCGGGTAGGAGGAGAGTCACGAGAATTCACATTGAAAGCAACCAGTGGTGTAGATGAACCGTGAATAGAATGCATGAACAACTCATGCCCTTCGGCTTGAGCAAGAAGGTCACGGAAGGTGATAGAAGTGCGCGAGGCTCGAATCACGGTGGAAAAAGTCTCAAAAGGTGCTCCGAGACCGCATAGAAACCAATGAACCTTGTCAGAATCGGCCACAAGTTTACCAATCGCTGCTAACTGATCACATAGGGCACGAAATTTTCGACCAAAGTCAGCAACAGAGGAAGAACCCTTGGTGATCTGATGAAGTTGATCCCGCAGATTCTGAATGCGCTCGACGGAAGAGTTGCTGTAAGCATCTTCTAAAGCCAGCCAGATGTCATGTGCAGAGGAGAGACCAACTATTTCAGAGAAAGCTTCTTCATATATGGAGGCCTGAAGGAGAATAACAGCCCTTTGATCAGCGAATTGCCAGGCAGCAAATTCCGGGTTTGGAGTTGATTTTCCATCCTTGATTAATGTAGGCGGCGGTGCAGAGGAGGTGCCATCAACGAAGGGCATCAAGTTCTGATAAGAGAGAAGGGGAAGAATTTGGTTCTTCCACAGCAGGTAGTTTGAAGGTGTGAGACGATTGGAGAAGAGATGAAGAACTGTATTCATGGAGAGGAGGGAATCAGAAGATGAACTAGCCATGTAGAAGATGAAGATGAGAAGGAAGGAACAGAAGAGGAGAAGAGGAACGGTTAGGGCTCTGATACCATAAGAGCGTAACTCACAAAAACTCTCTGATGTCCAATTAGGCAGAGAGGAATGCAATATATAGAATAGAAAAGTTACAAATACACCCTTAGACAATAACAAAATAAACACAGCTAGCTAATCATGTCTAATAGAGGTGAATAGCACGTTGGATAAAATCATGGTTTTGGTGGGAATCGGTAGACCTAGATTCGACAAGGCCATCGAATGAGGCATCGATTAAGGCGGAATCAGAAATAGTAAACAAGAACTCCAATACAGCGTCGATGTTTAATTCATCGTAATTATCTGTAGGTGGATATTTCGCCATATGAAAGGGTTGACGTGGGAGGGAAAGTACTTGGTAGCGGGACATGACCATTCCTTTTAAATTAGGGATAACGACCAATGCGGGCCAAGGGCACAGGAGGGCCATGGGCTAGGCAGTTCAGTATTTGGATACAATGTTAAAGTCCAATTACTGTTATTATTATTAGAGTCCTTGGATCACACCAACTTTTGATCTCAGCTGCATACACTCCCTATTTACAGTTTGTTTTTTTACAATTTTCCTTCCGGTTCTTCGTCCCTCGCATAAACTCCCTATTTACAGTTACGGTTCTTCAATTTCCACGGTTCAATGCGTATACCAGTTGTTGAATTTACCTGTTAAATTTTCCCACGTTCCAACATCCTTAACCTACAACTTCCTATCTTCCCACCACGTTCGTCCCCTTTCACATATAACCTCCTTGCAGCACGCCTCCGATTCAACTGCCCACCTCTCTATAAGACCTAAACATCAGGTAGCTGTAGTAACTGTTTTGCCTATATAAGAGGTCGCGATTCACTATTCCATCACTTGAAATTTGTATCTCTTCACCCCGTTTCTACAATGTGAATAATGATTCTAGGTTGATGGTTTCAGGTTGATGATATGATAGAAGCCAATTATGGATGGCTAATCCCCTTTAGAAATATAGATAGGAGAGATATTACAGAAACACAATTGAAACCATTTTCTTACTTCATTCCTAACCTCAAAACGATTACATTGAATTAAATATGTATACAATTAACCTACACAATAACTAAACAAAAAAGTGGGAGAAAACTAAAGGAAATTGTGGCCTAGTACTACCTAGTGGGAACAACATGAATGCTAGTAAATAAAATAAGCAAATATCAATTGAACTTCTTTTGTTTGGCTAAGTAATACACATGGACTAAATAGCATAATTAATATACTACCCACACAAGTACGTATCAATACTCCACCCGTGAAAAATGGCCTCGTCCTCAAGGCCGATTTATGCCGATTTTTGGTAGCAATCGAGTCGTACCTGTGGACGGAAGAATCTGGCCATGGAGGCGGCCTTACGTATGGCCAAAGATTTGTATTAGTTCGTCTCCGCTTAAAAAGGACCCCGTTCTTGAGGCCCGGTGAGTTTATTTGGAACTGTTTTTGGTTGTTTTTGTTGGCCGAAATTGTTTTTTGTAGTTTTATGTAGGTAGTTTTCGGGGGTGGCATCATCGGTGGTAGGAATTGGTGTTGTAGTGAAGGTGTCATGGTTAATGATGGTGTCGATTGTGAAGGTAGAAGTGGTTGTTGGGTTGACATGGGCGATTGAAATGGTTTTGGAGGTAGCAGTGGCATTAATGGTTGTTGTGGCGGCGGCAGTGGCGGTGTGGATGTCGGCAACAACGGCCTTTGTTGTTGGTTTGGTGGTGGTAGCGGAGGTGGCGGGATGAGTTTGGCCATCATTCCGGTTTGAAGGCCGATGAGGGTGTTAACAGTGGCCATTTGCATGATAATTGCATCAAGACGGTGGACATTAGCGGTGGAAATTGCGATGAGTGTGGAGAGTTGCTCGCGTATACTTGGTGGTGTGACATCGGTGGATGAATATTGACGGGGAGGCATGATAAACGGGAATGAAAGCACCATTTTGATAGAAGCCAATCATGGGCGACTCAATCATTTTAGGGGCTTTAAGCAAGCCAAAAATTTGGGGCTCTTTAGCCTTTACTATACTGCGGAAATCAAAAACAGATCAGATGAATATATCGCAAAAAATAGAATCGGTAGAAGAATGCAATGTCGTTTCAGTTTCATGAATGCAGCGATCGTTGATTTATTCTTCCGCTTCATTTATTTTGTGGTTATCGAATTGGATTTTTTAATAGACTAAACTTTTGGATTGTGGAAATATGGGGCCCCTTAGGATCGGGGGCCCTAAGCCCTAACTTAAAAAACATCTACATAGAGCCGAAGCCAATTATGGATGGTTAATCCCCTTTAGAAATATATAAAGGAGAGATATTACAGAAACACAATTGAAACCATTTTCTTACTTCGTTCCTACACTCAAAACGATTACATTGAATTAAATATATATCAAATTAACCTACACAATAACTAAACAAAGAAATAGGAGAAAACTAAGGGAAATCGTGGCCTAGTATTACCTAGTGGGAACAACATGAATGCTGGTAAATAAAATAAGCAAATATCAATTGAACTTCTTTTGTTTGACTAAATAATGCACATGGACTAAATAGCATAATTAATATATACTACCCACACAAGTACTTATCAATAATTATAATTGATAGTGACCGATTCAAGATAGTCAATCTTCAAGATATGACCGATTTGAGATGCCTAATCTCCCAAAGAAATAATTAACATAAAGAAAGATACTTTACTACTAATTCTTCCCTTCTCCTTAATGCAACATAAACCTATTTATATAACAAAAGAAAATGCTAGCTAATTTAGGAACATGGAATTATGGAACTAACCATCTCGTAGTAATGAAAATTTGCATTAAAAACTAAAAAGCAGTTAAATGAGATCGTGGGGTTCTAGAGCGTGGATCTCCATTCAAGGTTTTAATGACTACCACAAATATGTCGCATAAGTGTCGGGAAAGGCATATCCATTTCATGTATCTCATCTTTGATGGATCCGGCCACAGAGGTGGCCTTAGGTATGGCCCGTGATACGTATCAATTCTTCCCTCCTTAAAATGGACCTCGTCCTCGAGGTCTGATAAGCAAGCACGGACAGTAAATAGAGTATGGACTCTTTGATCAAGCAGACGAAAAGTGATATTATCAGATGGACGCGTGTCCCTAGGTAGTTATTAGTGGCGGTTGTGGGAGCAGTTCCTTTGGTGACGGCGGTGACGGAAATGGTGGTTTCAATTCGACTGGTTGCAATGGGATTGTCGACGGTGTTAACGGTGACGGGGTCGTTGGCAATGGTGGTGGCAGCGATGGCGGCGGAGGCTGGTTGACGTGTTGGTTGGTGAGCATGTCGATCAAATTGGACAAATTTTCTGAGATAGCGTCGAGACGGTGATTGGTGGCGGTGTAGATTAAAACTTGCAATTGATTGTTGAGGGTGACATTGGGGTTGTTGGAGGTGGAGCCGAACGCGGATTTTGGAGGCTTTGAGACGATGATGAAAGCAACAATAGTGACCGATTCGAGATGGTCAATCTCATCTTTGGCCGATTTGAGATGGCTAATCTCCCACAGAAATAATTAAATAATTAACAGAAACAAAGATACTTTACTAATAATTCTTCCCTTCTCCTTAATGCAACATAAACCTATTTATATAACAAAAGAAAATGCTAGCTAATTTAGCAACTGCTGCGATAAAGAGACGAGATTTTTTTTCAGAAATCGAATCATCAACCATAGAATGCAACTCCAACGTTCGATTGGTTTTTCTAATAGTCGTCTTCATTGGCCAAAATTACCCTCGACAGTCATTCATGTTTTCCAGAAGAGAATAGAGTCGAACCAGCGTTCAAGAAAAACCTTTATTAACTATTGCATCGGGCTCAAGCTCAACATCTCTGTTGCAATTACAAGCCTAAAAGTTTTTATTTTTGTTTATTTTAGTTACAATTACACGATTCTTAACTATAACCTTCTTCAATTATTCAAGTCGTTAGAGATTGCTGAAATTATGAATCTCCGATTCATTTTTTTGTTTATTTGTTTCTGTTCGATTTTTTTTTTTTAATTATCACCACCATCGCTCCCACCCGTAAGATTTAACAGGTGGGTTTTTTATTAATTTTATTTTCAATCTTGAACATCATATGTTCGACAATGATGTAAGAAAATTCTCTCCAAACCCTAAGATTGAAATTGCTATACTCATGGATTTGAGGATGCTTTGTTCTCTGACCTCAATGCAAATACTTAATTCTGGCAGGAAGACTTTCCCTCATGCAGATATGTTCAAATGGATGTCATACGGAAATGGTAATTTATGAAAATAACTTTTACTAGATACCAAATTGGATTCTTTTGTTATATGTTTTTAATCTTTGTTCACTGTTTTTCAATTGAGAATATTTCTGAGACCAATTTTATGGTTTATATATGCAGATGGGAAACATCATGCATGTGATCAATGATATTTTGGGTTGATTTAATTCAATGGATAGAATCAGTGGTTTCTGACTTGCTGTTCTAAAAGGCATAAAAACCTCACTTGTCAGTTTCAATCTGGTTAGACGAATTATACTTTTTTGATATTTGTTTGTTTGACACTTCTA
Source organism: Lactuca serriola (assembly GCF_051521515.1). NCBI lineage: Eukaryota > Viridiplantae > Streptophyta > Magnoliopsida > Asterales > Asteraceae > Lactuca > Lactuca serriola. Next base: position 7,494,327 of record NC_136414.1, on the reverse strand, counting down.
TTTTGAATGAATACATTATCCAGGGTTTAATTATTGGACAAGATTTAATAGTTCGAATGTTTAACTGATTATCTATGGTTTACTTTTTGGTGTATCTAAATCTATTGATTAATAGAAAAAATCGATTTTATGAATTTTACATCAAAGATGTTGTTTAGTGCTTTGAAGTTTGTCTTCATCTAGGTTCTGTAAATGTGTAGGTTGTAGTTTTTCTGTAGTAGTTTAATGGGTTCTGAGGTTAGTATGTTGTAATTTGTTTGTCAAATTAGTATTCAATGAGCTCCAACTTCAATCTGTTTACAACTTTTTGGTCAATGAAATCTTTTTGTTGAGTTAGTCGTCTTCCATCAGGTGAGTAATTATTAATTTTCTTCTTACATCTTGATTTATGGTCTTACTTAATTGGTAGAATTGATATTATGCTTCAAATTCATTGTGGGTATTTGTTAGCTTTGATCATAGTCCTTATTGGTTTGGTATCAGAAGGATATTTGATAAGTTTATGGAGGATCTTTGCTTGCAGCTTTGATAAAAAATCAAGAACTAGGAAACCGGTCACTATTGCACAAGTGTGTATATATATATATATATATATATATATATATATATATATATATATATATATATATATATATATATATATATATATTGAAGTATATTCTACTTTAGTCATGAGTATTAATTGAGTTAAGTTTCCGTAGACTTTTAAGTATGCCTTGGAAAAAATAAAAAAGAAAGAGCTTTGGTATACGTTTCAAGTAATTTTTTTCTCTTTCAAATTTTTTGAGTTCCGATTTTTATTTCATCCAAGTGTCGGCTTTTGAATGTTTGGATTGTATTTCATGTGGTTATGATATTATCATCCATTCGTATGTGACTAATTATGTGTTTCATACTTTTTCTTTGTGAATGGTATAATTAAGCTGGAGGAAGTAGATGTATCAAAATGGGTTGCTTTTAGGGGAATTTTGCTTCTAATTGTCTTCTTGACTTACACTATAATCATATGCAAATGTTGTAGGATTTTAAGCGCTATTCGATGTTGTATATTAGTTACAGAACAAACACCTTTGGAAGATGTTGTAAGGGCTTGAAGTAAGAGTTTGTTTTATCTTCAATTGAATGTGTCTAGGTTCCGTAAGCAAATACTTCACAATGTTTCGTCTTTTATCTTCAATCATCATGTTATGCATAATGATACATGCGTACATAATATATCGTAGAGTGTCCAACTCATATGGTTGTATCACATGTTCAACTATGTGTCATTTTACTTTCAGAACTCCGAAAGCACGTTCCACGTCCTTACGTGCTCCTTTTTGTCATCTCTTAAAAAAATTGTCTCTTGGTTCTATCAGGTGTCGAAACGCCTTCACAAACGTGAAATATGGTGGGTATATTCCATAGTGAGGTAATACCCGAACTTATACTCATGGTCATTTACTGTGAAAGGAGCATCTGATGCCTTTCTTGTCAAAACGTCCTGAAATATTGGTGATTGGTCAAGAACGTTTACGTCGTTGTTAGAACCCGCAACTCCGAAAAAAGCATGCCAAATCCATAAGTCTTGCCTTTAATACTAACAAATCTGATCCAAGATGACTTTTTTTGTATTGACATTTCCATGCCATAGGACAATTTCTCCATATCTACTTTGTGCAATCAATGCTTCCAAGCATACCCGGAAAACCATAATGTTCTTCATGTGCTGCATATAGTTGTTGCATGTCATTCAATATAGGTTTGTGCAAGTATTTGTCACCGAAGGTTTCAATAACACATATCGCCAATCTATACAAACTTTCTCGTGCAGTTCACTCTAACATTCTCATATAGTCATCAATAGAATCGGACGACTCTTCCAATGCCATAAGCTTGATTGCAGCAACACATTTTTGCAACCCTGTAAAACCTCGTTCACCTTTCGCATCATGCCTTATTTGGAAATATTCATACCTAAACATAAATTTAATTTTTAAAACAATAATTTAATAATCTAAAGAACATAAATTTAAATTTTAAAACAATTATTTAATAATCTAAAAAACATATATTTAATTTTTAAAACAAATATTTAATAATCTAAGGAACATATATTTAAAACAACTGTAATTACGATACCTGCTTTCCATTGCATTGGTGATTCGTTAAAACACATTTTTCCGCAAACGAAACCTTTTTTTAAAATCGCTAGGTTGGTAGACACAATTATCCGCAAAATAATTGTGCACTAGATGTCACACCCCTGGAGTAAACGGCAGAAACGTACGAAGGCGGGTGACTATATTGTGCAGTATCATAACAGTTGAATATAAATGAAACAGAGCAATCCAAACATCATACATTGAGATAACAAACTTACATTGTTTACATATTGTATTTGTTCTTCGAGTTACACAAAAGAGACATAAGCAGAAAAATTCCAAACTACAGCTAAATAGTCCTGCATCCGTGTCCCTTGTTACCTGCTTATTAGCTCCCTGAGAATACAAGTCGTTTTGAAAAGCGTCAACTAAAAAGTTGGTGAGTTCATAAACATTTTTGTATAAAATATTTTTACACTTGTTTAGAATCGTTCTCATTGTACTTTCAGAAAATCGGATACTTTCTATGAAATTGTTTGAAGCCTTGCTTTGAAAATCACGGATATATGCGTGCATGTCGTTACTTTTGTTAATCCTTATAAGGAGTGATATTGAAAAGTAGTGTAATTTGTAAAGGCGAGTTGTGTTCGAGAATAGTTCTTTTGAGTAGTAATAACCAACCGTTTTCAGAAAATCCCCTGTTTTCCAAAAAGAATATAGTTGTAAATCTTGTTTTTCTTATCGGGTATAATTGAGTGTGCATTTTAGTTTATCGTTATCAAAAATTGTATAAAATCGTTTTCTCCAGAAAATCCTATATTTTCTACTATAAAATATTCTTACTTGCATATGTGTGTGTTAGTTTAACGTTTTCAAAAATCGTATATAAACGTTCCCCATAAAGTCCTACGTTTTTCTGATTTGTAAAATAGCAGTATTAAGACTCTAATACTTGTTAGGTGAAAGAAATCAACATGACGATTGTGGACATTCTACGTAATGAAAGAGGACAATCAACACAACAAATGCGGTTTATGACTTGACTGTAGGTTATGACACACATTTTCTGTTTTATGACATATAGAACATTACTTATGTTCCTAAAGGTTTTACGACAGCAGTTTATGACATGCAAATATTTTTGTCATGAAAACTCTGTTTTCGTATATTTTTCTTGATAAAATTATTTATATTAAATATTTATAAATAATCACTAATAGTTTGTTAACCTGGTAAAAAGTCATGAGTAAGACATAATGTTCCAAGATAACCTTGGTGTTTATGTTTAGCCAAAAATGATCCGAAATATTATTATTTCCATAATTTAAGCATTTTCAAAATATTTTGTCCAACAACTTATTTAAGTTAATCTTGAAGAAAATCCTTATAGTTGTCGTTATAAAAATTTGTGACTTATACTTGGTAACATTCTAGTTCTTGTTTCCAAACATGATTTGTGAAATATAATCCAAACTCTTGAGGCTTAACCAAAATCTCAAGTTTTTGGACTATTTATAAGAGGTTTTATACTTAAGCACATGTAAGATGGCATGCATACACAATAAGCAAATAGATCATGATTTACACAAGACTTTGACTTGTATCCTCCCCCAAAAACAATAAAAATCTCGAAAAAGTAGGGGTATGAAGCTCACCTTGAGTTAGTTTTGTGGGGTGATTTGAAGAGATGTTGAGGAGTTTCCAAGTTTCAACACTTGAAAGGTCCTTTGAACTTTAGAGTATCCTAAGAATATTTTTTTGTGTAAAAATAAGGAAGTCTTAGGAATAATGTGAAGAATCACTAGTCAAAGAAAATGAATACTTACAAAAATCTGGAAATTTTCCTTGAAGGAATGGGACTTGAAGCTTGAAGGAGTTGAGAGCACTCTTAGAAGTTTACTGGATGTGAAAGTGAGAAATGGAATATGGGGGAAAGGAGTTCACGTATTCTAAGTGGAGGGATAAGAGTGACATGACACTTGCTTGGAGGACTAGTATACAAAACTTAGTTATCCATGGATATTTTGTGTTTAACTGGGATTTGCATGGGGAATGAAGGATTTGCATCACATCATTAAGTCAACCCTTATCTACTTAGAATCCCTTTAAAAATATTGGGTATTATTTTATATAATATGTTTAAAATAATCAATTTTGGCATAAAATAGGGGTTTAAGGGGTCTAAGATATGAAAAATACGAGTTTGGAGGAATTCCCGACGTCAAAATATCCTAAACTGAAGAAAAAGTCCGAAATGGACAATAATCCGGAGTGGAATCTTGCTCCTGCGAGGCTCCGAAATCAAATCCCACAACTTCGGAGCCATTCACAAAAATCCGGAGTCATTTAGCAACTTCCTGAGTCAACAAGGCGAGTTCCGAAGTTGCATGTTGTTAGGCGTGTCAAACCCAACAAATAAAGGGTACTAATGACTCCTTAAACACTACTACTTTGTACTATAAATGTAATACAAGGTAAGTAGGGTCGATCCACAGAGACACAGAACAAATGTTTATACCTTTTTGCGGAAGGTACAATAATGGTCACATAAATGGGGGGTTGGTATGCAATGATTTAAACAAAAGAATAAAGCAATAAGTAAATGATCAATTAAATGAAACAAATTCAGGATTTGTGAGAACTCCAACTCTATGCAAGACAAATTAGCAATGTGATTCCATGGATGACAAGATATTTGTTTAATTCTATCTAAGTTGGTTCTTGAAAGTGTTAACAAGCTCTAACACTTCCCATTCACCACAATAATTAACCAAAACAAGCTCTTTGATTAATCCTAACCTTACTAACCTAATCTAAACAAGCTCTTAGAATTGGATTGAAAGGTTGCTTTAAGCTTTATGTGAATGTTCCCAACAACACTCAATACTCCTCACAAGCTCGGGAGCGTAAGAATGTGTGAAAAGATTTACACTAATTTCATTCAATAGAAATCAGATTAGTGCTTGTTACCTAGTCTAATTTACAAAACAATTACGGATTTTGCAATTAGATAACTTAAATGATCTAACCCTAATTCAAATGGCCAATAAGAATCAAAATTAGAATCAAACATTCGATTGAAACAAAATCAAATTCACTAGATAGAAAATTGGAAGCAAACATCAAGTCATATGATTGAAATCACATCCAAATGTCAAGACATAAAGTTGGAGAATTTAGGGTTCTAGCCACTCATGGCTAGAACAAGATCACAAATCTAGAAAATGACATTAAAGTTCTTACAAAATGAAATCAAATGTTCCCAAGTGTTAATCAACTTCAAAATCCTCAAGAAATTCGCCTTCTCCACTCCAAAAGTCGACCCCCTCAAGAAAAAATCGGTTCCCCCCTTTAAGAATGGTGAAAAACTGCTTTAAAACCCACGTTTACGTTTACACGGCCCGCGTAAATTAACACTGTCATTTACACGGCCCGCGTAAACGCAAGGCTTTCATTTACACGGCCGTGTAAATCTCTGTAAAGCCAAAATGTTCATTTCTTTGATATCTTGCTCCTCGGTACTCCGCAAGTCCTGAAATTTTGTCTACAACTCTTATTTACCTCCTCCAACAATATCCTACCTCCAAAAGTCCCTGAAATATCACAAAAGTATGTGAATGAAATTGCCTCATGAAAAATCCCGAAAAATATGCAAAATGCATGAGTTTAAACCTAAATGCAATGCACTTTTATGGAATAAAGCTACAAAATGGGTGCATAAAATGCACCTAACAAATCTCCCCAAGCTTGAACCTTTCTTGTCCTCAAGAAAGAACAAGAAGATTTAAACTGGAGAAAATAAAACAGAATAAAAGAAAAAAAAATTAAAGTTAAAACTATTTGAAACTTAATGCATGAAATCAAAACAAACATGAAAAAATCCAACCCAATTACCCTGTTTTGTACCATAGTTGAGAATGTACCTGTCATGCCTTGAGTTAACTTGGCTTTAATCTCAAAATATTATATGATAATAGAAACAAGACTTTGGTCACTCCCTAGTACAACTCAGCAGAATCAAAGATCACAACACTTATTCCTTTTCGATGTCATCAAGTCAATTCTTGGAACAAATTATGGTCTTACTCTCGTGAAATTATATGTGACAAAACATGCTCAACCATCTTTGTTTCATAAAATATAACAATGCCCAATTCCAGCTATTTGTTGGTTAACAACAATCTTTTTCTGAAAAATATTTTCTAAAAATTCCCTAATATTTATCCAGATTGGTTAAAAACTTCAAACCACTTACACCAGTCGAAGTAATTAACATTCAGTCCCATGTCATAAACTCAAATCCAAGTCCAAGAGAATCTTTTGACAGCCAAGTATTTTTCCTAAACACAATATCTAATTAAACTATAAACATAACTATATACAAACTTCCTAATTACATTTTTTTTACAAATAAAGCTCATGGCTTTCTTTGAAATCCGTGTAACGGGCTTCCAACCAACACATCCAAATCAAATGACCTTAGTGTGCTAGATTTGAAGAGATCCCTCGGGTTTACTTGCCCGAATCTCAAAGGCCACAGATTAGCTTTATTTTCTATTATTAAGTTCATGACTTTCTATGGAACCTGTATAGCGAACTTTCAACCCAATCAATCCCAAACAATTTAGCTTTAGGTGATTAGGTGTAGAACACCCCTCAGAGTTTACTTTTTTGAATCCCAAAGGTCACAGATTAACTTAATAATAGTTTTTTTTATATATAAGATCTATTATTATTATTATTATTATTATTTAAATACAAATAACTAAGTTAACACATAACACTTAATTTATTTATTTATTTGGCCGATTTCTTTATATTTTCGTCCTTGACTTTTCTGTTATGGGACATCTCACGGTCTATTACCGTGAGGGACTTCTAGACATTTTTCGGGGGACTAAATGTTAACATGCAAAAACCCATAAGTATAGTTGAAAGCTATGTCCTCAAGCAGGGTATATAAAAGGGAATAAGTAGAAAGGACTTTTAAGAGCGCTGGAAAGCGGGACATTGAGATTTTGCATTCTTTTTATGAACTTTTGAATTTGGCATTTTGAGTTCGATTGAGCATTTACTACTCATAAGACCAGTCATATGTTCCAAAGAATTGACTCATACCTGCTTTTATGCTCCAATGTTGACAATCTTCTCACTTTCTGTTTTGCACAAGTAGCTTCGGGAAGTGTGTTCGTGTGTGATTAACTTGCTTTTAGATTTTTCAATAAAAAGAGCAAGCCAATTTCAAGGCACAAGACTCATTTACCAGCTCAACTGTTTTGAAAAGATTCGGTTGCTTAGGATTGGATCGTTCTATTTATGCAATGAATGCAATGCAAAAATTTAGATGCAAACAAATTGCAAAGAAAATAATAAAAATTAGAATAGAAAAAAAATCTTTTTGGTTTTTTTGAAAAATTTTCCATGCAGAAAAAAAAATGAAAAAGAAAATGAAATGAAAATTAATGCAATATATACAAAACTACATGCAACGGGATTTATGCAAGGATGGATGCCCCTCCCCAAGCTTAAAATAAGCATCGTCCTCGATGCTTGGAGAGAGGTATAGTCGGCCTATTGAGAGTAGGATGGTGGAGGATGGTAGTTGGGTTGAGAATGAGTTCAAAACAGTTACAAATGCACACCAATTGAATTTTAAGTAAAATATGAATGATTAAAGATATGGAAAGAATTTACCGAATCGTTCTTGGAGCCACGCAATTGTGGTGTGAACCTCCTCTTCATCCTCCTCAAGCTACCCGTGAAGTATTTTTGGAGCCAGAGATTCATTTTCTAGGCATAAAAAATAATTTAAAACCATTTGGGACATTAAAAAAAAAATTAAAATTTACCAAAGACTAAAAAGTTTTAAAAGAAAGGACAAAAATAACCCCGGGTTGCCTCCCGGTTAGCTGCCCTTGTTTTAAGTCATTGGCTTGACTTGGCCCCTAAATGTGCTTTGTTCTAAGTAGGTGGGCCTTTACAACACATTAATCTTCTCACCACTTCCTTCAATTGAAAACTTATCTTCTACCTGACTTTTTTTTTTGAAAGCACCTGCTCACAAAAATCTAGGCATAAACAATTAGTAACACCGTGTCCCCGGCAACGACGCCAATTTGTTAGGCGTGTCAAACCCAACAAATAAAGGGTACTAATGACTCCTTAAACACTACTACTTTGTACTAGAAATGTAATACAAGGTAAGTAGGGTCAATCCACAGAGACACGGAACAAAAGTTTATACCTTTTTTGCGGAAGGTACAATAATGGTCACATAAATGGGGGGTTGGTATGCAATGATTTAAACAAAAGAATAAAGCAATAAGTAAATGATCAATTAAATGAAACAAATTCAGGATTTGTGAGAACTCCAACTCTATGCAAGACAAATTAGCAATGTGATTCCATGGATGACAAGATATTTGTTTAATTCTATCTAAGTTGGTACTTGAAAGTGTTAACAAGCTCTAACACTTCCCATTCACCACAATAATTAACCAAAACAAACTCTTTGATTAATCCTAACCTTACTAACCTAATCTAAACAAGCTCTTAGAATTGGATTGAAAGGTTGCTTTAAGCTTTATGTGAATGTTCCCAACAACACTCAATACTCCTCACAAGCTCGGGAGCGTAAGAATGTGTGAAAAGATTTACACTAATTTCATTCAATAGAAATCAGATTAGTGCTTGTTACCTAGTCTAATTTACAAAACGATTACGGATTTTGCAATTAGATAACTTGAATGATCTAACCCTAATTCAAATGGCCAATAAGAATCACAATTAGAATCAAACATTCGATTGAAACAAAATCAAATTCACTAGATAGAAAATTGGAAGCAAACATCAAGTCATATGATTGAAATCACATCCAAATGTCAAGACATAAAGTTGGAGAATTTAGGGTTCTAGCCACTCATGGCTAGAACAAGATCACAAATCTAAAAAATGACATTAAAGTTCTTACAAAATGAAATCAAATGTTCCCAAGTGTTAATCAACTTCAAAATCCTCAAGAAATTCGCCTTCTCCACTCCAAAAGTCGACCCCCTCAAGAAAAAATCGGTTCCCCCCTTTAAGAATGGTGAAAAACTGCTTTAAAACCCACGTTTACATTTACACGGCCTGCGTAAATTAACACTGTCATTTACACGGCCCGCGTACACGCAAACATATACTACACAGAAATCTACGTTTACACGGCCCGCGTAAACGCAAGGCTTGCATTTACACGGCCGTGTAAATCTCTGTAAAGCCAAAATGTTCATTTCTTTGATATCTTGCTCCTCGGTGCTCCGCAAGTCCTGAAATTTTGTCTACAACTCTTATTTACCTCCTCCAACAATATCCTACCTCCAAAAGTCCCTGAAATATCACAAAAGTATGTGAATGAAATTGCCTCATGAAAAATCCCGAAAAATATGCAAAATGCATGAGTTTAAACCTAAATGCAATGCACTTTTATGGAATAAAGCTACAAAATGGGTGCATAAAATGCACCTAACACATGCTCACTTCCAGGGCATTTCCCTTGGATCCGGAGTCAGGTGCGGACTTAGTAGGTCCGGACCGAGGTGCGAAGCTGGCTAGAATTCTGAAGCAAGTCCTAAGCGAGTTCCTTCCGGAGTGAAGGTGTTCCGAAGCAAACTAGGGCATTCCGGAAATCCATCAGAAGCTCCGAAGTAGAGAGGTGTTCCGGCCCAAGAGGGTTACGGACCAAGAGGGTTCCGAACCAAAAAGGGTCCTTTGGGTTTTCTCCTTAGATTTTGAGCTGTTTTCGACTGAGGAAGGTACATAGAGATATTTGAGAGAGATTTGAGATACGTGGAGAGATATGGGAGAGATTTCATATACTTGGAGAGATTTCATATACCTGGAGAGATTTGGGAGAGATTCCATATACTTGGAGAGATTTAGGAGAGATTTCATATACTTGGAGAGATTTGGGAGAGATTTCATATGCTTGGAGAGATTTGGGAGAGATTTCATATACTTGGAGAGATTTGGTAGAGATTTCATATACTTGGAGAGATTTGGGAGAGATTTAAGATACATGGAGAGATTTGGGAGAGATTTTATTATGATTTTCAATTAAAAAATAAATAATAAAGGCCCCTTAACTTTCCCCAACTCATCCACAATCAGAGAGAAACATACACACATACAAACTCGATGAGAAGGAAAACGGAGACCTTCAACTCACCGGCTACCATTACTGTCTCCACCCTTTAGAGCACCTTCCTCACCTTTTTCACTATGTTATTGGTCGAGAAACCAAGAAACACAACACACAAGCTATAGATCAGTGGTGGTGGTTTTGGTTGGGTTTTCTGGGAGATCAGTGGTGGGTTAACGACGATCGGAAAAGAAAGCGGTATAAGGATGAAGTGTAGGTGTGTTTGTCAATAAGGAAGGTCCGTTGGGATTTTGATCAAGTTGTATGGTGGTTAGGGCATTTAAAGGATACCAAAGAGGAAGAAATAATCAAATATTCACTGTAAGAGTTTTCTGTCGCCAACAACCTCTGACAATTGTCTGTCGAGTTGCAGGTGTTGTGGGGGTGAAGAAGACGATGTTCATTCCTCTCAGTCATCATCTTTGAAGTTGTGATGTATGTTGAAGTTCAACGATCTAGGGCACGAATCGAGGGATTTCATGACTGATTTCGTTGGCTTCAACAATCTAAGGCATGAATTGCCGGCAAACCTCCACTGATTTTGGTTTGTTTGGGTTTCAGATTTTAGAGAATTAAGTTGATTTCATTTGGGTTTGAGCTTGATGGTTTTTTGGCATCAGCTTGATTTCATACGGCTTGATGATTGGTCCAATTGTTTCGTCGGCGTTAGCGAAGGGAAGGTGAGAAAGATGGGGACGAAGGTAGGCAAAAGGAGTTGAGAAATGGAAGGGGAAGGGTAGAGATTATTTGTTTTTTTTTTAATTTGAAAGTAATAAACAAATAAAAGAAAATGGAAAAAGAAACTATTAATGGCAAAATAGTCATTTCATGTTAAAAATGATGAAATTTGCAAGTTTAAAACAAACGAGAAATTATCCGAATTAATTTTTGAAAATATGAATTAAACGTGTCTTTTAGCACACACACGATGGACGGTTCATGTAATTTACCCTAGAACCTATTCTAAACTGGTGGTTCGTTGTTAACCTAACCGGTTCTTAGAAAAAACGGTCTGATTTTTTTATCCGCTCTCAAAAAACCGGCTCACTTTGTGCAACTCTAGCACAAAATACACCCAAGTGGAAAAATAAAGACAAACAACGGATGTGTAAAGATTTTTTTTTTGTAGTAACAACCAATCAGTAAGTTATTTTATAAAACTAAAAACATGTAACGATTAACGAAAAACCTTTTTATAAAATATGTTATTATTTAACGATAGTTATATATTTAATTATTTGTATTTATATATAATATGTAATAAATAATCATTTCGATGACAATTCGCTGATGTAAATAATCATTCGGTGATAATTCCGAGCCTGTTTTGTTTATCTTTGTGAATGGCCCTTAAAAACACCTTCCATGTCGACACTTGACATTGAGTGGCATGATTGAAAATTCCGCAAATAGCACGTGATATATTTGATACAAAAGACTTTCCATTTTTGTGGACAACCTTTAGTTCTTTTAATGGGACCATTTTCTTTCCTTGGCCTTTATAACTTCTTCATGGATTACATTCTATTTGTTTTTTTATTATTGCTTATTGTATTATAATTTTTTATTTTAATTTTAACAAATAGTTATAGAATTTTATTTTTAATGAATATGGATATCAAGGATCTGCTTATCTTAATAATTGGTTATTATAATTTACTTAAACACAAATTATATATTACAAAAGCCTAATGATGTAAAAGGAAAATAGAGTAGTTCTATTGTTTCCGGATCTAGAAAACGGATATTTCAATTGAAGATACCTTACAACTTCATGCATATTTTCATGGCATAATGACTTAAAAGGGTAATATATTTTTTGATTTGTATATATTTGGTTATTGAGTTTTTTTTCCATCCACATTTATCCCTTCAACTTGTTAAACTGTACACATTCAGTTTTTATGACTAACTACTCCAAGTTAGCCGGTAAAAATGACTTAACAGAGTAATATACTTCTCACATTTTATACATTTAGTCCTTAATATTTTTGTATACATCTAGTCCTTAATATTTTTGTACACATTTAGTCTTTAATATTTTTTTGTTGCAAAATAAGTTTTGTTTATGTACTCATTCAGTACTTATAAATGATTTATTTAGGTTTTTCTCATGACATCTTATGTGGGACAATCATTTATGAGGTGTTTGGGGCTTTTGATACTTATGCCCGTCGTGATATTGACTATTTGGTTGCTTATGTCATGTGTTCTGAACGTCATAATTTCTTCATACGATCTCGGATTTTAACAATTTTTATACCCATGCTTTCGTATTTTAGTCTACTACAACTTTTGTTTATATTACTCCAGTTAAAAAACATTATATTTTTACTTACGATCTTTATATCCATACATTATTTTATGAATGCATGTATGGATGTTTTATTTTAATAAAATCGTAAGTAAAAATATATTACATTTTAACAGGAGTAATCTTAATAAAAATTGTAGTATACTCAAAAAACGAACATGTGATGTAAAAGATCATTAAAAACTGATATTGTATGAAGAAGTTACGACATTCAAAAGATAAGACCTAAGTCAAACCACAAGACCTACGCAGCCAAACAGTTGAGATCGCAATGGGCATAAGCATCAACAGCCCCAAATACTTTATCAATGATTGTTCCACGTAAAATGTCGTGAGAAAAAACTAAAGAAATCATTCATAAGAATTGAATGATTACAAAAACAAAATGACTGCTTTTGAATAAAAAAACATTAAATATTAAATGTGTACAAAAATATGAATGACTAAATGTATACAAAATGAGAAATATATTACCCTAATAAGTCATTTTTCCCGGCTAACCTAGAGTAACCGGTCATAAGGACTGAATGTGTACAGTTTAACAAGTTGAAGGGGTAAATGTCGACGAAAATAAATCTTAAACAAGTTGAATGACTTGTGTACAGTCCAACCTTGATGTACATTTCTTTAGATCTTGTTCAAGCTTGGGATATTTTGCACCTTTTGTCCCAAATCTTGATCCTTGTGAGTATGGAATACTCTAGGACCTTTAAGTTGTCCTTTCAGAAGATTTAAGATGTACTGAGTCATAAAAATGCAAGCTTGGATATTGTTTCCCTTCATGCATGAGTTATGAATGTCTTAATGAGTTAAGAAGTTAAGGTCTTTGGATAAGATCACTTAATAACCATGCAAGACTGTAAAGTTGGAAACATTATGGTTAAGGACATCATTTCGGGACTAGATCTAGATTTTGGACGAAAGGGCTTAAGGGATTAAGCCCTTATTAGGAAGAAAAAGTGGTAGACACGTACGTCGGGCGTACCAAGTGGTATGTTGCGTGTACGTGGTCAGCTCCCCGATTTCTGGTCAATACGGAGTACACCGTGCGTATGAGTGGAGTACGGCCAACGTACTCATCTGAGTTAACCCGATTGACTCAGTTGATTTTTGACTTTGACTAGGATTTGACTAAGTTTGATCTAGGGGTATTTTGGGTATTTTGAGTTGTAGACTGAGTATATTGGTCACTGTTATATGTACAGGTGAACGGTAGAGTCGGTATTTGGAGCAGCATGTTGTTGCAGCTATTTTCGCCTATTCGTGAGGTGAGTCTCCTCACTATATCCATGGGTCGAAGGCACTAATGCCGACCCATTATTTGGTTATGTAGAATGCTAGTTGCTTTGTGATATACTTGTTTGTGTAATCGCGTTGAAATACACCCCAATGCGGGGCCTACTATCATATTATCGGGTTGAAATACACCCCAAGACGGGGACCACTATTGTATGTCGGATGGAGACGTTGTGGAAGGGGTAAACGATAGTAGTGCATTAGTGTATACCTTAGTAGGAGGTCCGTTTGTACGATAATGGCTTGATGTCGGGCCTTTTAGTGTTATTTTTTTTTCTCTTACATCCATATAGTTCAGAGAAAGAGAAAGAGTGACGGGGTAGCTGACGGAGCAGATCATTTCGAAAGTTTCAACAGTGAGTGAAAGTAGAGGATGGTGGTGGAAGCTGACGATCGTTATAGGAGGCGGTGGGGTTTGAGTGACCTCATGGTTGGCGGTGAGATTCCGACAAGAAAGTTGGGTTACATAAATGGAGGTGCGACGGTGAGATTGTTGGAGATGAACACCAACACTAGAAGATGTAGGGCATAAAGATGTAGGTGAATTTGGAGACAAGTTCTAAGGACAATCTCCATCGATTGTAAGAGGCTTGGAGGTTGCATCGTTTGCTTGGCTTATTAGACTTATATATATATATATATATATATATATATATATATATATATATATATATATATATATAGAGAGAGAGAGAGAGAAGGGTGGTGATCTGAAACTTATGGATGACTTTTTTTTATTAAAAATACTTTAAAGAAAAAATGAAATAAGTAGTAAATATGTCTTTTTATTTATATAGATAAAATATAGATAAAGAAAAAAAATTAAAGACTAAATTTGATATTTTAAAAAGAGAAATTAAATATCCTCTTATTTTTCTTCCTAATTATCTTCCTATCAATTTGAAATGATGACAATTGTCTTAAAATATCATTAGTTTTGTCTAAACTAGGTGTGAGACCCGTGTATTACACGGGTTGATTTAAAAAAAAATTAACATTAAATTAAAGTGTAACCACTTGGGTTGTGGTGACTTGATAAGACATGTGGAAGATATGGTGGATAACCTATTGACCCATGTTCAAATCCTGGCACTACTCAGCCCTTGTGGCCATGGAGGTTCGCCTGCAGTGACTCCAGGGCATGAGACAAAGTATCATGTTTGCAGCGGGAGATTAGTCGGTACGCGTAAGCTGGCCCGGAAACCCTCGTTAGGGAAGTTCCCTTTCCAAAAAAAAAATTAAAGTGTAAATAGAAAATATTTTTAATGTACAACTTTAAAATAAGAAAAGAATAAACGTATTTATTGTAATTTAATATCATATATATGATATTTAATATTTTACATGTATAATATATGACTTTAATTTTAAAAATTGAAACAAACCAAAACTTGACAAGTGGATAATATTTATTTCAAAAATAACATAAAATGAGAAGTATCAAAACTCATGATAGATTGACATGACATTTGTCACAACTGGGTAGAAGATAAATATAAATAAAAGATAAGAAGATATTTATTTTCTCCTTTTAAAAATCCATAATTGATATTTATTTGTAAAAAAAAATTACGACTATGTAAAAGCTCACAAGTCGCAACTCGCAATCTACGGGTAATAATGAAAATTCAAAACCCTCCATTGTGCACAGAAAACGGCGACTTCTTCATTCCCTATCTCATCCGTTTCTATCCTCTCTCCAGTCTCGTATCTCTTTCTAAGCAGTTCATCTCCTTGACAGCTCCAGCTTCTCTATGGAGACGGCCGGCGATGGAAGGGCTCCCGATGAAAGCGGCAGAGCCGGAGAAAATTAAGTTACGTAAGAGGCCTAGCCAAACAGGTTCAACATTAATCAACCTTTTGCTTTCAATTTGATGAAGTTTTAATTATGTTTTGCGACTGTGAGCTTAATTTAGGGCGTATCTAGTCGTATTGAGACGCTGTTTCGAATGGGTATGGTATGGCAATTTGAGTTGCTTTTAGCATTCATATTCAATTAATTAGGTTTTTTTCTTTGTATGGTATCATACGTCATGCAGCTAAGCTATAGTTTCGTGCTGATTGATAACAGACTTCTGCATTTTCTAATTGGTTAATTTAAAAATGCATGTTGTCTGTTGGTTCAATTCTCCTTGCCAATGAGATAATTTGACATTGGGGCACAGAAATGGTGGATATCATATGATGCTT
The DNA here is from genome assembly GCF_051521515.1 of Lactuca serriola. Classification (NCBI taxonomy): domain Eukaryota; kingdom Viridiplantae; phylum Streptophyta; class Magnoliopsida; order Asterales; family Asteraceae; genus Lactuca; species Lactuca serriola. The sequence continues at coordinate 7,478,264 of NC_136414.1, read as the reverse complement.
AGATTCATAATACATCAAATGAGACTACATTAAACATTAGATTATATATTGCATGGCTCATTGTCTTCATACTAAGTAATGAATCTAGCATCCAGTTGTCTTTATACACGAGCGTCTATATATAAATCGTTTTTTCAACTGGAATGTCATCAGATCAAGGTGGGATATCAGAGCTTGAACAAATGTTCAAACAAGTGACAGATACTAGGTCGACAGTCTTTCTTTCAGTACAATCCTACATTATTTACGTTCTAGGTAGTGAGCTTTTTTTTTTTTATCTTACTTCCTAATGTGAAACATTTACTAGCAACAAATTTGAAGTTCATGAAGTCTTAAGCCTCATATATTAAATTCATTTAGGTTGCTATCAGTTTTGCTCATGGCCATGCCTCGCTATGAAATGACCTAAAGTTTAATTGCCCTGGTTTTGTGTGCAATACATTTGTTGAAAAGTTGTAAATTGGATATATATATATATATATATATATATATATATATATATATATATATATATATATATATATATATATATATATATATATATATATATATCGTCTTGTTTTTTGCTCTCTTGATTGTGTCGAGGGCTATTTCATGATTGTATCTTTTTTGTTTCTGGATCTTACAAAGGGATCTTGTGTTTCTGAATATGAATAATAAGACCTAAAGAATATTTTGATAAAGAGAAATTGAATTACCTCCTACCTTTTATGCCTATAATTATTTCTACCCACTAAAATTATGACAAATCACCATTCAATTTAATTATATTTGATATATTGTTAATATAACCTTAATGAGTTAGTTAAAAAAATATTAAATGATGACACTTGTCATAATTTTATTGGGTAGAAACATTTGTAGACATAAAAAATAAGAAGCAATTTAATTTCTCTTTAAGTTGTGTTATCTAGGGTTTAATTAGTAAAATAGGCAACAATGTTACTCCCATAATCAAAACGAGCAATGATAATATCTCCGTAATAAGAAACGTTTAAATTAAGCAACTCTATGAATATGGACCAGGACAAGTGATCAAGTATTATGTTTTATTTATAAAAGAGAAATTAAATTGTTTCCTACTTTTTATGCGAATTATCATGTTTTAACATGAACATTAAAGTATATTAATTTTGGTGTTATAAAGTATTTATTTTAGTACCTCGTTCTTTGGAATTTATTCTTGCCACTACGTACTAATGTTTTATAATATATAGTTATATACACATGTGCTACAGGTTTAGAATCCAACAACAAGTAGTGACTATGGAGAACCTCCCGGACGAGATAATATTAAACATATTCATCCGCTTATTGGCTAAACAACTTGTTCAGATAAGGTCCGTCTGCAAATCTTGGAATGCATTGTTATCTCATCCATAACAACAACGATCGCTCCATCCATAACAACAACGATCCTCATTTTCTCTTGGCCTTCCATGAGTACTGTGAACGCTTGACACAATACTCCTGTCAATCTTCCCATCTGGAACCCACTACTTTTATCAAACACATGGCCCTGAGTATTCTCCCAATGACAGTTATCGATGCTATTAACGGCTTAATATGCCTTTCTAAACCTTCGTATTCTGACATCCACATATAGAACCCTTCTCTCTCTGCCGTGTCAACTATCCCCCCGCCACATTCTATGCTCCATAGGCTTCATTATGAAACATCTATCCGGTTTGGCTTTGATCCTAAAATTGACGATTACAAACTTGTTAAGCTTACTGGCCTTTGTGACACTGCTAATTGCTTTGGAAGTGTCAAAAAGTGGGTGCAAGTTGAGGTTTACAGCATGAGAAAGAAATCCTGGGAATTTATCACTCAACCATTTCCATCCCACATCACAAGGATTAAAAATAACGATTACCTTTGTGTAGATGGCCATGACGGCCATCTTCATTGGGAAAATAAGATAGAAGAAACGATAGTGGCTTTTGATTTGGGTTCAGAGACATTTCATGAGATACTTCTTCCAGATTCTATTCTAGATTCCAACCACAGATTCCATCGTTTAGTAGTTTTGGACGGAAAGCTTTGTGAGATTTCATGTCGTTATGATGGTGCATGGGAGGTGTGGGTGATGGAGGAGTATGGGGTGCCTCAATCATGGGTCAAACGCCATGTTTTTCCCAAGTTTACTTTTGCTTCTTGGAGATTACCATTTGGATTCACATCACACAATGAGTTGCTTCATGTAGATGAGCACGCTCAACTTCTTTTGTACGATCTAGTTGCAAACAAGACTAAATTGACCCCTACAAAACAAATTGTAAATAAAATCGTGGAGTACGTGGACAGTCTTGTTTGGGTCTAGCCCTATATCCTGCATTTTGTTATCTCCTTTTTATTTCTGGAATTAGAAAAGCTATATGTTATGCTGAGTTTTTTGCAAAAATGGGTTGAAAATAGGAACCCTTTGCAAAAATGGGTTGATTCTTATTTCATTTGCACAAATGGGTTCTTTTTTGTGGTCCCACATAAAAATCAAAGTATTAGTATATAATTTTACATTTTGGCCCCTTCAACTCTCATAATAACCCCTAAACTTATCTATTATTTACTTTTTATATCTTTAATTTTTTAAGTGTATATTTTAATTTTTATTACATATAATATATAAGTTTATTATTCAAATTACATAATCGGAATTTATGTAAATATCAAATATTTCTTTTTAATCTTATATATATATATATATATATATATATATATATATATATATATATATATATAATTTTTATGTCAAATTATTTGTAGAAAAAAACAAAAGCCATTGAATTGTCATTTTTTATCTGCAAATTAGATGTCTCAGTTGTCACTATCCATATGCAAAAGTAGATGTCTCAGTTGTCACTATCCATATGCAAAAGTAGGTGTCTTAATTGTCACTATCCACATGCAAAAATAAAAGTATGAATTGTCATTTTCATCTGAAAATATGTAAGTAAAGTTAAAAAAAAAATTATCACTTTATTTACGTTCAATTCATTTTCTGATGTATATATTGAATTCATTATTTTAGTTTCCATCATCATTTTCATAAACCATAGTTCTCACAAATTTGAAATCCCAACTTTTCTTCTTTAATTCTTCAGTCACGTTTGTAACTTCATATACGAATCCTCCTTCGCAACTAAATTGTAAGGTACATACTTTTGTCGAAATTTCAAATATCTAACGTGAAACATTATGTAAAATATGATAATTTATATATTTTATCTTATTGTTTATTTTGCAGTTACAAAAAATGTGGTCTGCGAATACTAGTCTTGTAGATCTTCTTAACAATTATGGAGTATCACAGCCAGTTCAGCCTATTGATTTTGTCACCAACCCCTCTGAGGTACAATTTCCTTTACCTAATGGTGCTAGATGTGAGACAGATAATGACTTTGGGTTTGATGAACCCAACTCCCAATTTAGTGAAGATAGTGTTAGTGAATCATTAAGTGATGTTGGGGATGAGTTTGACGATAATGTGAATGAAACTCCGATTGTGAGTAAAAGTCCAATTATGAACTTTATGAACGATATTGGAGACGAAGGCGACGATGACGTAGTAGATATCCAAGACAAAATTCATTTAGATTTTTGGAATGAATCTGAAAACAAAATAAGGTTAGGAATGTTGTTTGAAAATAAGGATCAGGTAAAAAAGGCAGTAAGACTTTGGTCGATCAAGCAAAATAGAGAGTTTAAGGTTTGTGAAAGTAAAAGTAGTTTTTGGATAGCAAAGTGTAAAACTCTTGGCGGTGAAGAAGGAAGTTCTAATACTGACCCATATACACCACAGTGTGCATGGTATGTTCGTGCAATGAAAAAGAAAAACCATCATATGTGGAAGATCACACGTTGGGTGGATGCACACAATTGTTTTGGATCTTGTAGAGGCAATGACAATAGAAGTCTAAACTCTGCAACTATAGCCTTCTACATCATCCACTCAATTGAAAAAGATATTGCTTATCCAGTGAAACATATACAAGCAGATATTAAAAATATTCTAAATGTTGACGTTTCTTATTGGAAGGCATGGCATGGTAGGAGAAAAGTCATAGAGAACATTTATGGAACTTGGGAAAGTAACTTTGCAGAGTTACCCAAGTACATTGCAACTTTGCAAACTTCAAATCCTAATACCGTCGTGAAATGGTATCATAATCCAAATGGCTCATCACATGTGGCAACATTTAAGTATATTTTTTAGGCTTTTGGAAGCACCACACAAAAAAAAGAAAGTTTGTGAAGTATAAGAAACAAATCAAAGCAATCAATCTTGAAGCTTGGCAGTATTTAGATCAAATTGATAAAAGTCAATGGTGTCTTTTTTATGATGAAAATCGTCGATGGGGGTCGTTAACGACAAATATATCTGAGAGTATGAATAATGCGCTACGAGGAGCAAGACAACTACCTATTAGGGCGTGTATTGATCTTACATTCAATAGAACTGTACAACTTTTTAGAAAACATAGTGATGCTGCAATGAATTGCAATACACCTCTACCATCACGTATGTGGCGTCTCTTTCGTAAACGTGACACTTCTGCACAAAGTCATACTTTAACTGAGTTCAACTATAATGAAGGTGTCTATAGAATTGTCACCAAGTTACGAATAAATGAAAACGGAGGAAATACCCACACTGTCAGTTATTATCAACATACATGCACATGTGGTAAGTGGCAGATGGAAAGATTCCCTTGTTCACATGCTTTTGCAGTTTGTCGTTTTAGAGGGGATAACCCTTTTTCCATTATCAATCATGTTGACACAACTATGACATACAAGCAACAATATAATGATGGGTTTTCACCACTTCCTCATGTTGATTATTGGTTAGAGGTTGATTGAAGTATTCAAGCAGATAACTCAAAATGTGCAGTCGGTCGAGGTCGAAGGCGTGCAAATCGATTTCGTAACGAGATGGACGTTCGCCATCGTGATGAACCTCGTAAATGTGGACTATGTCATCAACCTGGTCATAACAGGAGAAATTGTTCAAATTCTCAACCAAGATTCAATGCGATGTGAACCATGTAACTTTTATTATTCTTGTAATTTTATGTTTAATTTACTTTTTAGTTCATGTTTAATTTCTTTTGTAGTTATGTCTTTAATTATCTTGTAATTTCGTAATTTTGTAACATGTAATATATTCGATATTGGTATCAATTAGAATGTGTTTATTAAAATTTTCTAATAATGTAAATCGCAAAAACATAATAGACATATTTCGGTTATATGTTTTTAATATATACAAATTTACATTTGTTGTAAAAAAGCTAAAAAAATAATTATTTTATAAAAAAAAGATATAAAATAAATATAACATATAAGTTGTAGGGTTATTATGAAAGTTGAAGGGGTCAAAATATAAAATTATATATAAATACGTTGATTTTTATGTGGGGACAAAAAAAAACAACCCATTTTTACAAATGAAATAAAAATCAACCCATTTTTACAAAAGGTTATGTTTTCAACCCATTTTTACAAAAAAAACTCATGTTATATGCTAGCCAACTGAGTGGTGTGTTGATTCATCAAAATGTTTTATTTTACTAAATGTTCCTGATCAATCCCTCAACATTTTATTTTAGCATATGTATGCTTATCGAAGCTTGTTTGTTTCTTTTATTTAGTATCTTAGCTTCTCAAAGATGGCTAAAGCTTGTTTGTTATATGTTATACCTCATGGTCGAATAGCAAGTGTCTTCTATTACCCTGTCATCTTTAAAGAAATCAAATGTAAGACATTTGTTTTCTAGTATTTTGATCAATCAGATGCATGCCATGTTGCATAGTTATGCGTAGAGAACTTTTCATTATTTTTATGTGTAAACGAATGAAGAGATTCCTCGTTAAAAGTTATTATTTAATATTTCATTGTTTTTACAATTCTGACCACGAGACCGGTTAACCATGTTATCTGCTGATGTGACATGATGACGTGGTATTCTGACGTGTCAAAATTGATTTTTTTTTCTACAAAAGACACTAAGTTTTCACTTCGATTTTGACAATAAGTTTAATTTTTTTTCTTTCAATTTTGACACTGTTTTTTTTGTTCCAAATCGAACATCATTTTTTCCAATTTTGCTCAATGTTGATCATTTTTCATTTGAAACCGTATAAATATTTTTTTAATACATTTTAAACTGTATAGATATATTTTTTTTCATTTAAAAACCATATTTTTTTGTATAAATACCGGATTTTTTTTACATTCAAACAATAATTTTATATATAAGTATGTATTAATTATATAAAAACCGTATTTTATATTAAATATGCAACTTTAAAATGAGTCTGAAGGTTTAAAGACGTGTAATCGATCAAGACATAGAGGCCAAGTTTGTAACCCGTAAAATTTGTATATCTTATTCGAAGCTTATAGTTTGTTTGGTTTCATGATATAACTAATGCATATTTATGCATAGCATTATGCTTTTGAATGTGAAAAAACTTTGTGTTTATATAAAAATGTGGTTTTAAACGAAAAAATATATTTATACATTTTAAATGTAATAAAAAGTATATTTATACGATTTCAAATGGAAAAATGTCAACATTGAACAAAATTGGAAAAAAATAATTTTCGATTTGGAACAAAAAAAATAGTGTTAAAAAAACTAAAAAAAAAACTTCGTGTCAAAATCAAGAAAAATGAAAACTTAGTGTCTTTTGTGCAAAAAAAAATCAATTTTGATATGTCAGCATGTCATGTCATCAAAATTGATACGTCATCATGTCACTTGATCAGCAGATAACTTGTTGTTAGAATTGTAAAAAAAAAATAGAGCACACAATGTCAAATTTGAGAAAAAAACACCGTATCAAATTAAAATTTTGATGTAAACTTGATGTCTTTTGTGCTATTTATTTTATTATTTGTGAAATACCATTTATTTTGCTCATTAAATACAATTGAAAGATAATTTTGTAGTCACAACCATTAATAAAGTTACTTTATAAAACTAAAAACATGTAACAAAAAACCTTTTATAAAATATGTTATTATTTAGCCATAGTTATAATACTTATACTTTATAAAATATGCTATTATTTAGCGATAGTTATAATACTTATACTTAGAAGTAGAAATGGTATGTGTAGTTGGGAGGATTGGGGAATATCTCCATTTTATGATGTATAATTCTGCTCTTACTTGTATGTCTTTTCATTGGGCTCTCTTCTAGTTTCTTGCTTGGAGAGAGTTCCTTTCTTTAATAAAATTTTGCCGTTTCCAAAAAAAAAAAAACTTATACTTATATATAATAATGTAAATGATCTTTGGGTCATAATTCGCTAATGTAAAACACCTTTACATGTTGACACTTAACATTGAGTGGCATGATTGGAAATTCCGCAAATAGCATGTGTGATGTATTTGATACAAAAGAATTCCATTTTTGGTGGCAACCTCTGGTTCTTTTAATGGGGCCATTTTCTTTCCTTGGGCTTTACTACAACTCTTCGTGAATTATATTCTATTTGTTTTTATTATTGCTTATTGTATTAGCATTTTTGTTTTTTTAACAAATAATTTTTGCTTAAGAGTTGGTGTAAATATAATTTTATTTTTAAGAATATGAATATCAAGGAACTGCTTTTCTTAAATAATTAGCAATTTTAATTTGTTTAAACAAAACTTATATTTTACACAATGATGTAAAGGGAAGCAGAGTATCTCTCTTGTTTCCGGATCTTGAAAAGAGATATTTCAAATGAAGATACCTTACAGCTTCATACATTTTGCCACATATAAATTATTATTGAAAGGACATGTGAATTTCATAAATATAACTAATTTATTATATCAAGTGTGAATAAAAAATATCATGTGACAAATTTGTTTTTTACTTTCTATATTGAGCAATAGCATCATAAATCAAACTAAAACCCAAAATATAAATGGGGTATATATATATATATATATATATATATATATATATATATATATATATATATATATATATATATATATATATATATGAACATTGCCTTGAAGGAGCACTACTACCCTTATTGAGGTTATTTCATGTTGGTTATGAAATGGAGTTTTTGTCAAGGTGACATTTTTATTTGATTTTGTTAGGCTATGATATATTCACATTCACCTTTTCAACCCTAAACACAAATACCTAAATTGATATTTTTTGTTTATTTTTCATATCCATTATCCACTCATATGGAAAACTTACAAAAAACAATATTGGGAGAGGCTCGTTAGAGATGCTAATCTGAAAAATATGATAGAGCATCTTGGTGACTTGAAAACCCATAATCATCTCCAAACCATTTGATCATAACAAGTATAATAACGAAGTTAAACATAGCCGAAATTGATAGTCGTTCTAATGGATTGACCGTTAGAGCATAAAAGATAAATATTCAACTGTAGGGAGTATTAGTTATTCATTTAGGTGTTTATAATGTATTGAACTCTATAGAGTTCAATAAATTGTCACACCATCTTTCTAAATTTCATATAACTCTATAAATATAAACATTTGGTCACCATTCAAAATAAACATTCTAGAAATAGTCCTTCACAAAAAGATTTTAAGCCAACAATCTCATTCACTATTTTTTGATATTTTATAAAATTAAAATGTTATAAAAAAAATTTGGATTCGCATATTTTATAATAACTAAAATGTTATAAAAGATAAATTTGAGTTCACTATTGTTGATATTTTATAAAAAAATGTCATAAAGGATATATTCCTTCCTACATTAAACTCTACAAAATTCGATAGAACATTAGAAAAGCTAACTTATAGTATTTATTTAAGAATTGGAAATTTTTCATTTTTCTCATTGAAGAGTCCAACGATCATTAACTCCAAATTCATAAATGTTAAGATGATATCTCACAATTGTATAGTTTCATCCACTGAATTGTAACATCCATAAAACTCATGAAAATTTTAAAATTTTAAAACAACCCATAAATCATCATTGTTTATAAATAATTTTCAAAACAGGTTTAATATCAGAGTTTTCCCAAACTCATAAAACAAAACTCGAGGTGGTGCACGATCACGCCTTTGCCTTCCCGCGGTCCTCTGAGGTACCTGAAACATAATCCAAAACTATAAGCCCAAAGCTTAGTGAGTTCCCCCAAAGCACCAATACATAAACAAATAACACATATATAATAACAGCATGCAATGGGTCCACAACTAACAAACTGGATTACCCCTGAGCCCACGACATAATTCTGGCTTGCCCTTGGCCCACAGCTTATGTTTGGCTTGCTCCCCGGCTTGATCAGTCCTCGGACTGAACACCCCTAAGCCCTTAGTACGAGTCTGACATTCCCTTCCCGACCCTCAGCTCGTATATGGAATGCTCATGAGCCCTCAATATAAGTCTGGCATGCCCTTCCCGGCCCTCAGCTCATATTTGGTTTGATCTAGGGTTTGTTGGCTACAACACGGAGCAGTACAACCTCAACTCAACCCACACAATATGTCGACGTATAATATCATATACAGATAAACAGACAGTATCACAGGTAGTCCTACAGATCTACCAGACTAGCATATCAAACTAGCATGCATATATATTCCATACTCAGCATATCAACAATATCAAGTTATCAAACCAATGGTTCGGCCTTGGTGCCTTCGACCCAAAAGTATAGTAAGGAAAACTCACCTCATAAGTTGAACAAAATTGATAAGGTCTGCCTCTGAATGCCAGCTCTCTACTCAAAGCCTACATCTACCAAGTGACCAATTCCATCAAAATCCCAAAATACCCTCAAAGTCAAACATGGTCAAACTTGGTCAAACTCAAACTCAGCTGGTCAAAATTAATAAACCTAATGAGTCAACCCAACCGAGTTAACTCAACATAGGCTGATCCATGCGAGTACGTGGGGCGTACTCTAGAGGTACGCTCAGCATATACGAGGCTTCGCAGAAACCACCATCGGGGTGGCTTACCGGGTACGTAGGGCGTACACCAAGCTACGCGGGGTGTACCCTCGCAACCCTAAATTCTTCATTAAGTGCTTAATGGCTTCAGGACTTAAGCTCATACTTCAGATCCAAGGTCCATAGGCATACTAGGGTCATAAAGTTTCCAACTTTATGACTTTACACGTCCATAAAGTCTTTAACACAAGGTCTTAATCCATTAAGACCTTTAACAAGATGTACGGAGCCAAACTAGCTAAAGGGACCTCAAAATGTCTAAAACTAAACATGCATAAAAATGGGACTTTTGAGACAATAAGAACAACATAAGGTTACCAAAATAAGATCCAAGTAATCAAAGCATCAAGGTGAAGACTTTTTGCCTTTAGGAGATTCTCATGAAGGTGATGATCCAAGATCCACAAGCTTGCTTCCACTGCTATGCTCTTTAATGCAACACCTTCTTCCTTAAGCACACCAAAACACACTTTTTAGCTTAAACACACACTTTTAGGGTCAGGGTTTTGCAAGGGATGACTCTAAGGCTTTGGAGACTGAAAAGGTGGAGGTAAATGAACCATAAGGATGTTTAAATACCCCTCAAACCCTAAAACTTAGGGTTTCTCTCGAACATAAGTACGCCCAGCGTACATGTATATGTCGAGCGTACTAGGGCGTGCCCTAGCACGCTTAGCGTACCCACATGTACGCTTAGCGTACTCCTCCTGCCCCAAAATTACAATCTTGCCACTAGGACTTCTTATGGCTACTTCTTTCACATACAAGTACCAAATTGTCATAAATTAAAAACCAAGGGATAAATTTGAAAATACCTGAAAACCAAGGTGTTACATGACAACTAGAATTGCTACCTCATTCGATTCTACCATTGAACTCACCATTATTGATGATCTTACAAGTAATAAATAGTCATTTTACTGCATGCATGATTGTAATTCACAAGAACCAAGAAACAAAGTGTTCTTCCTCTAATACCTCACAAACATAAGCAAGATATGAATGTTCTAGTAGAATGTTAGTTTGTAGATGTAATCAAATTCACAGTATCGATTGAAGTGCCTTAAAAAGCTCTATGATAATCTTAGGTTTTCTTTGGAACTCGTCCAATCGGAATTAAGAATGAATGACAACTAAATGTGTTACCCCCATTCAATTCTACCATTGAACTCACCATTATTGATGCTCTTACAAGTAATAAATAGTAATTTTATTGTATGCATGATTGTAATCCATAAGAACCAAGAAACAAAGTGTTCTTCTTCTAATGCCTCACAAACACAAGCAAGATATGAATGTTCTAGTTGAATGCTAGTTTGTAGATGTAATCAAATTCACAGTATGGATTGAAGTACCTTAAAAAGCTCTATGATAATCTTAGGTTTTCTTTGGAACTCGTCCAACTAGAATCAAGAATGAATGATGCAACATTGCGCTTAAATGTCGATGATTAGGGTTTAAACATACATGCTTAGGGTAGACTTGATTGTCGATCTAATCCGGTCCTATACAGTTTTTTCCTTTTTGGTCCATAAACACAGGTTTCTTATGACATTTATAAGATTACATGTTGTTCTTGATACTAATCATATCATACACTATTTGCTTGATTGTTTAACCCAACAGGTTCATATGACAGTGATAGTAATGTCGTTCGATTATGCATATGCACATACTTTAACAAAAATTAATTGTTTTAATTTTGTAATCATTAAATGAGGTATACGAATCGAATCATTGACTATTGTTTCTTCTTTTTCTCTTTTTACATCTTTTTTAGTTTTTCTTTTTCCAAAGCACCTTCAAATGCCGGTTTACAAGGCATATTTCTGACAAACATAAGTCATTGCTAAACTAAAACCTCCACGTTATGTATCATGTGTCAATAACCTTTTAAATGGGTTTCTTAATTTAATTTAGAAGAACTTCTTAGTATTTTCCATCTAAATTTCATTTTCACTGTAACAATTATGATAATTGACACCGATTGTTATTTACATAAAATGATAAATGTTGAATATAATAGACTTAATACGTAATATATATATATATATATATATATATATATATATATATATATATATATAATGAAAATATAAAGTTTTGTATTAAGTTAAATAGGAAAAAACCCCAACTAAATCGTCTGTAAATCGTAAAAAATAAGTGTGCATAAAGTTATGTTATTTATAACATATTCTGAAAGTACACCTCGTCCCGATCCCGGAAATATAAATTTCATAGAAATTCGACTCTGTATGAATTAGATATGATTTTTATAACATATAAACGTCAACAACGCATAAGGAATGTGTAGCGTAAAAAGCTACAAAGAGAATGCTTGTCTTTTAGCTAAAGTCACCAAAAGGAGAATCGTGGTACTTCCCTATATAAGAATTTTGAGGAAAAGAACGCCAAAATTGGAGTTCATACAAGAGAGATATAATTTTTGCAAAATCATTAAATCGTATAAATATAAGGGCTAAAAATAAAGTTAGAATTAGCCAATGCAATCTAAAGAAAAGTTGTAGTACTTGTCGATAGCTACGTGAGGATACAAAGAAATTAGAAAAAAAAATCTCGTATTAAGAAGTTAACAATTTTATAAGAGATGGTGTTTTCGACGCAAGCCAGGCACACAAAGCACGGCGTGCACAACCTTCTAAAAGGAGAAATCGTAGACCACATGTTGAAGGCAGGGCCGGCCCAAGCCCAGGGCGAGCTAAGCTACGACCCAGGACAACAACAGTTATGGAGGCATCAATTTTATGGTAGATGTTATGGGTATCTTCAATTTGGACCAATGAAATGATCCATAAGTCCGACTGCAAAGTCCAGTCCATTGAAAAAGGTAGGCGTCGACCTAAATTTGAAAGCGGGAAGCCGCTCAACAAATTAATTATAAATTGTACACCTACTTGAAGAATACGAAGGGATTAGGAGAAGACAAGGAGACGAGTATCAGGATACTAAACGACACATATGTACAGTTGAAAAGAGTGTCATCACTTGCTTCTAGAATTCATGAGTATGAAGCATTGATGCTGAAGTATTCACCATAAAACTTACTTGATGTTGAATGTAAAGTGCACCGGGAAGTTATTCTCCTTAAATTTTTTAGTTTTAGGTAATAAAGAGTGATCTGGACGGTTTTGCCCTTAGGTGGGTTTGCTACTAAAGTTTATCTTGAGTTGTAGTTTTTAATCTTGATGATCTTAAGGGTAGCAAAGAGTGTATATGTGTTGTTAAAATTTGAAATTTTCTTAATATATTTTTGATCAAAATACTTTTTTACTTTTATCGTCTCTTTACATGCAGAGATCCTTACCTTTCACTTATGTTGAATCTATACGTGTATTAGTTTTAGTGGTATTTTGTTAGAAAAGGTTTTGCTGAAATTTGAAAGTAGTGAATTATATTTAGTTAATGTAAATTTTGTTGGGATCTTGATCTTAGAGCATAATAACATAATTGTGAAATTTTTACTGCAACTTATTGACTTTTAGGTCCACTACTTCCATCTTCTGAAGTGTGGAATCACACCAGCTACTACAAGCCTCTCTCCCACACTCATGTATATATGTGTGAGTGTTGATAGACGATTATATTCACGAATTTGTTTAGAAAATAACTAGATTGCTTTTTTGTTTAGGTTAAATTCAAAAATTACAATGAAAAAGTATTTTATAAAATGATAGTAAAGAGGTTATAGTTTTTAAATACATATTAGTTTGCTTTGGTGTCAGGCTTCATACTTGTAAAATAATCAAATCTTTTAATATTATATGATCTTAGGAATTAGATTGATATTAAATCTTTTAAACATTTTATGATTTGGTTGTTTGCAAAGAAAAGGCCCGGTTTTTTTTAATGTTAGAAAATAGGATTCTAAGATCGTTATGTGTGTTTTGTCATTTGTGTATACGGCGGTTAAAAATGGGCATTGTTATTAAAGTCGCCCCGGGAATCATAGACCAATGGACCAGCCCTGGTTGGAGGACACATATCAGCATCAGAATCGAGTCACGTCTCTTGAGCGTGACGCTCCCCTCCCTTGTGTGGCGCACATTCTTAATATAAAAAGAGTCGTTGCAGCTCCATTCAATTCACACTCAGTTGTTACCTTGCCTAAGCTTTAAATGATATTATGCCTAGTCATTCTAATGCCTAAGATTATACTAAATGATCATACATAGTTGTTATACTTGCCTATTCCATAGAATAACCTAGTTATTTTCTAGTCATTATGTTGGCCAAATATTAGGATACGCTTTGTACTTAATTGTTACTCTGCCCTAATACCCTATAAATATCAAGAACCTAATTATTATTATTATTATTATTATTATTATTATTATTATTATTATATACACACGTATCAGAATAATTATGGAATAAACTATATAAAAAAACTTAAGGGTAGGCAATGTACTTAACTGTATAACACCTTATCCTATCAAAGATATCAAAGCAAAGATAATTGTTATATATATATATATATATATATATATATATATATATATATATATATATATATATATATATATATATATATATAGGAGCGTTCAATCGAGAACTTGCGAGAACATTTGAGAACAAATTTGAAACAGATAATTTTTAAATAAAAAACATCAAGTAGTATTAATATAAATAAAAAAATAAGTAAAAAAATTAAAAGCTCACTAACCAACACCATTCACCACCCAAACAACATCACTCACCACCACCACTCGTCACAGCCGCCCACCTGCTCCACTCATCACCACCACCCCCACCCATTACCCACAAAAACCACAAACCCCGCTCACCACCCACCAAAACCGCCACCCATCACCATCACCATTCCCACCACCCACCACCACCACCCCCACCACCCATCATCACTACACATCACAACTACCACCCACCCACCACCTACATACCCATCACTACCACCCATCTACCACCCGTCATTATGATCACTACCTGCCACGACCACCACCCACCACCCACCACCACCCTTCACAACCACCCCCACCCCAACCACCACTATCACCTATCACCATCACCACCGACCACCAAACACTACCACCACCTATCACCACTCACATCCATCACTGATCACTACCACCATACACCACCACCTCACCATCACCACCCACCACCACCTGTCACCACCCACTATAACCACAAATCTTACCACAACCCACCACCCCACATGTCACCCCCACCACCCTTCACCACCACCACCACCAAACATCACCACACGCCACCACCACTCGCCATCACCAACCCATCAACACCACCACCACCGACCCACCCATCACCTAATACAAACCAACTATAACCCATGACCACCATCACCTCACCACCATTACCACCTATCACCATCCCACCCACCACCACTTGCCACCATCATCGCCCCCACCACCAACCTCCACTCACCACCAAATCGTGTCTATATGAATCATATGTGATTAGATACATATGATCACATACGATTAAAGACAAGAGAAAAATTCTTGAATCGAAAGAGCAAAAATAAATCTTGCCTAAATAATGATATACGATTAGATACATATAATCACATATGATTTATGTGGATAATATTCATTTTATTGTTTTCAGGTCAATAGTTCGTCTCGTGTATTTAATCACAAGTGATTATACGTATTTAATAACATATGATTTATATGTAAAATATTTGTTTTCGTGTTCTTAATTTAATACTTGTTCTAGTTTGTATAATCACATGTGATTATACGTATCTAATCACATATAATTTATATATACACAATTTGATTATGTCCGTATAAATCATATGTGTTTAGATACATATAATTATATGTGATTAGATGTATTTAATCACATATGATTAAAGTTGACAAAGAACAATTATTGAATCAAGAACACGATAATGAATGTTGTCCACATAAATCATATGTGATTCAATATCTAATGACATATGATTTATATGGACAAATTCATTTTTGAGTTTTCGATTCTATATTTTTTTCTCATGTATTTAATCACATGTGACTATTTGTATCTAATCTCATTTGATTTATATAGACAAAAACGAGTCGATCTTGTCCATATAAATCATATGTGATTAAATATATAGACAAAAACGAGTCGATCTTGTTCATACAAATCATATATGATTAGATACATATAATCATATGTATTTAATCACATATGATTAATGTGGACAAAGATGAATATTGTCCACATAAATTATATGTGATTAGATACATATAATCACATGTGATTATTTGTATTTAATCATATATTATTTATATTGACAATATTTATTTTTATTTTTTTCGATTCAATAGTTGGTCTCGTGTATTTAATCACATGTGATTGTATGTATTTAATCACATATGATTTATGTAAACAATATTTATTTTCACGTTATTGGTTCAATAGTTTTCCTCGTGTACTTAATCACATGTGAAACCTGTCCACATAACTCATATGAGATTAGATACATATAATCACATGTGATTATATGTATTTAATCATATATGATTTATTTCAAAAATATTTACTTTTTCGTTTTCGATTCAAGAGTTGGTCTGGTGTATATAATCACATGTGATTTTCATATAAAAACATTTGTTTTTTGGTTCTTGATTCAATAGTTGTTAACGTTTATATAATCACATATGATTATATGTATCTAATAACATATGATTTATATAGACAATATTTGTTTTTGGCCATATAAATAATATGTTATTATATTTATATAATCAAACGTGATTAAATAACACAAACTTAAACTGTTAAAGCCCATATAAAATGCATGTCTCTCTCATTAGGCGTGCATTTTCGATTGTCTTTAGATCGTTGGAATCCTATTAACAAGATATTCAATTCTCGTTTAGATGTTTCGGTTAAAATCTACCGATCTAAAATTTGATTTATGTGCTTTTATTGTTGCGCCGAAACTTCAAAAAATCATAACTTCCTCTCATGAAGTCATATTTGGACGTTCTCTATATGCATACTCTCGGTTTAACGACTATTACGACTTTCATTTAGATCACTAATGCTAAAAAGTAATTTATCAAAATTTCACTTTTTACGATACGCAAAGTCGTGTCGGTTTAATCGCGAAACTTCAAAGAAGCATAACTTCTTCATACAAAGTCAAATTCCAATGTTCCTTATATCTCAGGAATCCTTATATGTGACATCCCCAAATTCACGATCATTTTAAAAAATTTATTTATGCTTATTTAAAAATCAGAGTATCCATTTTAAAGAATAATATTGTGGAATTTGTTCCCAGAAAAACAAGATAAATATATGTGACATCCCCAAAATCTCGGCCAGAAAAGACCGATTTTCATTTATGCTTTTAAATATTTTCAGAGTAAATCCTTTTGATTTGAAAGAGTTGCGGAATTTGTTCCCAAAAACAAAACATGATAAAACATTGTTTACCGAAGCATTTCATAAAAGAAATGTATTTTCATTATAATCAAAACTCGGGGTGTCATGTTCCGATTCAGACCAATAAGCATAAACGAATACATTACAAGTCATATAACAAATATAAACATATGCAGACTTGTAAACAAAACAACTTGATGGTTCATCCATCTCATGCCCTTCCGCCACTACCTGTAATACAATTTAAAACTGAGTGGGTCAGGCTTGGGAGCCTGGTGAGCATATAGGGTTTTCAACCCACAATAAATATCATATTTAATTTTCACCAACCAACAATAACCCAATTACCCATTCCCGTTATTCTCACTTTACTGTCCCTAAAACAACTAACATAAGGGACCTAGTCTAAGAATATTTCATCGGGGCGACAACACATGCTTCGGGGGTACCTCAGCAATATAAGTCAAATAAGGCAACCATGAGGGGGATGGAGTACAGCGAATGAACACCCAAGTTCATTAACACCTACAGGTGGCGAACCTGCTAATGTTTCCACAAGACTGTCTAGAATAGCCAGTGGTCGTCATCTAAACTCCGCTAGATGACTCAATCAAACAACAACGAGGCCTCTCATCTGTTTATTACACACCAACTGTCTACCCATGTTCTACCCAACATATTAGTAGATAAAAATATACATTTGTATACATAGTTTAAAGAAAACCTGTATAGCATGCTTTAATCAACACATATATCACATAACAGATGAGGCACACACACACATAACACGTATCTCATAAAGAAATAAGCAGATCTATAAGATAGAAGAGAGTGAATACTCATTCACACATAACACAACCAAATATATACACATAGCACGTATTTTTATATAAAATACTTCGTATTACTGTATTAGAAGAAAATAACTACACACTCACTTGATCAGAAGATGATCGGACAGCACTACGGCTTATAGAAGTAGTAATCCACAGCAGATCTGGAAGATCTTCTCGAAAACCGAACTTCTCGCGGGCAGAGCTTCGACTCGGGAACCGCACTTTTCGGGATCTTCGGGATCTCGGGACTTGCCTCGGGGCTAGAGTATGATACCGGGACTTCGGGGTAGCTTCGGGGGTTTTTGCACAGAGCTTCGACATGAAAACGAGAGGGGATTGGCAAAAATACCCGGAACCCTCGCATCCTATTTATAGGAGGCTGGAGCCTCGGAGTACGCGGGGCGTACTGCGTTACGCGGGGCGTACTGCCCAAAACGTCATTGCTTACGTATCCGAAGTGCTCGAGTGCGAGTGTCGACATCCCTCGGAGTACGCGGGGCGTACTCGAGTACGCGGGGCGTACCTCGGATCAGATCGGTGACTCCTTCGGATAATGCTTCCGAATTTTGAATTAAAAATAAATACAAAATGATTAATAAACTTCGGAAATTCATAACTTCATCATACAAACTCCGTTTTCGACGTTCTTTATATCCACGCGAAGGTGAGACCATGCTCTACGACTTTCGTTTAGACTCCGTCGGCTAATTTTGACTTTATTTTTATTAATTATTTTTAATAGGCCGGGACAGAAACTTTCGTTATAAATTCATAACTTCTTCGTTTAACGTCCGTTCTCGCCTAACTTTTTATCGTTTCAATACCAACAATGAGATCTTCGATTCTCATTTAGATTGCTTCGGCTAACAACCGCTCGATCTCAAATCGAGTAAAACAGGTTGTATATCGCTAAGCCGGAACTTCGATAAATCATAACTTCCTCATACGAAGTCAGATTTGGGCGTTCTATATATATTCGGAAACCTCGTTTCAACTACTACAACATTAACCAAATATATTAAGTTTATTTTACACTTAAATTTTGATGCTTATTTTTATTCTTAATTAATCAAACCACATAATTAAGCAATTAAGCACAAAACACACAATACTCAAATAATACAATCTTATTATTTCAAAACGGGTTACAGAGGTTAACCTAGACTATTACATTGCTACAAATGGCAAGCCCGAAACACAGGCGTTACAATTCTCTCCACCTTAGAATGATTCCGTCCCCGGAATCACACATCAACAAACAAATGCGGATAGCGACTCAACATGTCACTCTCCGTCTCCCAGGTGAGATTCGGCCCATTCGTGTGTTTCCATCGCACAAGCACTAACCCAACCATTTTGCGTCGCAACTTCTTAGTCTTTCGGTCAACAATTGCCTCTGGTTCTTCAATCAACCTTTTGTTCTCATCAATTCTCAATTCAGAAATTGGAATTATATCGGGAACTTCTCCCGTGAACTTCCTCAAATAACACACATGAAAGGTGTTGTGAATTCCATTCAGTTCTTCGGGTAATTCGAGCTTGTAAGCTTGATTCCCAATCCTCTGAAGGACTTTAAACGGTCCAATAAACCTTGGACTCAACTTTCCCCTTTTTCCAAATCTTATAAGTCCCTTCCACGGCGAGACTTTAAGCAAAACCGAATCTCCAACCTCAAAAGTCATCGGTCTTCGCTTCTTGTCAGCATAGCTCTTTTGACGATCTTGAGCTGCTAACATTCTTTCCCTAATTATTTTCAACTTTTCAGCAGTTTGATGAACCATCTCCGGTCCCATAAACTGCTTTTCCCCAGCCTCAAGCCAACAAGACGGCGTACGACACTTTTGTCCATACAAAGCTTGGTACGGTGCCATCTTAATGCTCGAGTGAAAACTATTATTATAGGAAAATTCTACCAACGGTAAATGTTCATCCCAATTACCTAGGAATTCCAAGGTACATGCTCTCAGCATATCTTCAAGTGTTTGTATTGTTCTTTCACTCTGACCATCAGTCTGCGGATGGTAAGCTGTGCTTAAACATAACTTGGTACCCATTTCCTCTTGTAGACTTTTCCAAAACCTTGAGGTGAAACGGCTATCACGATCCGATACAATCGTTAAAGGAACACCGTGAAGCCTCACAATTTCCTTCACGTAAGAATTCGCAAGCTTCTCCATAGACCATTTCTCCCTGGCCGCTATGAAATGCGCACTCTTAGTGAATCGATCAACGACCACCCAAATCATGTCGTGACCATTCTTTGTTCTGGGCAGTTTAGTGACAAAATCCATAGCAATGTCTTCCCACTTACCCATAGGCACAGGCAATGGTTCTAAACTCCCGTAAGGTTTCTGATGTTGTGTCTTGACTCTCGCACAAGTCACACACTCGGCCACATACTTTGCAACATCAAGCTTCATCGTCGGCCACCAGTAGTAGGGTTTCAGGTCCCTATACATTTTAGTGCTACCCGGATGAATCGAGTACATGGTCTTGTGAGCTTCTTCCATCAGAAGATCCCTAATTCCTCCTGACTTAGGTACCCAAATACGATCTTGGAATACCTTCAGTCCATGACCGTTAGTACCAAACACCAACGTTTTACCCAAACATTCCTCCTTTCGGTCATTTTTCTCAGAAGCTTCCTCTTGAGCTTTCCTTATACTTTCCACAATAGTCGAGACAACTTCAATTTTCAACGCTCTTGGCCTCTTCCTTTCAAGATTGACTTTCCGACTGAGAGCATCAGCAACAACATTAGCTTTACCGGGGTGGTAAAGTATCTCACAGTCGTAGTCTTTAAGTAATTCTAGCCAGCGTCGTTGCCTCATATTCAATTCTTTCTGATTAAAGAGATATTGGAGACTCTTATGATCAGTGAAAAGTTTGCACTTCGTGCCATAGAGGTAATGCCTCCATATTTTCAGAGCGAAAACTACCGCTGCCAACTCCAAATCATGAGTCGGGTAATTCTTTTCATGCTCTTTCAACTGTCGAGATGCATATGCTATCACCTTTTCTCTTTGGGTCAAAACACAACCCAATCCAACACCAGACGCATCGCTATAAACAGCGAAGTCTTCAACTCCATCGGGTAGAGAAAGTATCGGTGCCTCGCATAGCTTCTTCTTTAACTTCTCGAATGCTTCTTTATGCTTCTCACTCCAAGCATAAGTAGCTCCTTTGTGGGTCAAAGCTGTTAATGGAGTAGCAATCGAAGAAAAACCTTGGATAAACCTTCGGTAATATCCGGCTAATCCTAAAAAGCTTCGAATCTCCGTGGGACTTTTCGGTTGTTCCCACTTCGTCACAGCTTCAATCTTTGCTGGATCAACCATTATCCCTTCTTGGTTGACCACGTGACCCAAGAATTGGACCTCACGAATCCAAAAATCACATTTGGAGAACTTCGCATAAAGCTTCTCCTTCTTCAAAACTTCTAACACTTCTCGCAAGTGTCTGCCATGCTCCTCCTGGCTTTTCGAGTAGATCAGAATGTCGTCTATGAACACTATCACAGATTTATCAAGGAACGGGTTACAAACCCTATTCATCAAATCCATGAACGCTGCTGGAGCATTGGTTAGTCCAAACGACATAACCAAGAACTCGTAGTGTCCATATCTAGTTCTGAATGCAGTCTTCTCGATATCTTGCTCTCTTACTTTCAGCTGATGATATCCTGACCTAAGATCGATCTTCGAGAAATAGCTCGAACCTTGCAATTGATCAAACATGTCATCAATCCTCGGCAACGGATATCTATTCTTTATTGTTGCCTTGTTCAGCTCTCTGTAATCGATGCACATTCTCATACTTCCATCTTTCTTCTTTACAAATAACACCGGAGCTCCCCAGGGCGATGAACTAGGTCTAATGAAACCTTTGTCCAATAACTCCTGAAGTTGCATCATCAGCTCCTTCATCTCCGTCGGTGCTAATCGATAAGGTGCTTTTGCTATTGGCGTGGTTCCTGGTAACAAGTCTATTCTGAACTCCACTTGTCTATCAGGTGGTAATCCAGGAAGATCCTCGGGAAATACTTCCGGATAATCACACACCACTGGAATGCTCTGCATCACCTTCTTTTCCTTCTTAGCATCAATCACGAATGCTAAATATGATGTACATCCCTTGGTCAAACACTTTCTGGCTTTCATTAGAGAAATGATTCCAGAATTCACTCTGCGTTTGTCCCCATACACCATAAACGAATCTTTCCCAGGCGGGTTTACTTTAACTATCTTCTTCTTGCACAAAATTTCGGCATCATTGGCGCTAAGCCAATCCATTCCCAAGACGATGTCGAAACCATTTAGTTCGATAGGCAATAATTTCCTCGAGAAACTTATTCCCATTAAGGTCGATCAAGACGTTTTTCATACGATGGCTAACAGGTACAAACTTGCCACTAGCTACTTCGACTAATAAAGCATTATTTAGTCTATCAACAGGCAAAGCTAGCTTTCTACCAAACTCATGCGAAATAAAGGAGTAGTTGGCTCCAGAATCAAACAATATATGAGCAGGTAATTCGTTTACGAGAAAGGTACCTGAAGCGACATCAGCTTCATCTTTCGCAGCCTCAAGTGTCATCTGGAAGGCTCTTGCCTTCGGCTTTGGTGGAATGTTGGGCCTAGCTGCCTCCTTCTTCTTCGGACAGTCTTTCAAAATGTGCCCCTCTTCATTACACCCAAAACACATCCTTTTGTTATTCGGACATTCATTGGCAAAATGTCCAACCTTTCCACACTTGTAGCAGTTCACATCCTCGCTACATTTCCCAAAGTGCTTTTTCCTACACTTATCACACCACTTTGCTTCGCCTCCTTTTCCTCCAAACTTTTTCGAATCAGATTTCGAAAATTTGCTCTTCTTACTGGAACCAAATGTTCCCTCAAACTTCCTTTTCTCACCAACCTCAAACTTGACGGTGGTTCTCCCCTTGATCATGTTCTCCACAGACTTGGCAGCCCAGATAGCTGCCTCTAGAGTAAGTGCCTGACGTACTGGCACCTCGTACTCCCATGGAAGTCCCTTCGCATACCGATCCACCTTTGTCAGCTCGTCTGGAACGATACGCAAGGAAAACTCCATCTTATCGGTGAAGTTATTGGTGTATTCATCAACTGACATGCTACCCTTCGTCAATGTCAAAAACTTATTCTCCAACTCCAACAGATTTTGAGCCGAGCAGAACTTGCGTTTGAACTGCACCAAGAACTCTGCCCATGACAATTGCAGTGGCTCATTAGGGCTTAAGGTCTTCCCTAGAGTGTTCCACCAACGAACAGCTCCACCTCGGAATTGTCGCACGGCATAAATAGTCTGCAACTTGCCTCTACAGCCACATGTCATAAAGGCTAGCTCCATTTCGGAGATCCAATCCATAACCCCAATCGGATCCTCCTTTCCATTGAAGGTCGATGGTTTGCAAGTCAAAAAGTCCTTGTACTTGCATCCCATTACATCATTCCTTCCTTCACGGTTATCTTGCCTAACTATCGGTGGGTTGGCTGGACCAACAGACCCACTGAAGTTTCCTCCTTCTGAGTGCCCTTCATTCAGTTCAGGCTCTTCCACACGAATCGACAGTTCTTCACGATTTTGTTGAAGCAACCGTCTAGTTTCATCCATCTGACGATCCAACATCGTCTGAATCATCAATTGCACACCAGCCATGGTTATTGGCTCTGGTGCTGCTGCTACGACAGGTATTGGCTCAATCACTGGTGGTTGATTCCTGTTTTCGTCAGCATTTCCAACTCCACTTCTTGTTCTCACCATTTTGATCTACACACCGAATAAGGTGAAATTAGATCCTCAATCATGATAGATATTCAAATCATCCTTATCACTCCGAAACGTTTACATGCTAGTTCTAATATCGTAGACGTACGCTTAGAATCCTACACACATAAGGTTTCTAGATCCGGTCGGCAACAGACCATAGATCCAAACAAATAATATCATATATGGCAACATATAACATTTAGCACATAAAGCATTTTAGGCAACTTTCCTAAAATAAACTAGTGCTCGTGTCTAAATCACAACAGACACACATCTCAAAACTTCACTTAGCATTCTAAGTTTAAGTCTAGAAATCCTACAAATTCCTAGTTCGCTTAAACTAATGCTCTGATACCAACTGTGACATCCCCAAAATCTCGGCCAGAAAAGACCGATTTTCATTTATGCTTTTAAATATTTTCAGAGTAAATCCTTTTGATTTGAAAGAGTTGCGGAATTTGTTCCCAAAAACAAAACATGATAAAACATTGTTTACCGAAGCATTTCATAAAAGAAATGTATTTTCATTATAATCAAAACTCGGGGTGTCATGTTCCGATTCAGACCAATAAGCATAAACGAATACATTACAAGTCATATAACAAATATAAACATATGCAGACTTATAAACAAAACAACTTGATGGTTCATCCATCTCATGCCCTTCCGCCACTACCTGTAATACAATTTAAAAGTGAGTGGGTCAGGCTTGGGAGCCTGGTGAGCATATAGGGTTTTCAACCCACAATAAATATCATATTTAATTTTCACCAACCAACAATAACCCAATTACCCATTCCCGTTATTCTCACTTTACTGTCCCTAAAACAACTAACATAAGGGACCTAGTCTAAGAATATTTCATCGGGGCGACAACACATGCTTCGGGGGTACCTCAGCAATATAAGTCAAATAAGGCAACCATGAGGGGGATGGAGTACAGCGAATGAACACCCAAGTTCATTAACACCTACAGGTGGCGAACCTGCTAATGTTTCCACAAGACTGTCTAGAATAGCCAGTGGTCGTCATCTAAACTCCGCTAGATGACTCAATCAAACAACAACGAGGCCTCTCATCTGTTTATTACACACCAACTGTCTACCCATGTTGTACCCAACATATTAGTAGATAAAAATATACATTTGTATACATAGTTTAAAGAAAACCTGTATAGCATGCTTTAATCAACACATATATCACATAACAGATGAGGCACACACACACATAACACGTATCTCATAAAGAAATAAGCAGATCTATAAGATAGAAGAGAGTGAATACTCATTCACACATAACACAACCAAATATATACACATAGCACGTATTTTTATATAAAATACTTCGTATTACTGTATTAGAAGAAAATAACTACACACTCACTTGATCAGAAGATGATCGGACAGCACTACGGCTTATAGAAGTAGTAATCCACAGCAGATCTGGAAGATCTTCTCGAAAACCGAACTTCTCGCGGGCAGAGCTTCGACTCGGGAACCGCACTTTTCGGGATCTTCGGGATCTCGGGACTTGCCTCGGGGCTAGAGTATGATACCGGGACTTCGGGGTAGCTTCGGGGGTTTTTGCACAGAGCTTCGACACGAAAACGAGAGGGGATTGGCAAAAATACCCGGAACCCTCGCATCCTATTTATAGGAGGCTGGAGCCTCGGAGTACGTGGGGCGTACTGCGTTACGCGGGGCGTACTGCCCAAAACGTCATTGCTTACGTATCCGAAGTGCTCGAGTGCGAGTGTCGACATCCCTCGGAGTACGCGGGGCGTACCTCGGATCAGATCGGTGACTCCTTCGGATAATGCTTCCGAATTTTGAATTAAAAATAAATACAAAATGATTAATAAACTTCGGAAATTCATAACTTCATCATACGAACTCCGTTTTCGACGTTCTTTATATCCACGCGAAGGTGAGACCATGCTCTACGACTTTCGTTTAGACTCCGTCGGCTAATTTTGACTTTATTTTTATTAATTATTTTTAATAGGCCGGGACAGAAACTTTCGTTATAAATTCATAACTTCTTCGTTTAACGTCCGTTCTCGCCTAACTTTTTATCGTTTCAATACCAACAATGAGATCTTCGATTCTCATTTAGATTGCTTCGGCTAACAACCGCTCGATCTCAAATCGAGTAAAACAGGTTGTATATCGCTAAGCCGGAACTTCGATAAATCATAACTTCCTCATACGAAGTCAGATTTGGGCGTTCTATATATATTCGGAAACCTCGTTTCAACTACTACAACATTAACCAAATATATTAAGTTTATTTTACACTTAAATTTTGACGCTTATTTTTATTCTTAATTAATCAAACCACATAATTAAGCAATTAAGCACAAAACACACAATACTCAAATAATACAATCTTATTATTTCAAAACGGGTTACAGAGGTTAACCTAGACTATTACATTGCTACAAATGGCAAGCCCGAAACACAGGCGTTACAATATATTATCAAAGCATTTCTGAAGAAATGTATTTTGTTTATATTAAAACTTTGGGGTGTCATTTTCAATATAGAAACATAAGCATAAGCAGACATTACATTCATTTACACTAATGATTTACATCTCCTTTAATTTCTCAATGTAATGTGTCTTCATATCAATACTTATGATACAAATAAACTGAGTGGGTCAAGTTGGGAAACCTGGTGAGTACATAGGGTTTTCAACCAATAATAATATAATCATTATGTTTAATTATCAAACGATTAACCCAACTTCTCATCCCCGTTATCTTATTTATTCTCAAGGATCTACCCTAAGAATCATCTATTCTTCATTCATTCCTAAGGATCGTCCTAAGGAATAGGTACGAAGTCCATCGCTGCTAGGGTTTATCTAACAGGCACTATGTCTATAGATACCGATGTTATCTGATAGGCACTAAGTCCATAGCTGCCAATGTCTATCTATAGGGAACTGAATCCATATTTGCCAATGTCCATCTATAGGGCACTAAATCCATAGCTGCCAACATACATTTGTGATGCACTAAGTCCATAGCTGCCAGGGTTTTTAGAGTACATCTGGTGAACACATCGTTCACAACACCTATAGGTTGCGAGCCTGCTAGCGTTCCACTAGACTGTCAAGAATAGTATGTGGTCGTCATCTATACTCTGCTAGATGACTGGGTCATCGCTTGGGTCTAGGCTTCTCATCATCTTTCACCTCTCATCATATATATCATATTTCATCTCTCATCTTTCATCTACCTATCTTTACCCAATATATTTATAGGTATAAAAATACATATACAGTTTAAATCAAGTCAAACGTGTATAATTTATTCATCCAACATAGATATCAAGAACACAGATAATATGTACACATAGCACGTAATTTATATTAAATACTTCATATCAATATGTAAGATGAAAGTAATTTTGCACTCACTTGTTAAAATGATGACTCCAAACTCGGGCAGCGCTTCGCTTCTAACAATTTTATTTTCCTTTGACGAAACCTAGTATCATTATCATTAGATTTTAGTCTAA
This sequence comes from Lactuca serriola, assembly GCF_051521515.1. Taxonomy (NCBI): domain Eukaryota; kingdom Viridiplantae; phylum Streptophyta; class Magnoliopsida; order Asterales; family Asteraceae; genus Lactuca; species Lactuca serriola. Next base: position 7,450,769 of record NC_136414.1, on the reverse strand, counting down.
TATTTATTGTGACTAATTATTAGTCTAGATTTATCATTAACTCAAGGTCTACGAGCAATATTGTTTTTCTTGTATTATATAAGTGTTAAACAATATTTTTCAATTACTATATACCGATATGGGCCAGACATGAAACACCGGAGGGCAAGACCATTTTGGCATTTAAGCTGTTCTGAAATCCAACAACCCTATACAGCCCTTCAAACCAGATTCCTCGTACTGTTAGCAGTTAAAAGGTATTATAATAACATTTTCTATAATTTATAATACTTAGCACATGTATTGTTTATAGGTTCATAATAACGATAATGAACTTAAACGTAAGTTATACTTAAAGTAGGGTAAGTATAACTCACTTATAAGGGGGTTTTAGCTAGGAGACGGGCTCTGTGGGGCAGAACTTTGGCGTTGAATCTTTCTAAAAAGATTCTTATAGCGCTTCAGCGCTCACCTTACTATACTAAAACTACAGAAAGAGAAGTTGAATCACGAGGGACCGAAATGCTTGGGGGATAAGAAGAGAAAGACTCTTGAATAAGAGAATGATGCAAGAAATAAGAGATCCTAGAGCCTCTTGTTTATAGTAATTGAATTTTCAAAAACCACCCTCTATAGTTACTTAAATGACCTTATAGTTATTTAAACGACTAAACACCCATTTATAATACTATTTTAAATAGATTTAATGATATTTGTACTAAACTAATGTCGAAAGTAGTCAACACTACTCTTATAACGATCGCATCGTCGATACATTTTTAATGATATATACATATGTATATGTATATGTGTGTGTGTGTGTATGTGTATATATATATATATATATATATATATATATATATATATATATATATATATATATATATATAATTTAAACCTTATTTTAATACGTAAATATGGTATTATAAATTATAACTAGTTCATACGAATTCTTTTTTTTGACGTTCTTTATATCCACACGTAGGTATCGATGAGATCCACAACTTTCGTTTATACTCCGTCAGCTAATTTTGACTTTATTTTTCGTCCTTATTTTTATAAAATTAAATGTTTTTTGCTAAAATCATAACTTTCTCGTACGGACTCCGTTTTTGCATTCTTTTTCTCAAACTTCTTATTTTAAAGAGTACTGCGATTTTCTTTTTGGTGGATTTAGCTAAAAGTCAACCATTATTTTCGTAGCTTTTTACGTCATACATTCGTTGTGCGCGACTGACATTTATATCTTATAAAAATCATATATAATTCATATAGAGTCAGATTTCTCACAAATTTATATGTTCGGAATCGGGAAGACGTGTAATTTCTAAATTATATATATATATATATATATATATATATATATATATATATATATATATATATATATATATATATAAGTGTGTGTGTGTGTATGTGTGTGTGTTTTGGCGCATTTATTTTTACAATTTACGGACAATTCGACTGATTTTTCCTATTTTATTATATTATAATAATCATGAAACACATAATATTTATATAATTCTTTTATATTACATCAAATATGTTATAATTGTTGACCATAACTATTACTTTGGTTAAGATTATTTATCGTAGATAATCTTCTAAAAAAAATAAATTTTAACGCTTATTATATCTTAATTGACTAGCTCGAATCTGCGGATGTTATATTATCTCGACTATTTTGTCATTAATAAAGGATATTCGTCCTATTTATTATTCTTTTTTATGCATATTTTTATCCCTATTTTTATTATATTACTATAAGTCTATATACTACATTTAGCTATACATATAACATATAATACTCAAATAATTTTTTTTCTTATTTACTTCAAAAAGATTACAATTGTTGACGCTAACTATTACATCATATTATTAATGTCCAGCGAGAAATACGAGTATTAGACAATCGTGATTGCCTTGCTGTCTAATGGTCGGGACACGGTCAAGTGATGGTTGTGGCACCTTGATCATTAAATGTTGACTTTTTGAATAGTTTGACTTTTGGAAAACTTGGAGGTTTTGAGCTATAGACTAAGGTTTGGCTACTATTATGTGACATCCCCAAAATCACGGCCAGAAAAGACCGATTTCATTTATGCTTTTTAAAATAATTTCAGAGTAAATCCTTTTGATTTAAAAGTGTTGCGGAATTTGTTCCCAAAACAAAACATGATAAAATAATATTTATCAAAGCATTTCATCAAGAGATGCATTTTCATTATATAATCAAAACTCGGGATGTCATGTTCTGATACAGACCATAAAGCATAAACGATAACATTACAAGTCATTCAACAAATATATACATATACAGACTTGTAAACAAAACAACTCGATGATTCATCCATCTTACGCCCTTGCGCCACTTCCTGCAATACAAATAAAACCGAGTGAGTCAGGCTTGGGAGCCTGGAGAGCATATAGGGTTTTCAACCCACAAGAAATAAATTATATTTAATTTCACCAACAATCACTATCCCGATTACCCATTCCCGTTATCCTCACTTTACGTCCCTAAAAACAACATCTATCTTAAGGGACCTAATCTAGGATTTTCATCGGGACGGACATTACTGCTAAGGGGTTTCCTCAACAATAGATATCCTAAAGGCAACCATTAGGGGGATAGAGTACACCGGTGAACACATCGTTCACAACACCTACAGGTTATGAACCTGCTAGCGTTCCACTGGACTGTCTAGAAAGAGTCCGTGGTCGTTATCCATACTCCGCTGAATAACTAGATCAACAACAACAACAACATCGAGGCCTCTCATCTGTTTATTACACACCAACTATCTACCCATGTTCTACCCAACATATTAGTAGATAAAAATATATATTTTTATACATAGTTTAAAACCTGTATATCATTTTCATTCAATACATATTCCACATAACAGATGAGGCACACCCACATAACACGTATTTCATAGAAAATAAACCAGATCTATGAGATAGAAGAGAATGAATATACATTCGCACATATAACAACAAAATTATACACATAACACGTATTTCGTATAAAATACTTCATAATTATGCGTTAGAAGAAAGTAACTACACACTCACGCATATAAACAACAATATACTTAATACACTCAAACCATACTTGTATTATTATCGTGTTTATGAAAGGTAGTATACACTCACTTGATCAGAAGACGATCAGACAGCACTACGGCTTGTAGAAGTAGTATCTCTCCGCGGATCTAGAAGATCTTCACAAAAATCGAACTTCTCGCGGGCAGAGCTTCGGCTCGGGAATCACGCTCTTCGGGATTCTCGGGGCTTCGGATCTTGCTTCAGGACTCAGGAATGATACCGGGGCTTCGGGGTATAAACGGCACACAAAACGAGGCAAAACGGGAGAGAAAAGAGAGAAAAATAGCAAAGGAGTCGGTTGCCCTCACATCTTATTTATAGGAGGCTGGAGCCTCGGAGTACGTGGGGCGTACTGCCTCAGAATCGTCATTGCTTACGTATCCGAAAAACTCGAGTGCGAGGCGTTTCATGCTTCGCTGTACGCGGGGCGTACGCTAGTACGCTGGGCATACTTCGGATGAGTCCGATGACTCCTCTTCGGATAATGTCGGATTTAATAATTAAATTTAATTATTAATTATTTAATAAACTTCGAAAAATCATATCTTCTTCATACGAACTCCGTTTTCAACATTCTTTATATCCACGCGTAGGTGAGACTACGCTCTACAACTTTCGTTTAGACTCCGTCGGCTAATTTTGACTTTATTTTTATTATTTATTTTTAATAAGTCGGGACAGAAAAACTTCGTTATAAATTCATAACTTCTTCGTTTGACGTCCGTTCTCGCCTAACTTTTCATCGCTTCGATACCAACAACGAGATCTTCGATTTTCGTTTAGATTGTTTCGGCTAAAAACCGCTCGATCTCAAATCGAGTATTTCAGGCCGCATACCGCTAAGTCGAAACTTCATAAAATCGTAACTTCCTCATATGAAGTCAGATTTGGGCGTTCTTTATATATTCGGAAACCTCGTTTCAACTACTACAACATTATCCAAAGATATCAAGTTTATTTTACACTTAAATTTTGACGCTTATTTTTATTCTTAATTAATCCAACCACATAATTAAGCAATTAAGCACAAAACACATAATACTCAAATAATACAATTCTATTATTTCAAAACGGGTTACAAAGGTTAACCTAGACTATTATATCGACATTAATGACAGGCCTAGAAACACAGGCGTTACATATTATATCTAGGTGGTTTGTGTAGCTGACTTAAGTGTATCTGCGAGTGTTACTGTCAGCTTTTCGGGTTCAGGTCAGTTACCTCACTATATTATGCTTTATAGTATGTCATTGTATGATATGATATAAGGATTTGTAATGTAGACTAATACAATATTTTGTATGATTGGTTGCATGTTTATATGATTCATTCATATGTTTGTATGAGGAGTTGACAATAAACGGTGAGAGACTATGAGCCTATAGACTCATGTTGACGACGGAACGATGATAAGTTGTGAGTCCAGATACACCTGTTATTGGTGAAACGACAAGAGGTCGTGAGCCATTGTTATACTTTATCGGTGAAACAACGAGAGGTCGTGAACCATTACTTGTATGCATTTCATTGTAAGTATATTATGATATATAGTATTTTGGGGAAGTTACTAAGCTTCTTGCTTATACTTGTGGATTAAATGTTTTAATGTTGTGCTTCGGAGAGTGGGAAAGCACTAGCTGGACTGTGACACATAGGTATCTCCTATTTATTATGATATTTAGCTTCTACATTTCCTGATACACTTTCTAGATTATCATGATGTTTTGAAACTATGGTACCTTGGTTTTTATGGAACATGATTTTGGGTTGTTAAACTGATATTTTAAAATGAAAATTTATGCTTAAATTTTGGGACATTACAGTATGTGTCGATATAAATTTGAGGTGGTTAACGTTTCGATTCGTTCGTTATCCACCGATAGTTTCCACCCCTCAACTTTGTAAAATGTCACTTTAACCCCATTGGTTTTGAACTTTGTAAATTTCACTTTGACCCCCTTGATTCTCTACAATGTCATGTTTACCCCCTGTAATATATATAATATGATTTTCCTTAATAACTTTCAATCTTTAATTAAAAAACAATTTTTACGTGCTTATTTTTATGTATGCATCAGTATAAATTCGAGGTGTTCGACGTTTCAAGTTTCGACGTAAATTTAGAACTTTTGTTCGTCAATTTAAAAGAAATATATATATATATATATATATATATATATATATATATATACGTGACGATATAAATTCGAGTTTGTCTATGTTTAGACATAATCATTTTTACATTTTCGGATCACGTATAACATGTTTTTGATTATTTGAATTTTTATCCGTTAACATATAAAAAATTATTCTTAATTGCTTATTTTTATGTACGTATCGTTATAAATTCAATTTGTTTATATTTGATGTAGATTTTGTGTACGTTTTCGTACTTATTTTTATGTATATTTCCTAAGTATGAATTTGGTCATATATAATATATTTTCATTCACTGATATAAATTAGAGTTAGCTAGTGGTATCGACTTTGTGTATTTATATACCAACTAATACAATAATATCTAACTTTTATCAATATATGTGACAACCCAAAATTTCCGTTTGTTTTAACGCCGTAATTAAATACGTCAAAAATCGGCCAAAGTTATCCCAAAATATTTTTGACCGGATTTAAACCCGTTGGAATATTTTAAATAATATTCGTCAAGCGAACCAAAAATAAGGAGGTATGATTTAAAATTTGTTGTGTTTAATGGAAGTCGCGAAAAACCCCGTTTGCGGTTGGTGTTGGGTGGACACCCACCCAGGCTGTAAACTCAACCCTATATAAGGGTTGAGTGGGTTTCATCCCAACCTTTTTCTCACCTTAGACACCTTCTCTCTCTACAAGTCGGGTTTTGGTCAAAAATCGTCCCTTCAAGCTCCAAATCGGTAAGCAATTCCTCCTAACTGATAGTTTAGCTTGTTTATCCTTCAAATCTGTGTCTAAATCATCCAAAAGGACCAAGAACATGTGTTTACGGTCCAGGAACTATCCCAAAACCGCAAACACCTTTAAATGGGGATTTAGAGCCTCAAAACCCTTCCAAACCACTTATGGAGCTTAGTTATGACTTAGGGGCTTACATGAAAGGACTTAGAACACCAAAACATTGTCTTTTGAGGAGCAAACATGAGTTTACGGCCCAAGAACACTCTTGGACCGTAAACCCCTATTCAAGAGCCGTGAATACCTCTTAAGGTGACAAATTTGCCCTTAAACACCTTCTATGGCTTGGAATGATGTCTAGAACCAACCATCATTGCATTAGGGACCTTAAACTTGAAGGAAACCATGACTCTAGGAGTTTACGGCCGTAAACCCCCCAAGGATTGGTCCATGGGCCGTAAACTCCCTTAAAGTGGTCAAATGGTAGGGGTATTCAAAACCGGATATCCGAAAATTCGGATATCCGAAAATTCGGATAGTTGATTTAATTAAACTGGATATCCGAATTTCATTAATTTTAAATAAATATCCACATTTGAACATTGGATCCGTAAAATCACCTCAACTCTTAAAATTAATAATAGCAACTATGTTAAATCTTGCGACATAGATGGATATCGATAGCAACAAATAAGTATATGTAGCATTTATTTAATAGTTTTTTATTATAAGCTAACGAACCAGGATTATAACAAACAAATATATAACGATTGTAAATGGAAAGGTTTGCAATAAAAGTTTGGAAAGAATGGTCACGAAAAAGTTGAAAATGGTGGGGAACATTACTCCATTAAGCATGTCAATGTTTCTAATTTCTCATTTTAAAATATTAAAAAATAAAGAAAAATTATTTTTTTTTCGGATATCGGATATCCGAAATATCCGAAACTTTATAAATTCACTATCCGTATCTGAATCCGAAAAACCGGATATCCGAATGGTGCCCTAACTTCCTTCCATGGCTTGTACTTTGGACTAGAACCACTTGTGCTTAACCTAGGACCACCAAAACACAAAAGAAAAGGGTAAGTAAGAGTTTACGGCCGTAAACTCTATGTTTACTGCCGTAAACTCCCCATAATGGTCCATTTGATGATTAAACCACTTCCTATGCCCTAGAATTGAACCTAGCCTAATTCCACAAGTATTGTAAGACCTTTAACCATCCAAGAACACACTACCCATGAGTTTACGGCCGTAAACTCATGGGGGACATGGTTCCAAAACCGTAAACACCCCTAGACACTACTATGTGAGGAGTAAACTCCAATGTGAGTCCATACACACCTTATATGTAACCCTTGGTACTCCTAGCACTTGTAGCAAAGTGTTTTTCATGTAGGAGGACATCCTTAATTGCTTAATTAGTTATTAAATGACTAATTAGATACTTAAATGTATCATTACATGTTAAATAGGATTCGCGTGTGTGGTCAAGTCCTCACTTGACACTTAGCATCCTATACCGTCCATTCATCCGAATCGCCAACGATAGGTGAGTTCATACCCCTGAATTAACCTTTTAAATGATTTTAACTACTTTTATAGGGGGGAATACAAGTTGAACTATACAGTTATTAGATAAATCACATGTGATTAATAACTGTATAGCAAAATAGATTTTTACATGTTATACTGTTTATCCAGATTAAAAGTTTCCAAACCATGTTTTCGAATCTTGTTAAAGTATGAATATCCCTTTTTGATTATTAAAGGTTATCCAAGGTTTTTCAAAGCTTGCTTTACAAAATGACATCGAGTCGTAAATTTCTTATGTATGAAAGTTTTCCAAAGGCTTCATCAAAGTTTCCTTCTATGCTTTTACTTGTTAAATGCATGCCTGTATTTGTATAGTTACATAAATAATGTTTAAAGGACTTAGGACGGCTAGTTCGCCCTATTTCCTTTTCCTCGTTGGGATATGGTCTGGTGGGTATCGGTTATCCGTCTGAAGGTCGTTTAAACATTAGTTATATATCATGTATACATGTATAGACATAAAGGTTTACATCAACCAGTTCATTTCCCTTGGGTAGCAAGGGCATCCTTCCATCCATCATTCATAGACCAGAAACATTAGTAACTATTATAGGAATAGGTACGGAGAATTCCAAAGGCGTCAGTTCATTCATGAGTCTATATCATTATTCCAAGTACTTATAATAGAATTCAAAATACGAGATGCATCTTCAGGACACGGATCTCCCTGTTGTCAAGTTGGTAACCAGACTCTCCTGGAGGGAGAGCGGGCATTATGCATATAGATCTATACGGGACTAACACTCCCACACCCTGACTGCTAGCTACAGTCCCCGGCCGACCAAGCCAATGGGTGACAAATGTCACAGTTATTCCGACGCTTGCAGGGCGTCAAGTACTCTATTGTCAACTAGTATGGTTACGAGTATCTCTAAGTTACCTTATAATTCACGGCTTTAAGGTAACAACAATCTTCACTGTATCTTTGAAACCATCTTAACCTATTTTCTCTAGTATATACCAGGCCATGTTATAAACATCTAAACAACCCACTTAGGATTACCATATATTTTAGACCTTGCTAGCTGTATCGTTCATTTGATACTGTTTGGGGTCTGTGTTTCTTTGTATTAGACCTTGCTAGCCGTATCAAGCATTTGATACCATCTGGGGTCTGTGTTTCTTCGTTTCAGACTGAGCCAGGCGTATTGTTCATTCGATACCTTCCCGGAGTCTATGTTTTACTTATTTTAGACTTTCCAAGGCGTCCCGCCTGAAGTCTATGATTTATTTACCTTTAATCTTTGTGATGCATTCCGCCCGGAGTCTAGATTTTATATACTTTTAGACAGCAGTGTTTTCTGCTGAGGAAAAATACGATTTCCCTTTTTATTTTACTTGAGGTTGTCTCATAACTCCTTTAAAGTAAAAACTATATTTTGATAATGATAAGTTCTTTTGGGAAACTACTCTCTGAACATAAAACAATTAAGCCTTGGTAGAAGGCTGCTTTTATTTAGAAAATATAGGATTTTCTGGAAAGGATTCTAACACTCCGTAGATTCTAAACCACCACCTTTCATAAGGTTATTTTGAATAAAACATGTATTTATACAACTGTCATTAAATACTTATGGACTCACCAACATTAAAAATGTTGATACTCGCTTTCAAAATAACTTGTATCCTCAGGTCAGCGATAGACAGGTACATCCCGGGAGCTTTTGTGGAGACAGTCTAGTACCGAGCTGCATCTATGTTATGTTCTGTAATTACTTTGATATTACTATAACATGTAACCGATGTAAACCTATTACTATTAATGCAATGGTTGTTGTACTTTGATTACTATACTGCGTATGTTGTGATACTTGACATGACGTCATCCACCCCAGAACGTTTCCGTCGTTCCGGTTTTGGGGTGTGACAATATAATTGTAAAAAATCAACTTAAATCCGTTATTGCCGCCACAACATGCTACGGATAAAATTGGAGTTACTGATAATTAAAATTTATTTTTAAAATTACTTTGTTTTTGTTTTAGATGCCTAAGAAACTAATGAATTATCAAGATGCTTCTAGTTTAGCAGTATTCGGTGTTGTTCTTCTTATTTGAAGTTGAGGGTTCAAGTCTCGTTGTGGACATAGATGAATTTAAGAACTAATTTACGAGTAAGTTGTTGGAACTTTGCTTTACAAAATTACAATGTGGGACTTATCCCACATTGGTGAAAGAGAGAACATTTTCCCACCTTATATGTTTTATCCCACCCATTTAATCAAATTGATCAAGTAATGGGTTAAGTGTAACGCCCGTAGATCAGGGCTAGTCAATTTAAAGACGATAAGCGTCAAAAATGAGTTTCTGATAGAAGATTATTTAGAATGAATAATCTTAACTAGGTTATAGTATATGTTACAAGGATTCCGTACATATAAAGAACGTCGAAATCCGAATCATAACGAAGAAGTTATGACCTGTCGAAGTTTCGCGACAGAACCGGCACGACGCTGAATGACGTAAAAAGTGAATTTATGTTAGAGCGATATTTAGCCTTAGCGATCTAAACGAAAGTCGTAGATTTCGTTAAACCAAGAGCGTGCATAAAAGGAACGCCCAAATCTGACTTCGTATGAGGAAGTTATGATTTTTCTAAGTTTCGACTTAACGGTATGCAGCCCGAATACTCGATTTGAGATCGAGCAGTTTTTAGCCGAAACAATCTAAATGAGAATCGAAGATCTCGTTGTTAGTAGCGAAATGATGAAAAGTTAGGCAAGAACGGACGTCAAACGAAGAAGTTATGAATTTATAACGAAGTTTTTCTGTCCCAGCCTTCTAAAAATAAATAATAAAAATAAAAGTCAAAACTAGCCGACGGAGTCTAAATTAAAGTTATAGAGTATGGTCTGACCTTCGCGTGGATATAAAGAACGTCGAAAACGGAGCTCGTATGCGAAAGTTACGCAATTTAGAAGTTCGACGAGTCAATTACGCCCCGCGTAATTTGAGTACGCCCCGCGTACTCAGGCGGATGCAAGTTGCCTGACCGATACTCGAGTGCCACAGATCGACGCATGCAGTGACGTCAAAGTACGCCCCGCGTACTGAGTACGCCCTGCGTAATTTGAGATTACGCCCTGCGTAATCCCAGACCCTCAGCCTATAAATAGAACTCGAAATCAGCCATTTTCTCTTGTTCAAACTCTTCTCTCTCTCTAAGTTTTGCCTCGATTTGCGTGCCAATCATATCCCGAAGCCCCGGTATCATTCCCGAGCCCCGAAGCGAGATCCGAAGCCCCGAGAATCCCGAAGAGCGTTATTCCCGAGCCGAAGCCCTGCCCGCGAGGAGCCGGTTTTTGTGAAGATCTTCTAGATCTACGAAGAGACACTACTTCTGCAAGACGTAGTGTTGTCAGATCATCTTCTGATCAAGTGAGTGTGTAGTCACTTTCATCTTACACATAAAATACGTGTTATGTGTATATTTATATATATTGTTGTTTATATGCATGAGTGCATAGTTACTTTCTTGTAATACATAAATATAAAGTATTAGCTATGAAATATGTGCTATGTGTTATATATTAATTATCTATTTGAGATGGATTTGGAATTGATGTTTTTATACGGGTGTTAAATGATTTAAATTGTGTTTGTATTTATATCTACAAAAATGTTGGGTAGAACATGGGTAGATGGAATAGTTGGTGACGATGCGACTTCGTGCCTATTGAGTAAGCCCAGGTGACTATGAGACGTAGTGCCTATTGTGTAAACCCTGGTGACTATGAGACGTAGTGCCAATTGTATGAACCCAGGTGACTATGAAACGTAGTGCCTATTGTGTAAACCCTGGTGACTATGAGACGTAGTGCCCATTTGTATGAACCCAGGTGACTATGAGACGTAGTGCCTATTGTGTAAACCCTGGTGACTATGAGACGTAGTGCCAATTGTATGAACCCTGGTGACTATGCGACGTAGTGCCTATTGTATAAACCGTGGTAGCAAATGGACTATGTGCCAGTTCCTTAGGTAAACCCTTAGGAATGAATGAAGAAAGTATAATCGATTCTTAGGGTAAAACCTTAACGAAGATAATGGGGATGGGTATTTGGGTTGATTGTTGATAATTGAATATAATAAATGTATTATTGTGGGTTGAAAACCCTATATGCTCACCAGGCTCCCAAGCCTGACCCACTCAGTTTTCTTTGTATCACAGGTATCAATACAAAGACATAATTCACTGAGAGAATAAAGGAGATGTAAATCATTAGTGTAAATAAATGTAAGTTCTGTTTATGCTTATGTTCCTGTATTGACGATGACATCCCAAACGTTTTAAAATGAATAAAATACGTTTCTTCGAAAATGTTTTAATAACGTATTTATCATGTTTTTCTGGGGACAAATTCCGCAACACTTTTATTAAAGAAGTACTCTGATTTTTATAAAGCATAAACAAAGTCGGTCTTTTCTGGCCGTAAAATTTGGGGATGTCACATTAAGCATATTGGGTTTGGGATGTGGTGTTGGAGTAGCCTAATTGGACTCAAAATAGGCTAATATCAAGAAAATATTTAGTGGTCAAAAGATGGGCCTTGGGGTCTTCCTGATTTTTTAATTACGAAATTATTTTTTTTTTATTTTTTATTTTTATTAAATTCGTAATTACTGAATGACATGTATTATGACAGTTATTTTTGGTTTTGAAAGTTTCCAACTGTCATAACTAATACATATAAATACATGTTTTCATTCATCTGAGAGGTGTTACATAAATAATTTTTACACCACAAATTCTCTTGCAAATTCGTTCTTCCTGAAGATGAAGGGAACATAGAAATTTCGACAGATTCAAGATCACTTCTTGGATTGATTGTTGTATCCTCTTGACAAATCCCTACCAGGGAAATTTCTGTCTTAGGACACTGTAAAGCAGACCTCAATCTTTACAATTTCGTGATTATATTTTCTGTGTAATCATCATACAAATATGTTTTCTGTAAATTGATACTTGTATATTTTATATATATATATATATATATATATATATATATATATATATATATATATATATATATGAATTTCGTTTGTTTATTTCAATTTGTTTTGTTGATTGTATACTTCTGTCATAACAATCTAAGACAGAAAGCAAAGAGTGAAGAATGGATCAAAATTCCATCATAAAAAGACATGTGGAAAAGCCTGAGAAATTCAAAGGATCAGATTTTCGGAGATGGAAACAGAAAATGTTGTTCTATCTAACAACTCTTCATGTTTCCAATGTTCTCACTGATGATTCTCCCTCTCCTCCTACTGGTGTAACCACTGTAGAAGGAACAACACCACCCACTGAAGCCCAATTGGCAGAACATCAAAGGGTTGTGGAAACTTGGAACACAAATGAATATAATTGCAAAAATTATATTCTGAATGCTTTGGATGGTTCTCTCTATTATATCTAATCTACCATGACTACTGCAAGAGAGATATGGGAATCATTGGAAAAGAAATACAAAACAGAAGTGGCATGTTCCAAGAAATTCGTGATTAGAAAGTTCATGAATTTCAAGATGGTGGATACCAAATCTGTCCTCAAACAAGTGGAGGAAATTCAAGTCATTGCACATGATCTTGAAGTTGAAGGTATGGAAACTCTAACTTTCTTTTTGGTTCAATCATTGAAAAACTTCCTCCTTCTTGGAAGAATTTCAAACTATATCTTAAGCACTTAAATGATGACATGAGTTCTGAGCAAATTGTGTTGAGAATTCGTGTGGAAGAAGATAACAGGTTGAATGAGAAGGCAAATGCAAATTCCTTGGGACCAAGTGCAAACTTTGTTGGAGAAGCAAATACTTCAAGGACAAAGCACAACAACAAGAAAGGGAAGTAAGGCTCCAAAAACTCTTCCAAAGATGGAAAAAATCATGGCCCTAACAAGAAGAATTTTGGTCCATGTTATGTTTGTGGCAAAACTGGACACAAGGCCAAAGATTGCAGATTCAGGAGGGGTCAAGGAGGAAAAAATGGAGGAAACAATAGAAACAATGGTGGTAATTATGGTGGAGGAAATTATGGTCAAGCCAACATGGTTGAATCACCAAATCAGTTTTTTGTTGTGATTCAAACCAACATGGTTAATAATTGTTTGGATTGGTGGATTGATATTGGAGTCACAAGGCACATTTGCAACTCCCAACCCATGTTTTCTACATACCAGAAAGTCTCAGATTCTGAACCAATGTTTATGGGGAATGGCTCTACTGCAAAAGTTGAAGGAAAGGGAAAAGTAAAGCTACAACTGACTTCTGAAAAGGAACTTGTTTTAAGTGATGTTTTGCATGTTCCTAAAATTACTAATAATCTGATTTCTGGTCCTCTTTTTAGTAACAAGGGATTCAAACTTGTATTTGAGTCTGATAAGTTTGTTCTCACCAAGGGTGGGATGTATGTTGGAAAGGGATATCTTAGTGAGGGTCTCTTCAAAGTTAGTGTCTTACCTTTGTACTATGGTTTTGAAACACCAAACAATGATGTAAACAATGTTAATGTTAATGAAATAATGGGCACCACTAGCCCCTCTTCTATGCATATGCGTGATCCTTTATTTTTGTGGCATTCTCGTTTCGGACATGTCAATTTTCGCTCTATTCAAAGAATGGCAAAACTTGGCATGTTACCAAAATGTTCATTAGACAAAAACATAAAATGTGAGGTTTGTGTAGAATCAAAATTTTCACAACATCCTCATAAATCAGTTGAAAAATCTAATGAAATACTTGGCTTAATCCACTCTTATTTATGTGATTTTAGAGCAACACCTACAAGAGGAGGAAAAAATTATTATATTTCTTTTATTGATGATTGCAGCAAGTATTGTTATATTTATTTGTTAAATACCAAGGATGAAGCCTTGAATTCTTTTAAGAATTACAAGGTTGAAGCTGAAAGACCAAAATCCTAAGGTTTGGTCGAGGAGGAGAATATGAATCCAAAGACTTTGCTGAATTTTGTTCTTTAAATGGTATTATACATCAAACAACTACTCCATATACTCCTCAACAAAATGGAGTGGCAGAAAGAAATAATAGAACATTGAAAAACATGATTAATTCATTGTTAATTAATTCTGGAGCACCACATAATCTGTAGGGAGAAACATGTCTTGCAGCAAATTCAATACTTAACAGAATTCCTCATAAAAAGAGTGATAAATCACCCTATAATCTGTGGAAAGGAAGGTTACCCTCTTACAAAAGGATGAAAGTGTGGGGTTGCCTTGCTAAGGTACAAGTACCTCTTCCTAAGAGGACTAAACTTGGACCAAAAACCACAAATTGCATCTATCTTTGACATGTCATGAATAGTGCAACCTATAGGTTTCTTGTGTATAAATTACATGTTGATGATATCCATAACCAAACCATCATGGAATCAGCAGAGGTTGAATTCTTTGAAAATATTTTTCCTTATAAGGATAAAGGGAAAGAGATTACCTGCTCTAGGAAAAAATCTCTAGATGATGGACTGAATGATACCATTCAAGACAAAAGTTTACAATCAAATGAAGCGAGTTCTTCTAAGGTTCAAGAAGAGAACTTAGAACCCAGAAGAAGCAAACGTGGCAAAATTGCCAAAGATTTTGGACCTAATTACATGACCTTTGTAGTGAATATTGAACCCCAAACATATAAGGAAGTTATGGACTTGTAACATACACATTTTGAAATCGTGTTTTTTATTGAAAAATATTATGTGATTTTGAGTATTGAGTTCTAGCAGATAATTTTTACTAGAAATAAAGTAAAACTATGTTTTGAATCACTTGGAAAATATTGGAAGTCTTATGAGATTCCAATCTAATATTGAAATTTAACGAAAATATAAAATTTTAAATAAGTAAAATTTTATTATTGAAAGTAGTAAAGAATCCCGTTAGAAATATTTAGGCAAAAACCTCATCGAAATCTGAGTTATAACGAAGAAGTTATGACCAATCGAAGTTTTACGACAGAACCGGCACGACGCCGTATAGCGTAAAAAATGAGTTTTCGATAAACTACGTTTATCCTTAGTAATCTAAATGAAAGTCTTAGTATTCATTAAACCGAGAACTTTCATAAAAAGAACGTCCAAATCTGACTTCGTATGAGGAAGTTATGATTTTTCTAAAGGTTCAGTATAGTAGTAGACAACTAAAAACTCGAAATAAAGATCGTGCGTTATTTAGCCGACACAACCTAAATGAGAATTGAAGGTCTCGTCAATAGTAGTACAATGGTAAAAAGACAGACGAAAACGGACGTCAGATGAAGAAGTTATGAAATTTTAACGGACTTTTCCTGTCTCGGCCCGTTAAAAATATAATATTAAAAATAAAGTCAAAATTAGCCGACAGAGTTTAAATGAAAAATGTAGAGCATAATATCACCTACGCATGGATATAAAGAACGTAAAAAATGGAGCTCGTATGCGAAAGATATAGATTTTTGAAGTTCGGAGCACAAACTTCGAAAATTTGACTGCATTCACGACGTGAACACAGTGTTCACGACGTGAACTCAGTAAACGATGTATTTTGAGCCTAGAAGACACACGACAAGCCTAGGGGATGACCAGGATCAAAACCACGACGTGAACATACATGGTTCACGACGTGAGAGTCGATTTTTCGGCCTATAAATAGAAATCGAGCCCTCCGGGTTTATGTTACAAATTCTCGCTCTCATTCACTCTCTAGCCTCTGTCAAGCCCCTTTAACACCCTCCGAAGTCCCGGTATCATCCCCGACACACGAAGAAAGTCCCGACGCTTTGAAGTTCCCAAGAAAATTATATTTTCAAGTCGAAACTCTCCCCGTGTAAGGCCAGTTTTCAACTAAAATCCCCGGTTTCATCGCAGAAAGTCATATTTAGAGCCAAAGTGTTGCCCAAAATATCATTTATTCCTTCGGTTATTTCATGGTGAGTTCAATATATAGGAACAATTGTATGTTATGTGTTATATGTGATATGTGTTTTTCCGTGTTATTATTTCCGCTATTATGGTAGCAAAGTTGTAGCTTTGACCATGTGATCAGTGAAAGGACTTAGATTCACGGTGGTACTGGTATGTAGCCTCTGGCCATGTAGAGCATGTATCGTAAGAGAATGACTTCTATTCTATGGCATTGGCATATGGTTAGACATGGCTATAAGCCTAAAATCTACCAAAATGTTTAATCAGAAAGTGTATGTCTTCTGTGACATTTGGGCCAAAGCTTTATTGATGTATATCAAGTATGGAAATTATTATGTGTCATTGATTGTATATCTTTGAATCAAATCATTGATTAATATGGAAAGCTTGTCGCATGATTCACATATGCTTTTGTTGTTCCTTGTTCCCTTTGCTTCTGCCACATTGAAGTATATATATATATATATATATATATATATATATATATATATATATATATATATATATATATATGGCATGACATTATATTGTATCTATTATTGAACTCACTAAGCGTCACCGCTTACCTCTCTCAATGTTTAACAATTGCAGGCAATAAGCAACATGTATAGTTATATACTGTTGGATGGTTTAGAATAGTTATAATATTACTTTTGTATTTAGGGATCATGTATGTATAAAAGTATAGTATCATGGGTAGTTGTGTAATATATAACACTTTATAATAGTCGGTTTGTATCCAGTAATTTGTAATCACGTTATCAATGTAAAATATTGTTTTTTTTATGAATATGCATGTAGCATGTTTTGGAGTAACAATTATCAAGTATGAAAGTTTGGGTCTTTCAGGACTCTTTTGAAGCTCCTTATTGGAAAGAGGCAATCAAAAGTGAGATTGACTCCATTGTGCAAAATAACACTTGGAAATTGGTAGATTTGTCACATGGGCAAAAACCAAATTGGGCACAAATGGATATTCAAGAAGAAGTTTAGACCTGATGGTACCATTGAGAAGTACAAAGCTCGTTTAGTAGCTAAATGGTATCATCAAAAAAGGGCCAGACTTCTTTGACACATTGGTAGCAATTACAGCCATTCACAATTTGGAAATACACCAAATGGATGTGAAAACTGTCTTCTTGTATGGTGAACTATATGAAGAGATATATATGAATCAACTTGAAAGGTTTATGGTTAATGGTCAAGAAAACAAAGTCTATAAGTTAGTTAGATCACTTTATAGACTAAAACAGGCTCCAAAGCAATGGCATGAGAAGTTTGACAACACATTACTCTCTAATGGATTTAGAATCAATGAATGTGATAAACATGTTTATGACAAACAATACAAGAATGCTTGTGTCATCATATGCTTGTATGTGGATGATATGCTTATAATGGGTACTAATTTGGATGTGATCAATCAAACCAAGAAAATGCTACACTCCTCTTTTTCCATGAAGGACTTGGGAGTAGTAGATTTGATCCTTGGTGTAAGAGTTCAAAGAATACCAGATGGTTATACTCTTACTCAATCCCATTATATTGAAAGTGTACTCAATAAGTTTGGACACTATGATGACAAGCCGGTTGTCATCCCATTTGATGCTTCTAGTCATCTAAAGAAGAATAAAGGTGATAGTGTAGCTCAGTTAGAATATACTCAAGTTCTTGGTAGCTTAATGTATATTATGAATTGTACAAGACCGGACTTAGCATATAGTGTAGGTAGATTGATCCACTAATCCCACAATCCTGGGAAAGATCATTGGTGTGCATTAGTGAGAGTGCTTAGGTATTTAAAGCATATAATGAATTATGGATTGCATTACACGAGATATCCTCCTGTTCTTGAATGGTATTGTGATGTAAATTGGATTTCCAATACTTCAAAGGCAAAATCCACAAGTTGATATGTGTTCACTCTTGGTGGAGCTGCTATCTCTTGGAAATCATCTAAGCAAACTGTGAATACTCGCTCTACAATGGAAGCAGAGTTTGTTGCTTTAGACAAAGCTGCTGAAGAAGCTGAATGGCTTAAAGGCTTCCTATAAGGTATTCCTCTGTGGCCTCAACATGTTACTTCCATTGGCATACATTATGATAGTATGCCTGCTCTTACTAGAGCACAAAGTCATATATACAATGGCAAGTCGAGACACATTAGGCGCATACATATTACAATAAGAGACTTGCTGAAGAATGGAATCATTTCCATTAGTTACATAAAGTCAAAGAAAATATAGTTGATCCCTTGACAAAAGGCCTTAGTAGAGAGCAAGTTCTCTTCACATCGAGAGAAGTGGTCTTAAAGCCAACACAACGAGTCACCACCTAGCGGAAACCTAACCTACCAACATTAAAGATCCCATGGTCTAGGTTCAATAGGACAACTAGTTTGGAAAGACTACAAGAAGCACTAACACAAAGGTATGCTCACTCCTATGATATTTATTTTGTGTTTTTCCGTTGATGATATAGGGATAAATTCTTTATTCTTAATAATTCTGATAACGTTTATAGTGGAATAGTACGGATTGTTCCAGATTAGCATTACCTATGTGAGATGGATATGAGGTCGCATCCTTGGGAGCTGATATGGCTAAGCTCTCTAAAACTCTCATGAAGAAAGGATTGTTCACGACCGAATGAACACAACGGTAAGAAATGATCTATGCTTAGATATGATATGTGTGATACTTCTTGTTTTTTATTTTACTATAAAAAGTGGTTAGTTCAAGACTCTGGTTCACTACCCACAAAGTAGATCTAAGTAGTACTCACTATGAAAGGTTCAAGTTTTACAACACCTATTCAGATGCATGTCATATCTTACTTCCCTTATATGAATATCAAAGTTCACTTATTTTCTATTCAAAGGTGGGGTATTCTTGTAGTTTGAATAGAAAATGTGGGGTATTGTTGGAACTTTGCTTTACAAAATTACAATGTGAAACTTATCCCACATTGGTGGAAGAGAAAACATTTTCCCACCTTATATGTTTTATCCCACTCATTTAATCAAATGGATCAAGTTATGGGTTAAGCATATTGGGTTTGGGTTGTGGTGTTGGACTAGCCTAATTGGACTCAAAATAGGCTAATATCAAGAAAATATTTAATGGTCAAAAGATGGGCCTTGGGGTCTTCCTGATTTTTTGATTACGAAATTAATTTTTCATTTTTTATTTTTATTAAATTTGTAATTACTGAATGACAGGTATTATGACAGTTATTTTCGGTTTTGACAGTTTCCAACTGTCATAACTAATACCTATAAATACCTGTTTTCATCCATCTGTCAGGGGTTACAAAAATCATTTTTATACCACAAATTCTCTTTCAAATTCGTTCTTCCTAAAGATGAAGGGAACATAGAAATTTCGACAGATTCAATATCACTTTTTTGATTGATTGTTGTATCCTCTTGACAGATCCCTACCAGGGAAATTTATGTCTTAGGACACGACAAAACAAGCCTCAATCTGTACAATTTCGTGATTATATTTTTTGTGTAATCATCATACAAATATATTTTCTGTAAATTGATTCTTCTATATTATATATATTTGAATTTTTTTTGTTTATTTTAATTAGTTTTGTTGATTGTATACTTGTGTGATATCATAAGTTAGATTTGTTGTTAAAAGAATAACTAATGAATTAATGATATTTTTCAAACGTTATGTATGTCCAAATCATATTTGTGGAATTTTGTTCCCACAACAATTATTTAGAGAAAAAAATAAAAATACAAGTGGTTTGAGAAATTGAGAGGTGCATTTGTTGTATTCATTTTATTTTGGTATTTGTGGAATGTTATTGTTCTATCATACAAAATTAATTAAGAAGGGAAGAAAATAAAAGACTAACATGTCGACATGTTATTCATCCCATTAAAGTTTTAATATTTAATTAACGTGCCATTCAGACAATTATTTAAATTGGCGTATTTAAAATATAGATACAAAACAAATCTAAAAGCAATATTTTATATTTTATAAAATTAATCTTATAGAGATATCTATTTGTTTATAAAACAACCACGGACAAACAAACATAAACAACATTTATTAGTGTTCATAAACAAACGAACATAAACATAAACCAACATTTATTAATGTTCATTAAGTTTTGCTTATAATTCTACTTACTCCAAATATTGTTGTATGAATAATATAATACCACATATGATTTTATATTATGTTATTAACAAATTTGGTCTTTATATTTTATGGTTTTATGTTTGCAATCCGTGGTTGAAGATTGACACGATCACTTATTTGATGATTCAAATGAAGATTTAAATTTATTCATTGAGGGTTCAGACAATGATGTACAATGATTCATAAGAAAATTTGGCATGATATGATAGTTTAATTATTGTTATATTTTAATTATGTTTTTTATTTATATTATGTATCTTTTTTCAAGTAATGAAATATTTATATTTTATTAATTTTGAGTTTATTAACCATTTTTAATTAATTTTATTTATTTACTAAATCATAGTAATTTAATTTAACAACAAAAAATGAGGTGAAATGAAATGCGTTTATTTTCTAGAATTTTAAAAATAAAAAGAGAGTAATCTTCTCTAATAAATAAAGGTTTTTTGTCATTTGTCACACTCTCATTTATTTTGCCACATGTCATTTTGTGGTTATTTTGAATTAATTTTTATTCCATATGTAATTTTGTGGTTTTCCTATTTTATTAAATTTCATATTGTATTTAAATTTAATAATAAACGCATATCAATTTCATTAATGGACTTTCCTTATAATTTCAAATTTTTAAAATAAAATCTCATTAATTTGCTTTGATTATTTTATCTAAATGATTTGTTTGGATTTAAAAGAGAAAAAAAAACACTTTAATTTTAGTAATTCAATATTTTTCTCATGTTTCTTATAAATTCAAATTTCTCAAATAACTATACATATTTAATTGTATTACGTACACACATGTAATACATGAGGTTTACACCTAGTGAAAAAATAAAATGATCGATGATATAAAAATAATGAAAGATGAAATGTAACCATACATTTCAGTCTAAATAGTCTGAATTTACTCATGTTTCTTATAAATTCAAATTTCTCAAATAACTATACATATTTAATTGTTTTAAATACACATGTAATACATAGGGTTGACACCTAATGAAAAAATAAAATGATCGATGATATAAAGATAATGAAAGATGAAATGTAACCATACATTTCAGTCTAAATAGTATGAATTTACCCTTTGTTGGAAAATATAATTTCATGAATTTAGAATATTTTACAATATCAGGTAAACAAATTATCGAACGTTTTATCGAATAATTGTTTAGCAAATCGAGGCCATTTTATAAAAATAATTCTCATGAAATAAGTGTTTATTTTATAATAAATATCTAAAAATAATTATGCTGTGACAAAACTTATATTTTCCCAATGTCGATTAGCCCAAAAATAATTCACAAATATCTTTAAAAATATACTATTAGAGTTAAGATTAAAAACCCTGTACGTTGTGATCTGTTATTCGAGTCATCCATTTTTTACGCATAACATGAAATTATGTGTTTTTTTATGCTGTTCGAACTTTGCATGGAGGTCGGCGGATAAAAACAAAGTTGAAGTACTCCCCGCCCATGTAATTACTTCCAGCTCACTTCTTACTTCCGACACACCGTGCTCTCTCCTTTCGCCACGTGCAGCAATCATCCCTTGCTTCAAACTCGGTAAACCTCGGGAATATACGACCGTTTCCTACTTGTAACATGTGCTCTTTAACTTGTACCTTTATTTCCTTTTTCCAACATCCAATTTACTAATTATAGTCCGTCTCTTGTGTAGGAGAAGACTCTTTTGGATTAATAATATACTAATATTATTATGCTTATAAAATAAAATTTTATTTTGTAGTTGTACACTTGTAATGACTTATTTAATAATAAAATCACTAACAGTTTCCTAAATTTTGATATTTTCCAAAAGTATCAATTAATTTAAAGGCATACCATTTTCGTGTATACATTGTTACGTTTTCTTTATTTTTTATTACCAGTTTTGCCGGCTCAAAAAAATAGCTTACAAATCGCACAAAAAATCTATCTTTGTAAACAGTGTTTGACCATTAAACGTTTAATGGTAGTTTTATCAGAAATAAATTATATTAATTTGAAGCAGTAAACTTGATATTCTTTTATACTTTTGTATTTTATTTAAAATTTGATTGTTAAAATAAAACATAATTTAAATTGGCTAATACATAAGTAAATATATCGAAATTACTATCTCTAAATAACGTGTATTATATTATGCTAATTTATCCATGAAAAAACGTATTAAACGTATTAAGACATTAAATATTCTCCTACTATTTGTTTCTAATTTTCCTCATACCATATCAAATGTTGACAAGTGGATTAAATGATTATTAATTTCATTAAATGTCTAATTAAAAGTGAGACATGTCAATATTTGATATGGTAGGAGGAAAAATAAAAACAAATGGTAGGAGGATATTTAATTTCTGGTTTTGAAATCAAAACATACTAATTAATAATAATTTTAAAATAAGATTAACCCTTTTACTAAAATTCTCAAAACTCATTTCGAACAAATATAGAATCCAATTAGTTTTTATTTGATTTTTATAATTGTTAGGCTATAAATCCTGTATATAGACAAAAACCCGCCGGATTGTCATTTGCAGCGACTAGAGAACTAATGCATGAAAAAAAAAAACATAATTAATTGGATATCTAATGATATGATTTGATCATAATGGGTGAAACTTTTCCTTCCAAAAAAAAGTTATTTCCATTTAAAATACTTTAAAGCGAAGTTATATTTCATAATTTTAGATTGTAAATATATAACCAAAAATATTGTATACAAAATAACTGTCTGTTTTAAGTCAATCTTTGTTTTATATAATGTATTAGTTGTATTACCTATATATTATATAGGTTAAATAAAAAAATTAAATATCAAAATATAAACATTAACTATTTTTTAAAATTAAATTTTAAAATAAGAAAGAAAAAAACATATTTATTGCAAATTTATAATCGTATATATTAGATTTAATACTTTATTTATATAACTATATGTATTATGTGACCTTTTAATTTTAAAAATAAAAAACACCTAGAAATTGACATGTGTATATTATTTACTAGGTATGAGACCCGTGTATTACACGAGTTTATTAAAAATAAAAATTTAATATCAATATATAAACATGAAATATTTTATAACTAATACTTTACATAACTAAATGTAATATTTTAAAACATTTGCAAAAGAAATTAAATTATTTGGAGTATTTATGAGAATTTATTATCAAATTAATAGGATGATTTTATTTTCTTATATAACCCATTACAATTTTATGGAATTTTATTTTAAGAAAAATGAAAATTCCTAAAAAATGACAAGTGGAAAAAAAAATTATAAAACTGCTACAAAATGACAAGTGCCAAAATGAAGGAAAATATGACATGTACCAAAAAAACTTTTATTTATTATAGATGATGATGATGATTTTAAAAATACAATAAAATGACAAGTGTCAAGACTTATTAGAAATTGATATATGGCAAAATAGATCTTTATTTGTTTTATTTATTAGAGTAGATTTTTTTTACAAGCAATGCATTCCATTAATCATCGCAATATTTCTTAATATATCCTACCTAATAAATAAATGTTTTTTTTATCATATGTCATCACCTAATTCAATATGCTACATCACATTTTTTTAAATTTTTTAAATTTCATTTAAATCCACTTGGCAAAATGTGGGTTTTCTTGGCTTTGTCATTAAATTATAAAAAAATATAATCTAAAAATATAATAAAGAAAATAAAGAAACCTAAATGTCTCCATGAATTCTGACCTAATTTGTTAATTAATGTATTAAATTCAATTTAAATTAAAATCAACATTTTAATTAAAAAAATATAATTTTTGATCAGACCCTTTCGAATTTACGATAATTTGCAGAAACCTTACAAAAATTGATTCATTCACGTCTGATATTGATATTCTTTCGAAATTCAGTTTTGTAAATTATTAAACATATAAATGCTTAACTATATATATATATATATATATATATATATATATATATATATATATATATATATATATATATATATATATGGAAAAGTAAATATGTGACTATCATGTATGTAATATTAAGTATAGAACCATCAAAATTGACTTCATTTTTTTTATTAAAAAACACAATTTATTTCATTGTTAGTTTCTTATTATTGCTTTTTGAGCTCATATTATTTATTATTTCATTATTTATCTCCAGCATCTACATATTTCGAATGTGTTGTTTATATTAGACCTCTAGTAGGCTTCATAACTTTCTTTGACACCTACCATATATGTATACTTGCATGGTTCTTTTTGATATGTTATGGGAAGAAGTTTATTCGGTTTTTTATGAACAATTTCAATCTTTCACTATAGTTTTCTATATTAAATTTGAATATGAAGATGTATAGGTAGTTGATAATGTATTTTTATACATAGTTTGTGGTGCAAAATTAAATATTTAAAACTCTATAAAAATATGTACAACATCTGGTCTAATAGAGAATAGAAAAAAGATGGTAGAGAGATTTGATTGCATTTTGTTAAAACTATGTAGTTTTTGATGGTACTATACCTAATATTAGGTACGTAACAGCTATATATATATATATATATATATACACACTCGTGTATTAAACGGTTTCACACATAATTTTTATAATATTAAAAAATAAAATATGTCGATATTTTATACGAAATACAAAGATATACTATTTAATTAAAAGACGATTGTGTCAATGTCACTGTACCAAAAAGTATTTAGTTTATTTATTTTTTATTTATTTATTTTCCCGTTTGTAAAGTTTACAAAAACCTCTAATGAAAGTCTTCTATAGACACCTCTCTCCTTCTTCTTGAGTTGGCCAGACCCTGTAAACACACTCTTTCTCTCTCTTCAAGCTTTCTCTCTCCCAAAAACTAAAAAATATAAAACCCTTTATGTTTCATGTGTTCCCAATACATGTTTAACGTGATTGAACCGATACGCTCCCTTTAATCAATCCTTTCTCTCTCTAAAGTCAACATGCACAAACCTCTGTTGATCCATTTATTTATATGAAAATTCCTTCATTCTTCATCATAAAAGCTATTGACTTTTTAAGGGATCGTTCAGAGTAACATGAAGAACAACGAAGAACAATCTCGATCTCTGTTTGGTATTTCTCTCTCCGATCGACCAAAATGGCAACAATTTCTCATCTGTTCTTCGGGGTTTTTCTTTGGGTATCTCGTTAATGGTGTTTGTGAGGTAATTTTTATCAAAGCCCTCTGTATTTTCCTTGAAGATTTAGGGGTTTTTCATGTCTTTTGTGTTTTTTCTTAACTAGCTGCTTTTCTGATAAAATAATTTCATAAACCCCTGTTATATTTCGGTATATTTTCATTAATTTGTTGTTCTCTAAACGCGCATCTTTAATTTGCTGATATTATTCAAAAACTTAGGTGTTGTATAAAAATCCATATTTGTTCTGACGAATCTTTCAAGAATTGGGTGTTCTCCAAAACCCCAATTTAAACCAGACACGATATGCTGAGAATTTTCAAGAATTGGGTTTGTGTGGGTTTTTGGAATTTTTCTTGAGGACGTTTATGGTTGCATGCAAGACCTCAAGAAGTTTTCCTTCATAATTTTGTAGTATATTTTAAGGTTTTAACTTTATCTTGATTTTTTTATTTTCCCCTGTACTTTTTGATCTAATTTTTTACAAACAAGTTAAATTCTTGATAACTGGCTTGAAGTTTTTGTTGAATCCTAAATGGGTCCTACACAGCTTATCAAAATACTTCCTATCTCAATCTGGTATCAAGAATTATTCGATGATAATATCATCGTCTTTGTTTGAGGCTTTGAGATTTAATTTTTAATAATTAAAATTAATTTGCAAAAAATAGTATTTTGGAGACTTGGACTATCTTTTGGACGCCGGCTAATGCACATCAGTGCAATCGAATTATTCTTTGGTTGTACATTTTGGTGTAAAATGCACAAATCGGACGAAAGGTACAACTAGTACTGCGTGGAGTACAGTTTGTCATGGCATTATTTCGTCTGGGGGAAAAGAATATTTTTTGGGAGTGATTGTACATTGTTTAAAGAACATTCATTTTCGTGAAAGAAACAATACATCAAGCGGAATATAGTGCGTTCTTTTTGGATATTTGTTAAACTTTTGGGGAAATTTTCTATTAGTTAATTTTAAATTGTCAACTTGTTCGATCTTTTTACATTTAAAAAAATATTGACTTTTGTGGGTAAACGCTTATAATGATCAATTTGGAACTCTTCAATTGTGTCGATGTTTGTATTGTGTGATGGTGCCCACTTAATTTGACTCCAAAAAACAAGAACCTAATTTTTTAGTTTGAAGGTTTAAAGTCTCAAACTTGGTGCTTTCTAAGTTCAAATTCCACATAATTCCTAGTAATTTAATCTGTAAAATGTATATATATAGAAATTTAATTCTTAGTATTCTAAGTTCAAATTCCACAAGAGCCTAATTTTTTAGTTTAAAGTCTCAAACTTGGTGCTTTCTAACTTTAAGTTCAAATTCCACATAATTCTTAGTATTTTAATCTCTAAAATGTATATATACAGAAACTTAATACATAGCTTAATGTAGTAGTTTATTTTCTGCAACTGGAGTGATAATATTTGTCAATTATATACTTCAAAAACAAATAATTTGACCTCGAAAAGTCAAAACTCGAAATTGGACTTTTATTTTCGGAATAATCAATATTATTTTTTGTGTGTTTCTCATTGCTCATTGATTCTTTTCAGGAATATGTATACAATCGACTTAAATTCAGGTCAGTTTTTTCATCAAATTGTTTATCTAGCTAATTATTAAGCCATGGTTTTGCTAAAAAAATTCAGAGTTTTTAAATTTCTTTTTGTTTTGTGTAGTTATGGCTGGTATTTTACATTCATTCAAGGATGGGTTTACCTTGCTTTAATTTACTTGCAAGGGTTCACCACCAAGCAAATGGTGAATCCATGGAAGACATATGTGAAGCTTTCAGCAGTACTCATGGGTTCTCATGGTCTCACCAAAGGGTCTTTAGCTTTCCTAAATTACCCTGCTCAACTCATGTTTAAATCCACCAAGGTAAAATCTTACATCATAAAGTTGGGACCTTTTTTGTATCCCAGATTTAAGAAATCCAAAATTTTGATGTCATGGAGAAAACAGTCAGATTTTTTTTTCTGTGCATTGTTTGGTTGTACGATGAATTATTATTTGATATATTGGAACTGTGATGAAAATGTTTCAGGTTCTTCCGGTGATGGTCATGGGGGCGTTTATCCCTGGATTGAGACGAAAATACCCTCCACACGAATATGTATCCGCTTTACTTCTGGTGGTGGGTCTAATACTATTCACACTTGCGGATGCAAATACTTCGCCTAATTTTAGCATTCTTGGTGTTGTTATGGTTTCTGGTGCTTTGATCATGGATTCATTTCTTGGGAATTTTCAAGAAGCTATCTTTGCAATGAATCCCAATACAACTCAGGTGATTTAGGGTTATTTTTTATGATGTGGATGGGGAGGGTATTTAAGTCTTTTGCACAATCAGTAATCCCTATCCCAACTTGCCCATCTTTTTGGGTGCGAGTCCAATTGGTAGTTCCTAGGGTGTGAATAAAGCAACCAAGTCAGAAAAAAGTAGAGTTTTTTTTTTTTTTTTTGGTATTGAAATTTTGGTTTTCTTGTGCAGATGGAGATGCTATTTTGCTCAACTGTTGTGGGTTTGCCTTTTTTGATTCCTCCAATGCTTTTGACAGGGGAATTATTCAAAGCTTGGAGTTCTTGTTGGCAGGTTGATTATTACACTTATCTCTTGATTAAACTTTTCAAGTCATCCGTAGTAGTTTCTGAATTCAAAATAGATACGGACTTTTTTCATCAAAATGATATCGTTTTTGTCTTATTCTGATACGTGTTATACTATTATTTAACATATCTGTAAGAAGTGCCTTTTAAACTGTCGAGATTTTCCTGTTGAATTTGAATTTTAAAACTTCTTGGTTTGACCTAAAAGGCCAATCCTGTCAGTTTTCAAGTTCACTATAGTTTGAGTTCTATACAGGCACAAGACATTTGCTTTGTGATTGATGTCACAGGTGTATAATGATTACTGCAGTTATCACAAAAGTCTTGCAAAATATTTAATTTGAAGTTTAGGTCAAACATCTACTTTTTAAAGTCGATAATTGATACAAATCATCACAGATTTTACCCCTATGGTTACATATTGTGCCAACTTGTAGCAATGTGTAGAGTATCTTTGAAGAAATTATGAAAATTTTTCAAGATTCTATTGTCCAATTTGGACTTCTGAACATTATTATTTTGACCGAAAAGTCAAAACATGACCTTTGACCAATTTTGTTTTGTGGGTGCAACTACAGCATCCTTATGTCTATGGCGTGTTGATATTCGAAGCAATGGCGACATTTATCGGGCAAGTTTCCGTCCTTTCGCTCATTGCCTTATTTGGAGCCGCCACCACTGCCATGGTACATTCTCTTTAACTTTGACTTCTTAACATTTTCATTCACCAAGGATGCTTTTGGTTTGTGGATTCTGGCAGAATTGGAATCCAAGATTCCATTCCATGGCATGTTTGAATCCGACGGAATTGGAATCCGAGATTCCATTCCGTCGTATGTTTGGCTGCCAAATCGACTAAATCAAATTTCATCATATTGCTTCAAATTCCATGTGTGATGGATTTCTTATGGTGGGTGGGAGGAAATTCATTACGATTTTTTTTTCATTATTAAAACCCTCATTATATGTGTACATAATATTGAAATAAACAAAAATAAAAAGTGAAATTTTATAAATTACTAAATTTTTATTTATTTAATTTCGTTCCATATTCTAGCAAACCAAACACATGATAAATTCCAATTCCTTTGAAAGATCTCATTTGTTACGAAAACAGTTTGTAACCAAATAAATTGGTGGTATATCACATCACATGATCTGATGATCATCCATCACGTGTTGTACTTTGTGTTACTAAACTTGCACCAAATTGCATTTGATAGATAACAACGGCTAGAAAGGCGGTGACATTGTTGCTATCTTACTTGATCTTCACAAAGCCATTAACAGAGCAACATGGGACTGGTTTGATTCTAATTGCAATGGGAATCGTGTTAAAAATGATCCCAGAGAACAAACCAACTCCAAGAATGGTTCAGAAGAGGAAAGAAGTGCCTTTGGGTAATAATGATGAAAACAGAAGAAACGAAGAGGAAGAGGAAAGGAGACCTTTGGTTTAATTCTTATATATATATATATATATATATATATATATATATATATATATATATATATATATATATATATATATATATATATATATATTATTTTTGTGTTTAGGTAAATTTTATTTGGTTTTGTGGGCATGAACAATAATGGAAAAAGGGTCTATTGGGTACATTAGGTTTTAAGTCCATTATAATGATTTTATTTATACATATTGATATAAGCATCTTCAAAACGCATATGCATAACAAATGTAGACACAGCATATGCATAGAACATGGGTTGTTTAAAAGTTTCTATTTTGAGAAAGAAATACCACAAGGGGATTTTCAATAATGCAATTTAAGAAGAGAAAGGCACAAGTTACAAAAAAAGTTGTTGCAGTAAGATATTTCAAGATCCAAATTCCATGTCAATGAATCGTAAATAACTCCCCCAGTCAACAATACATAGGTTGTTTAAAGTATCTATTTTTAGAAAGAATTTCTACAAGAGGATGTTCAATAATGCAAGTTACAGAAGTCAATACACAAGTTACAAGCCAAACAAAATTGTTAAATTTATAGTTTCCATTTTACTTATTTATATATTTGTAAAGAGTGCATATGCATATATTTACTTTATTATATCAGTGAAATACATGGAAACCCATTAGATATTTTCAACAAGAAATTTCGTAAAAGGAGTTGTAAAAACCATTCAATCATATCGAGTATCGACATTGGATAGATTTCTTGGTCAAATTATGTAAAACAATCAATTTCGAAAAGCAAAGTAGTTTCTAGTAACGACTTTTAAAGTTCAGTTGTTGTATTATGAAATCATGTTGTACAATTACATGTCCTCTGAATGACATGAGTACATGATTGTTGTTTGATATTTATCTGTGATTTAATGCGGTTCCTACCTAATTATGAATTGGTTATTTGATTTAATACGGCTCCCACCTAATTATGAATTGCTCTATCACCATTGTTTTTGACAACTACGATGAAAATAATAATTAACCTATTTAACTGAAAGGAGCTTCTCGATTTGTTGTTTCCTTCCTCACCTTGAAACAAATTATCACGTCTTTATTACTACTTTGCATGTGAAAGGATTTGCAAAGTGTTGTTTTTGAGATAACTTTATAGGTAATTCGGTATCATGATTCATAACTTTACAAGAAAGATACGTATATTGTACAAATGGATATCCATTATACTAATTACTTGACAATTGGTTTCAAAGTTTGTTTAGTGTCGCTTTTGAAACTTTGATTTTTTAAGTGGGAGACAAAAAGCTTACGTCCAAATGTTTTCTTTTTTTTTTTCAACATGAGTTTTGGGACCATGTTTAATTCATGATTTATTTATTTATTGTAAATTAATGTTTTTGATGTATGGCGCTCTTTATTTAAACAACTAAAGTATAATCTTTTAAAAAGAAATGAACGTTTTATGCTATGTATATTAATAAAGGGAAAAAAAAAAGGAAACTCCATTGCTATTTCTTGCACAAGTGTCTAATTTGAAAGAGAAATTCCACAAAAGGATGTTCAGTAATGCAAAATACATGAGTCAACGAACAAGCTGCAAGCCAAAAAGAATGACAAAACAAGATGGGTCATGTACATATAACCTCACCAGCCAAATGTAACATGTACTACACTTAATGCACCTAGTACAAGTCAAGGAAGCATTGGCACAAGGAAAAATCAGCATAATGCATTGGAATCAACCCCCAGCCAAAAAATCATAATCAAAGTAGCAGGTGATGATAAATCTTTTGATTCTATTTGTTAGAAGATAGAGTTGCCACTAATCCAGTCAAAGGCAGGTTTTATTTTAATTGCCTTGGCTTAAAGCTAATTGTAACGCGTGTTCTGCTTCTTTTAAAAACTGCTGAGTGAGTTGTTTTTGACCTCGCCTGTATACTATGCTCGACCATTTGTTTTGACTGATTTCTTGCTTCTTTGGTGCCCCATTGCTTCAATAAGAAATTACCAGAAAACAAGAAAATACAAAAACCATTCAGCCATTAAAAAGAAAATTTTGTCAAAACTACAAGTTAATTATTCAGCACTTGAAATCTCGTACCTTTTTCCTTCTTTGTGTGTATTATTGTAGCAGTAGACCTTCTCAAGTATTTGAGTATCAGAATCTTCTGTTCTAGAGCCCTCTTCTAGATCCATCATCCTTTAAATTTCACAAAATCGAGAAGAAAATCTTTTTCAATTCTTTCAAACTAAAGGGTTGTTTCTTTTTTTTTTTTTATTCCCATTAGCTTCTATACACTACAGATAAAGTAGCTGAATAGGTAATGATGTATGTCTGGATAAAAAGGTTTTTCTTCTAGACTGAATAAACAGTCTTAATGTAATCGAAACTAAATGACCATTTTACCCTCACATTCTAAAAAAAATCACAATATTCATCAATTTAAATGTGGGTGGAGTTGGAAGGAATAAAGAAGGGAAAAAGGCTAGTGTCTAAATACATCAAACCAGAGTTTTTTTGGCTTAACCTGTTATACCATTCTGTCCAGATTAAGTCAAAAAGAAACAGCCATGCATAGCTGTCCAGACTCCAGATTAAGTGCTTAACACATTAAACTCATTAAAATAAAATTAAACATCATTTATTCAGAAAGAAAAAAAAAATACCTTGTATTTAAAAGATCAAAAAGCAATTGTAGGGCGCCCGAATCCCCACAAGCTTCCCATGTTGCTGCACGAACTTCTACATCTGATGGTTGCCTCTCCCCATCTGAACCAACAAGCTTTAAACAAAATATATAGATTACTCACACGATAATCAAAATACAAATTGTTGTGTTGATATGTTAAATATGGTTATAAAAACTAGTGCTAAATGTTAGAAATAGCAACGTGCTTTCATTTATTTGTGTATTTCTTTTCTTTCTAATACATCATAGCACTTCCATTTTTTTTATTATACTTTTAAATTTTTACCATGTGAAAATTGATTTGTATATAGATGATATTTGCTATAATTTGTTAGATTTTTTGAAGCACAGTGTTGTAATAAAGCAGAAATATGAGTGCACCTCTTGAAGCAACGATGTAACCTTATATATCTCATCTTCCCCCATGGCTATAGTCCTTAAGCAAGTTAAGAACTCTTCGGGAAAAACAAGCTTGTTCAAGTAAGATGGAGTCTTTCTTTGACCACTCCAACTAAAATTGGGAACTTCATTTTCTTTACATTTACCATTTGTTTCTTTTTTGTTCGAGAAGAACCCATGATCAAGTAAAGTTTTTGATAAAAGACACCTCATTTCAGCTTTCTGTTGATTATAAAAATGTAGCATAGCATCATAAGTAAAACCATCACAGTATTTATATTTTATAGTGATGAAAATTGGCAATATAATTTGTACTAACTTGTGCTTCTAGAAGTTGTATTTTGGTTTCAGAAAACGGTACATCCTTGATAGCTTCAGCTGGATAGTGAAGCTGTGAAAGAGTAAATATGGTTACGTAAGTTGACCATATTGCCCTTGAGAAATTAACCATGAAAAGATCAATAAATGGGATTCAGTTTAATGACATTAGATACAGGAGAAGATTACCATGATATAGTCATCTGGATTATTATCCATGACAAATCCATATAAGTATAGAAGTTCCTGCAATTAAAATACCAGAATAGTATCATAAAAGGAAGAAAAAAAAATGTATAATGGTGGTGATGATTGTACCTCATTTCCTTTGTTACCATAGCTAATTGATATCTCTTTCCCACTTTGAAGACGAGCTTCTTCGACTATATTAATGCAAAGGGCAAAATGGTCTTTTAACATCAAAAAGTCGTTTGATTGTTCTAAAAAAAATTTATAATTACCGGAAAGAAGATACATGGACAATGGAACACCGGTTGCTGATCCTGTTCCATCAACTTCCCATGTTGCAGCAGCCTTTAAATCTGTTAAGTTGTGGAGTATTTTACATAAAAGTAACTTTGGGGAGCTTATTTACAAAAGCTTTATAGGCAAGGGCTTATTAGCAAATAGGTAAAAGTTTAGGGACTTCAGTGGAAAGTACCATGGTTGCAAAAGTCAATGCCAGGGACAAGACCCTCGACCCAAACAGTTTCTTCTTGTATAGAAGAAGAATCGACCCCATTTTCGACTTCATGTTCTGAAATTTAATGAGTAAATATAAGTATTTCACTTTTCTCATTATTAAAATCATATTTAGAAAGAAAACTCACTTTTGCCATTATCACCATTAGCCAACTCTGAATTGGAATCATGATTCTGTTGCTCTTCTTGAATTTGGGGAAATACATAAGAACGAGGAAGTGGTATACTTAAAGCACGTGTCCAAAATATTGAATTCGCCCTATAATTATAACAACAAGGAGATAATCATGGGAAACTTAAAAAAAAAAAAAAAGGGTTGAATGTAAGAATTAGCAATGTACTTTCAATGATTTGTTTGTTATAGCATCCTACTTTCATTGATTCCTCTTACAATATTGTGCTTTTAAAAATATACCCAATTATAGCAATGTCATCAAAATAAAAAGCAATTTTCAATGCTACAATAAGAAAACATTTAAAAGTACAATGCTATAAATAGGTAGATTTTCCAAAGTACAATGCTTTGATAAGAAAAAGATTGAAGGTACAATGATGTAATACAAAGAAATGAAAGCAGGATGCTATAATACACAAATATATTAAAGTACATTGCTATTTCTTGCATTTAAATTAAATCCATAACTTTTAGAGAAAGATTTGTACCAAAGGAAGTCACGGAAAGAAACTTCACTACAAAACAGAAAAAAAAAAAAAAAGGTAATTAAAATTAGTAAACGGATGAGATTATAGTTAACTGTTTATAAGATAGGTAAAGAGAGGAATGTTTATATAAAGTAAACAGTAATGAAGCGTAATACCTCAATAATGGAGAAGTTTAGATACACATATTTCTAAATGAAAATTTATGTTATTAGTATAAAAAATATAATGTGCACCTTTCTAAGTCACCATCAAGAATCAAAAGCTTCTTCATCAACTTTTTCACTTTATCATCATACAAGGACTGCAAACTCTTCTTCTGTAACATAAACCCTATGTTAAATTCACAAATCTTAAGTAGCCAACAATATTAAAGATACATGTTGTAAGATACTACAACATTGTACTTTCAATTTTTTTCCTTATTAAGATATTATACTTTGAAAAATCTACTCAATTATGTTTAGATGACATTGCTACAATTGTGTATATTTTGTAAAGTACAATGCTATAACAGGAAGGAACAAAAGTATGATGCTATAATAAACAAATAAATTAAAGTATGTTAACTTTTCTTGCATTTAACCCTAACTTGAATATTTTCATAAAGTTGTTGGGTAGGATAATTTAATTAATATTAAAAATAACTATGTGCACTTTTGTGTTAAAGAAACAACCAAGAGTTTAAATTCTATTTTAAATCACACCTGCAATTCGGTTGCTTTAAACAAAGTAGTTCCTTTTAGCTCCAAAAGCTCATCTTCAGAGAACCAAAGTGGGTTCCCGAAACTAGTTGGAAGTATATCAAGGTACCTAATATTTCCATTTTTTGCTCAATATATGAAAATCTAAAAAGAAATATATATTTATATATATAAAAAAGTGTAACTTGTGTTTATATACATACGGTTTCCATGAAGAATTCTTCCTTATAGATTCAAAAGTAAGAAACAAAAGTATCAAGAATCTGTCATCCACTTCTCCTTCCTCATACAACGCTGAACATACAGGTCCAAGTATTGGATCTTGTAATACCCTCATTGGAGTTATAGCCAAATTAAGAGGAACCACCAGTAAAACTCCTGAAATAATTTCAAAATAAGAAGATTTGACAGAGTGCAAAATTGATTATTAAGGTTTTGCAGTATATCCGAACACTCGTTTGACTTCAGTTATCATTCAATAAAGAACAAAAGAATTTGATTTCAACAGTTCAATTATCACATAATCTCAATACGATAATAAATCAGAAGGTGATGAAATAAGTTTCAAATTACCATCAGTAGCGCCATCAGATGAAAATACGCCAAACCCTCTGTTCGAATCGCTGTATTTGATGTTACAACCGCGCAATTCCACTCCATTCAACTGTGTATTTTACAAATATTCGAATAATGTATCAAATAATCAGAAATTATCACACGAAAACTAAATAGAGAGGATCAATAATAAGCTAAGAAAAAGTACATAGAATCTTCATGAGTCTACCTTTAACCATTCAAGAAGCAGTTGAAGCTTTGCTTCTTCAGAGCTCCCCATGGCTGCGAATTTCACTATTTTTCTTGAGGGGTTTTAGTTTTTCAGAAAACAAATTCCACTTTGTTGACGAAGCCCTTCTACTTTTCTTTAATGACCTAACAGTCCTTGTTTATTAGTGTGATATCTACCAAGCACCCATAGTAGGATTGTGAAACGTGTTGTTTCGGGTTCGTGTCATGTTGAAACAAATGGATTGAAAGGACTTGAACCTAACCTAATCTATTTAATTATCGTGTCGTGTAAGCCTATTTATTTTCGTATCGGGTTTGGATTATGGTTAGACCTTGAAATATGTTGTGTCATATGAGGTCGAAACACTAAATATGTTGAAAGAGTAGAAGTTAGGTAGATAGAAAAAAAAAAACTGAAAAGAAAATAGCAGTTCGGAGACGAAATGGCTAGACTAATAGTAAGTTTAGAATGCAAAATGAAGAGAATAAAAGTTGGAGACGCAGATTGACGAGATCATGAGGAGTAGGGAGTAACTGAAGGAACTTTGCACTTTGAGATAGAATAGATAAAACTGAAAATGAAGTCTTTATATTACAAAATGATTCAATCCAAAGTTTTTCTTTTATGTATGGTTTTGATTCTATTTTTTCTAGTTTATCTAAAAAAAACTTTTAAATAAATAAACAAGTTATGTTTGAATTGACATTTTCCATATTAACTTTACTTGTTTAATTTTCATGTCAGTTTATGTTAACAGTATCCTTGTATAACTTACAATTATGATGGTAATCGAGTAGTAGCCTTATTAAAGTTTTTGTAGTGTGATTGTACATTTTCTATAAACATTGTCTATCGGTAAGTGTTTATTTCTTTTTTCATACCTCCTCTATTGAGTTCGAACCTCTCTATCATCAAAAGTCAAAACTCCCAATCATTTTAAAGGCTCCACCGACCTTCTGTTTCAACCTTTTTCTTTATTTTTATTTTCTTCTTGTAGTTATCAAGTTAATTTTTATAAAATTGCAAAAAAAATGATCCCTACAATTAGTAAAATTATATGGTTTTGGTTAAAAAAAAATTGTGGTGCACTACTGGTCTAAAATTAGATCTTTTTATTGGTTTTGGTCCATATCAACTTAAAAAGATGATTATACCCCTTATATTTATTTTTTTATTTTTATATTAACTTTATTGATTTTAAAATTAAAAATTATAAAATGGCCTTCCTCTCTCTCTCTCACACACACACACACAGAAAAACACACACCTAATATCACCTCGAATGCAACCACCATTCGCCAACACCATTTGTCAACGATCTACGAATTCTTATGTTGGAAATCACCAGATATAGCCTGAAAACCTTCATGCGCCATCGATCTGTTCGTACATCAATGTGATAACCCAAAAAATACATGTGACATCCCCATTTTCACGGCCAGAAAAGACCGATTTGTTTATGCTTTATTTGAAACTTAGATTATACTTTTAAAGAAATATGTTGCAGAATTTGTTCCAAAAAATATGATAAGTAAATTATCAAAGCATTCCCGAAGGAATGGATCTTCATTATATTAAAATGTTGGGTTGTCATTGTCAATACAGTACATAAGCATAAACAAAAATAATACAGACCTTACAACATCTATTATTCTAATGGCCTATAGTCCAGAGATATCTCATCAGTTCAACACTCCTGTGCTCTCTTGCCAGTACCTATAATACAAGAAACTGAGTGAGTCAGGGTTGGGAGCCTAGTGAGCACATAGGGTTTTCAACCCACAATAATTAAGTTTATTAATTTCATCAAATCATTCAACTCGATTAGTCGTTCCCGTTATCCTCACTTTCTGTCCCTAAAGCATCTAATTCAAGGGACCTAACCTAAGGATCATCATCGGGAAGACAATACTTCTTAGGGGATTCCTCAGCGATATATGTCAGTAAGGCAACCATGAGGGAAATGGAGTACATCTGGTGAACATGTAGTTCAAAAACACCTATAGATTGCGAGCTTGTCAGCGTTCCATTAGATTGTCTAGAATAGTTTGTGGTCGTCATCTATACTCCGCTAGATGATTGGATCAGCTTAAACATCGAGGCCTCTCATCATTTATTTCATCATCTATATCATCTACCCATCTTTACCCATACATAATTATAGGTATAAAATACATATATACAATATAAAATACATATTGGTGTGTGCGATGCAGTCAACTCGAGCTCTTCCCCTTAGAACTGGAAGTATCTGAAACATAAACTAGAAACCGTAAGCACAAAGCTTAGTGAGTTCCCCCAGATTACCACATACTAAACATAAAATAAACATATAATGGGCCCCGCCCTATCACCGGGCCTCGCCCGGCATCGATCCCCGCTCGGTAATAGATCGGGGCCCCGTTAGCATACATATAGCATATATCAAATAAACACATACACATGCAATAATCACATAGATACATGGCATACAAATAGTCATCAGGCTCCTCCCGGCATCTGGCCTTAACCCGGAAAGCATATAAACACATACACATGTCACGAATACATCTATCATACTATCATAACATAAACATGAGCCGACATTGGTGTTGTAGCACTCGGTTCCTGGTAAGGCCCCAGTTGTAGCACATGCAAGAGTCACGAAGACTTCGATCCGATGCAGGAGGCAAGGCCCCAGTTAGTCCGGACTCCGGTCCGGTGTAGTTAGCCGGACTTCGGTCTGATGTAGGGGGCAAGGCCCCAGTTATTCCGGACTCCGGTCTGATGCAGTTAGCCGGACTTCGGTCGGATGTAGGGGCAAGGCCCCAGTTAGTCCGAGCTTCGGCCCGATGCAGTTTCCGGATTTCGGTCCGATGCAGGGGCAAGGCCCTAGTAGTCCGGAATTTGGTTTGATGTAGTGGGCAAGGCCCAGTATGCGCTTTATATGTTATTATATGGTATGTGGTAGATTGGGGGAGCTCACTAAGCTTCGTGCTTACAGTTTTCAGTTTTGGTTTCAGGTACTTCCGGTAGAGGAGGGAAGAGCTCAGGATGATCGCATGGCACACACCATATTTAGTCAGCCTGGGATGTTTCACTCTAATAATAAGATTATGTTTTGAATTAATACTCTGGTTTTATGTTAAGAATTATGTTATGGTTTGACAATCATGGTCTAAGTAATGTTATCCAAACGAAATTTTTAATCCTGATTTTTGGGTCGTTTCATGAGTTGTTCTTACAACTCGGCGAGTCGGATGAAGGTTCATTCGAGGATGTTTTAGAAGGAGAACTCGTCGAGTTGTTGCTAAACTCGACGAGTAGGGGCGTGAAGAAGGGCAGATGAAAGGATAGGGACTTGACGAGTTGGCGGCCTAACTCGACGAGTCAGATCAATTGGAAGTTAACTTTGACTTTGACTTGGTCATGGGTAAAAAAGTCATTTTACCCTAAGAGTAGTTATCAGTATCTGATTATGTAACAACCCAATTTTCACGTCCAAAAATGTCATTTTTAAATCAATACTTTGGAAAACATTTGTGAATAAAAATCATTTGATCATATCATTTCATAAACATATTTTGTGTCTGAAAACCAAAACATAAAAACAACTATAATGTCAGAGTACAAAATCCCAGAATAACTCATGGTGCGGAAGACAATGTGCGTGCATGATGTGCCGCTACCGCGCCAGCTCCTTCCCCTTCGATGAAGAGGTACCTGAAAACAAAACTGTAAAATGTAAGCACGAAGCTTACTGAGTTCCCCCATCGTACCACATACCATACAATCACATAACATACAATTACTATCAGGCATATCTGGGTGCCCGACCTACCCCTTCGGTCCTTTCGAACGGATACTGCCTAACATATCTGGGTGTTGGCCTCCCCTTCGGTCCTTTCGACCGGATACTGGGGACTAATTCACCCCTCTACTACTACCACATAACATGTATCACATAATCACATTCGATCTAACATGACTGGGCATGGCTACCCCTTCAGCCCTGTCGACCGGTGATCTCGGGGACTATCTCCCCTATAGCTACTAGCATATAACATATCATACTAGCACGTAACATATCAGATAATAGTAAACCTAGATGATATCACAAAGACCATCATCTAACATACGTCTCCTACTGGTGGGCCGACATTGTGGTGTAACACTCTAAAAATTTCAAACAATTTAAACTTTTCAAAAACAACCCGGTTTCATAAAGTTATTACAAAAAGGTTTTCAATACAATTACTATTAGAGTCTTCCCATAACCACATCATAAAACATAATCATGAGGAGCGGTACGATCACGCCTTTGCCTTGCCACGGTCTCCTGAAGAACCTGAAAAACATTAAACCACAACTGTAAGCCCGAAAGCTTAGTGAGATACCCCCAAAATACCAACCACATATACCATACACGCACAACATGCCATATCATAACAGAACACAGAACAGCCATGCACTTCGGGTCTACTGTGTGACTTCTGTCCACCTGGTCCACCCTCCGAGTCTAGCCATATACATCGAGTCTACATTGTGATTGGTCCGCCCGCACCGGGCCTTCAATCCACCTGGTCCACTCTCTGAGTCTATAGTATGACTGGTCCGCCCGCACTGGGCCTTCAGTCGGCCTGGTCCACTCTCCGAGCCTCGGTACGTCTAGTCCGCCCACTTGGGGCCTACAGCCTATCCGGACCGCTCGCTGCGCCTTCGGGATAACCGGTTCACCCTAGGTATGTTGGCCTACAGCACAAAGCAGGACCCGCCTCAACCCAACCCCAGTCCAACAACCATGTGCACATAAACATTCAATCATATAACAATTCACATCCAATCAAACCGATCTAGCAGATCACATAGCATAACATCATCGTAACCAGGATACCGACCTTAACCGGGTCTCTAACATATACCATCCTAACTACCAGGATGCAAACATAGTAAAACAATAACATAACAACGATATCCGGATTACAATCCGATAAAGGGCCGACCTTGGTGCCGTAGAACCTGTCGATATAGTGAGGATAACTCACCTCGCAACTGCCGACTGAAAAGATAAGACCGAGATGCTCCGACCACTGACACGATCTCCGCCACTAGCCAACACCAACACTGAACTCAAAACAAAATCCAACAATTACCAAAATGCCCCTGGAAGTCAACTGGTCACCCTTGATCACAGTCAAAGTCAAAGTCAACCTCCTGACTGACTCTACTCGCCGATTCAACCCGGTGACTCGTCGAGTCCCCATGCTCAGAATTTCCCCAATCCGCGACTTAACTCGTCGAGTCCAACAATTTTGAGTCCCCTCGCACTCAACTCACCAAGTCCTCCCTTGACTCACCGATTCACGGCTTAGTCCAGAACATTGGGTCACTCCCCGGGACCTCCCTAAAACCTTTCCACACTCAACTGGGTCCTTCAACCAGAACAGAAAAGGGAGTCAAGCCTCAGACTCGCTGAGTCCCAAGAACGACTCGTCGAGTCGAGTATGTCCAAGTCTCATTTTCTCGATTTCTGGTGTACAACACTTGTCCAAAAGGTAGATCTAGGCTCCTAGGACTGTTCTAGCACGTAAAGTTACGAAATGTACATACATTCATGGGAGTTTTGAGCCTAAAAGGCCTTAAAATGGCTCCTACAATGCATGGGGCCTTCCTTGAGTGAAAAAGCCACTCATTTCTGCCTTGTAACCCCTCTAAGGATCTAGATCTGAAACTTCAACCTCCAACCATGCTTGCAATCATGGTTGGTGACCGAAATGGATTAGAAAAGCCCTAAAACTTCACAAAATGGGATCTATCAAATGGAAGAGCAAGGTACAGACTTTTTACCTTCAATGAGCTGAAAATGGTGCACAAACTCGGATCCCTTTAGCCTCCTCTTGTTCCTTCAAGCTTTTCCTTCCCTCTTTGGATCACAAAAGCACCAAAGTCACTCCAAATGCCTTAGATTGCTTTAATAACAAATAGGGTTTGCTATGGGGGTCTCCTGGGAGCAAATGGGATGAAGGAGGTCGAGTTAAAGTGTTTAAATAAGGTGCAAACCCTTGGATTAGGGTTTTTGTCCAAACAGGGTCTACTCGCTGAGTCTGGGACCCGACTCGCCGAGTCCACTACTTAAGTCCCGCGTCCCTTCTCGCTTCTACTCGGCGAGTTGGTCCTTTAACTCGCCGAGTACAAGGCCAAGATGCGAAAAATACTTAGAAAGAAATACGTACCAAGAACCAGGTGCTACAGATGAAGTGTTTTATGGATTTATAGCAGGAGGATCACCGGAGCAGCAGTCAGACATCTGCCGATCAGCTTTTCAGCAGTCAGCCTTACGATGTAAGTTACCTTACAGTAGAAGTGGGTCTAAGGCACCAATGTCGGCCCACCAGTAGGAATCGTATGTTAGATGATTGTCTTTGTGATATTCATCTAGGTTTGCTACTACCTGATATGTTATGTGCTAGTATGATATAATGTTATATGCTAGTAGCAGTAAGGGGAGATAGTCCCTAAGATTTATGGTCAATAGGGCAGAAGGGGGGCAGTCATACCCAATCATGCTAGATAGAATATGATTATGTGTTACATGTTATGTGGTAGTAGTATAGGGGTGAAATAGTCCCCAATATTCGGTCGAGAGGACCGAAGGAGAGGCCAGCACCCAGGTATGCTAGGCAGTATCCGGTCGAGATGACCGAAGGGGTAGGTCGGTGTGACATCCCCAAAATCTCGGCCAGAAAAGACCGATTTTCATTTATGCTTTTAAATATTTTCAGAGTAAATCCTTTTGATTTGAAAGAGTTGCGGAATTTGTTCCCAAAACAAAACATGATAAAATAATATTTATCAAAGCATTTCATCAAGAGATGCATTTCATTATATAATCAAAACTCGGGATGTCATGTTCCGATACAGACCATAAAGCATAAACGATAAACATTACAAGTCATTCGACGTTCTTTATATCCACGCGAAGGTGAGACTACGCTCTACGACTTTCGTTTAGACTCCGTCGGCTAATTTTGACTTTATTTTTATTAATTATTTTTAATAGGCTGGGACAGAAACTTTCGTTATAAATTCATAACTTCTTCGTTTGACGTCCGTTCTCGCCTAACTTTTTATCGCTTCGATACCAACAATGAGATCTTCGATTCTCATTTAGATTGCTTCGGCTAACAACCGCTCGATCTCAATTCGAGTATTTCAGGCTGTATACCGCTAAGCCGGAACTTCGATAAATCATAACTTCCTCATACGAAGTCAGATTTGGGCGTTCTATATATATTCGGAAACCTCGTTTCGACTACTACAACATTAACCAAAGATATTAAGTTTATTTTACACTTAAATTTTGACGCTTATTTTTATTCTTAATTAATCGGGCCACATAATTAAGCAATTAAGCACAAAACACATAATACTCAAATAATACATTCTTATTATTTCAAAACGGGTTACAAAGGTTAACCTAGACTATTATATTGCTAAATATGGCAAGCCCGGAAACACAGGCGTTACAATTCTCTCCACCTTAGAATGATTCCGTCCCCGGAATCACACATCAACAAACAAATGCGGATAGCGACCCATCATGTCACTCTCCGTCTCCCAGGTGAGATTCGGCCCATTCGTGTGTTTCCATCGGACAAGCACTAACCCAACCATCTTGCGTCGTAATTTCTTAGTCTTTCGGTCAACAATTGCCTCTGGTTCTTTAATCAACCTTTTGTTCTCATCAATTCTCAATTCAGAAATTGGAATTATGTCGGGAACTTCTCCCGTGAACTTCCTCAAATAACACACATGAAAAGTGTTGTGAATTCCATTCAGTTCTTCGGGTAATTCGAGCTTGTAAGCTTGGTTCCCAATCCTCTGAAGAACTTTAAACGGTCCAATAAACCTTGGACTCAACTTTCCCCTTTTACCAAATCTTATAAGTCCCTTCCACGGCGAGACTTTAAGCAAAACCGAATCCCCAACCTCAAAAGTTATCGGTCTCCGCTTCTTGTCAGCATAGCTCTTTTGACGATCCTGAGCCGCTAACATTCTTTCCCTAATTATTTTCAACTTTTCAGCAGTTTGATGAACCAACTCCGGTCCCATAAACTACTTTTCCCCAGCCTCAAGCCAACAAGACGGCGTACGACACTTCTGTCCATACAAAGCTTGGTAAGGTGCCATCTTAATGCTCGAGTGGAAACTATTATTATAGGAAAATTCTACCAACGGTAAATGTTCATCCCAATTACCTAGGAATTCCAAGGTACATGCTCTTAGCATATCTTCAAGTGTTTGTATCGTTCGTTCGCTCTGACCATCAGTCTGCGGATGGTAAGCTGTACTTAAACACAACTTGGTACCCAATTCCTCTTATAGACTTTTCCAAAACCTCGATGTGAAACGGCTATCACGATCCGAAACAATCGTTAATGGAACACCGTGAAGCCTCACAATTTCCTTCACGTAAGAATTCGCAAGCTTCTCCATAGACCATTTCTCCCTGGCCGCTATGAAATGCGCACTCTTAGTGAATCGATCAACGACCACCCAAATCATGTCGTGACCATTCTTTGTTCTGGGCAGTTTAGTGACAAAATCCATAGCAATGTCTTCCCACTTACCCATAGGCATAGGCAAAGGTTCTAAACTCCCGTACGGTTTCTGATGTTGTGTCTTGACTCTCGCACAAGTCACACACTCGGCCACATACTTTGCAACATCAAGCTTCATCGTCGGCCACCAGTAGTAGGGTTTCAGGTCCCTATACATTTTAGTGCTACCCGGATGAATCGAGTACATGGTCTTGTGAGCTTCTTCCATCAGAAGATCTCTGACTCCTCCTGTCTTAGGTATCCAAATCCGATCTTGGAACACCTTCA
Organism: Lactuca serriola; assembly: GCF_051521515.1. Lineage (NCBI taxonomy): Eukaryota > Viridiplantae > Streptophyta > Magnoliopsida > Asterales > Asteraceae > Lactuca > Lactuca serriola. Next base: position 7,405,775 of record NC_136414.1, on the reverse strand, counting down.
GTCCATGACTGTTTACACCGAACACCAACGTTTTGCCCAAACGTTCCTCCTTTCGGTCATTCTTCTCAGAAGCTTCGCTCTGAGCTTTCTTTATACTTTCCAAAATAGTTGAGACAACTTCAATTCTCAACGCTCTTGGCCTTTTCCTTTCAGGATTGACTTTCCGACTGAGAGCATCGGCAACAACATTAGCTTTACCAGGGTGGTAAAGTATCTCGCAGTCGTAGTCTTTAAGTAATTATAGTCAGCGTCGTTGCCTCATATTCAATTCCTTCTGATTAAAGAGATATTGGAGACTCTTATGATCAGTGAAAAGTTTGCACTTCGTGCCATAGAGGTAATGCCTCCATATTTTCAGAGCGAAAACTACCGCTGCCAACTCCAAATCATGAGTCGGGTAGTTCTTTTCATGCTCTTTCAGCTGTCGAGACGCATATGCTATCACCTTTTCTCTTTGGGTCAAAACACAACCCAATCCAACCCCAGACGCATCGCTATAGAAAGCGAAGTCTTCAACTCCATCGGGTAGAGAAAGTATCGGTGCCTCGCATAGCTTCTTCTTTAGCTTCTCAAATGCTTCCTTATGCTTCTCACCCCAAGCATAAGTAGCTCCTTTGTGGGTCAAAGCTGACAATGGACTAGCGATCGAAGAAAAGCCTTGGATAAACCTTCGGTAATATCCGGCTAATCCTAAAAAGCTTCGAACCTCCGTGGGACTTTTCGGTTGCTCCCACTTCGTCACAACTTCGATCTTCGCTGGATCAACCATTATCCCTTCTTGGTTGACCACGTGACCCAAGAATTGGACTTCACGAATCCAAAAATCACATTTGGAGAACTTAGCATACAACTTCTCCTTCTTCAAGACTTCTAACACTTCTCGTAAGTGTCTGCCATGCTCCTCTTGGCTTTTCGAGTAAATCAGAATGTCGTCTATGAACACTATCACGGATTTATCAAGGAAAGGATTACAAACCCTATTCATTAAATCCATGAACGCTGCCGGAGCATTGGTTAGTCCAAACGACATCACCAAGAACTCGTAGTGTACATATCTAGTTCTGAATGCAGTCTTCTCGATATCTTGCTCTCTTACTTTCAGCTGATGATATCCTGACCTTAGATCGATCTTCGAGAAATAGCTCGAACCTTGCAATTGATCAAACAGTTCATCAATCCTCGGCAACGGATATCTATTCTTTATTGTTGCCTTGTTCAGCTCTCTGTAATCGATGCACATTCTCATACTTCCATCTTTCTTCTTTACAAATAACACCGGAGCTCCCCAGGGTGATGAACTAGGTCTAATGAAACCGTTGTCCAATAACTCCTGAAGTTGCATCATTAGCTCCTTCATCTCCGTCGGTGCTAATCGATAAGGTGCTTTTGCAATTGGCGTCATTCCTGGCAACAAGTCAATACGGAATTCCACTTGTCGATCAGGCGGTAATCCAGGAAGATCTTCGGGAAATACTTCCGGATAATCACACACCACTGGAATATTCTGCATCACCTTCTTTTCCTTCTTAGCATCAATCACGAATGCTAAATACGATGTACACCCCTTGGTCAAACATTTTCTGGCTTTCATCAATGAAATGATTCCAGAATTCACTCTGCGTTTATCTCCATACACCATAAACGAATCTTTCCCAGGCGGATTTACTTTGACTATTTTCTTCTTGCATAAAATTTCGGCGTCGTTGGCGCTAAGCCAATCCATTCCCAATACGATGTCGAAACCATTAAGTTCGATAGGCAATAATTCCTCGTGGAACTTATTCCCATTCAGATCAATTAAGATGTTTTTCATGCGATAGCTAACAGGTACAAACTTGCCACTAGCAACTTCGACTAATAAGGCATTATCTAGTCTAACAACAGGCAAAGCTAGCTTTCTACCAAATTCATGCGATATAAAGGAGTAGTTGGCTCCAGAATCAAATAAAATTTGGGCAGGCAATTCGTTAACGAGAAAGGTACCTGAAGCGACATCAGCTTCATCTTTGGCAGCTTCCAGTGTCATCTGGAATGCTCTCGCCTTTGGCTTTGGCGGAATGTTGGGTCTAGCTGCCTCCTTCTTCTTCGGGCAGTCCCTCGACATATGACCCTCCTCACCACAACCATAGCAAACTTTCTTCGTGAGGTTACACTCATTGGCATAGTGCCCTGGCTTTCCACACTTGTAGCACGTGTTCGCCACCTCACATCTTCCATGATGCTTCTTCTTACATTTGTCGCACCATTTCGCTTCACCTCCACCTCCCCTCGAACCAGACTTCGAGAACTTGTTTTTCTTGTTGGACCCTGAAGTTCCATCGAACTTCCTCTTTTCTCCAACATCTATTCTTTCCAGACGCCTTTCCTTCTGCTGGGCCTCCACATTCTTAGCTGCACGAACAACCGTTTTCAGAGTGGTTGCCATCTTGACTGTCGGACCAAAGTCAGCAGGCAGTCCGTTAGCAAACCTCTCAATCTTGGAGAGTTCCGTCGGCACTAGGTACGGAAACAACTTCATCTTCTCGGTAAATGCAGTAGCATAGTCATCTATGCTCATCTTCCCCTTCTTCAAGTTTTGGAACTCATTGTTCAGATCAATCAGATCTATCTCTGAACAATACTGCACCCTCAGCTGTTCCAAGAACTCCTCCCATGACATTTTCAGGGCTTCTCCTCGTGGCATAGTATCTGCCAACAACTTCCACCAACTCAAGACCCCAGTCTTCAGTTGTCTAACCGCAAAGACGGTCTTCTGTTTGTTGCTACAGTCGCAACTTTCAAATACCATCTCCATTTCGGAGATCCAATCCATTATCTCAACAGGCTTTGGGCTCCCAGAAAGACTTGGCGGTTTGGCGCCCAAGAAGTTCTTGTACATTCGCCCATCCTTGTTGTTTCTCCTTTCTGGATCGTTCCTTTGTTCCTCTTGAGTCCCAACTTGACTCACCATGCGACTATTGTTCCCTTCCTCCGATTGCTCGGGAATCAATTCAGGTTCCTCAATAGGTATGACAGATTCATCCCTATTATTATGCAACATTTGTCGCATCTCCTCCTTTTGTTCGGCTAGCATAGCCTGAATCATGGCTTGCACCGCAGCCATTGTTATTGGTTCTGGTGCTGCTGCTACATCAGGTATCTGCTCAATCACTGGCGGTTGATTCCTGTTTTCATCCGCGTTTCCAACGCCACTCCTCGTTCTCACCATTTTGATCTACACACCGAATAATTTCACCTTATTACTCCAAACGATTACATGCTAGTTCTAATATCCTATACATACGCTTAGAATACTAAACACATAAACCTTCAGATCCGGTTGGCAACAAACCGTAGATCCGAACAAACAATATCATATATGGCAACATATAACATTTAGCACATAAAAGCATTTTAGGCAACTTTCCTAAAATAAACTAGTGCTCGTGTCTAAAATCCAACAGACACACATCTCAACATTCCACTTAGCATTCTAAGTTTAAGTCTAGAAATCCTACAAATTCCTAGTTCGCTTAAACTAATGCTCTGATACCAACTGTGACATCCCCAAAATCTCGGCCAGAAAAGACCGATTTTCATTTATGCTTTTAAATATTTTCAGAGTAAATCCTTTTGATTTGAAAGAGTTGCGGAATTTGTTCCCAAAACAAAACATGATAAAATAATATTTATCAAAGCATTTCATCAAGAGATGCATTTCATTATATAATCAAAACTCGGGATGTCATGTTCCGATACAGACCATAAAGCATAAACGATAAACATTACAAGTCATTCAACAAATATATACATATACAGACTTGTAAACAAAACAACAAGATGATCCATCCATCTTACGCCCTTGTGCCACTTCTTGTAATACAAATAAAACTGAGTGGGTCAGGCTTGGGAGCCTGGTGAGCATATAGGGTTTTCAACCCACAATAAATAAGTTATATTTAATTTCACCAACCAATCACTATCCCGATTACCCATTCCCGTTATCCTCACTTTACGTCCCTAAAACAACTATCTCAAGGGACCTAATCTAGGATTTTCATCGGGATGGACATCACTGCGAAGGGGTTTCCTCAACAATAGATATCCTAAAGGCAACCATGAGGGGGATAGAGTACACCGGTGAACACATCGTTCACAACACCTACAGGTTATGAACCTGCTAGCGTTCCACTGGACTGTCTAGAAAGAGTCCGTGGTCGTTATCCATACTCCGCTGAATAACTAGATCAACAACAACAACAACATCGAGGCCTCTCATCTGTTTATTACACACCAACTATCTACCCATGTTCTACCCAACATATTAGTAGATAAAAATATACATTTGTATACATAGTTTAAAGAAAACCTGTATAGCATGCTTGAATCAACACATATATCACATAACAAACGAGGCACACACACACATAACACATATCTCATAAAGAAATAAGCAGATCTGTAAGATAGAAGAGAGTAAATACTCATTCACACATAACACAACCAAATATATACACATAGCACGTATTTTATATATAATACTTCGTATTATTGTATTTGGAAGAAATAACTACACACTCACTTGATCAGAAGACGATCGGACAGCACTACGGCTTATAAAAGTAGTATTCCTCAGCAGATCTGGAAGATCTCCTCGAAAATCGAACTTCTCGCAGGCAGAGCTTCGACTCGGGAACCGCACTTTTCGGGATCTTCGGGATCTCGGGACTTGCCTCAGGGCTAGAGTATGATACCGGGACTTCGGGGTAGCTTCGGCATGAAAAACGATGCAAAAGACTAGAGAGAAGAGAAGAAAATGAACAAGAAATGAGGCTGCCTTCGGATCCTTTATATAGAGGCTGGAAGCCTCAATTACGCGGGGCGTACGCTTGTACGCAGCGCGTACTGCTCCAATGTTCGTAAGCGCATGCGTCATCCGAATCCACTTGCTGCAATGTCGACACCCTCGGAGTACGCGGGGCGTACTCGAGTACGCGGCGCGTACCTCGGATCAGATCAATGACTCGTTCGGATAATGCTTCCGAATTTTGAATTAAAAATAAATACAAAATGATTAATAAACTTCGGAAATTCATAACTTCTTCATACGAACTCCGTTTTCGACGTTCTTTATATCCACGCGAAGGTGAGACTACGCTCTACAACTTTCGTTTAGACTCCGTCGGCTAATTTTGACTTTATTTTTATTAATTATTTTTAATAGGCTGGGACAGAAACTTTCGTTATAAATTCATAACTTCTTCGTTTGACGTCCGTTCTCGCCTAACTTTTTATCGCTTCGATACCAACAATGAGATCTTCGATTCTCATTTAGATTGCTTCGGCTAACAACCGCTCGATCTCAATTCGAGTATTTCAGGCTGTATACCGCTAAGCCGGAACTTCGATAAATCATAACTTCCTCATACGAAGTCAGATTTGGGCGTTCTATATATATTCGGAAACCTCGTTTCGACTACTACAACATTAACCAAAGATATTAAGTTTATTTTACACTTAAATTTTGACGCTTATTTTTATTCTTAATTAATCAGGCCACATAATTAAGCAATTAAGCACAAAACACATAATACTCAAATAATACATTCTTATTATTTCAAAACGGGTTACAAAGGTTAACCTAGACTATTATATTGCTAAATATGGCAAGCCCGGAAACACAGGCGTTATAGTCGGGCACCCAGATATGCCTGACAGTATATGTATGTTATGTGATTGTATGGTATGCGGTACGATGGGGGAACTCACTAAGCTTCGTGCTTACAATTTTTAGTTTTGTTTCAGGTACCTCTTCAGCGAAGGGGAAGGAGCTGGCGCGGTAGTTGCACATCATACACACACACGTTGGATTTCCGCATTATGAGATTCTTGGGATTGTACTATGACATTGTTATATTTATGGTTTGGTTTTTAGACATGATATATTAGTTTTATGAAATGATGTGTCTTCACTATGTTTTCTTATGGAAGTTTTATAAATCAATTAATTAAAAATGAAAATTTTGGACTCGAAATTTGGAATGTTACAGGTGCCTTCGACCCGCTAAACTCAGTGAGGAAACTCACCTCGAAAAGCTGAATCTTACAGAAGAAAGTCTATAGCTGCTGCCCATCGGTTTGCGGATGAACGCCGTACTGAAATGGAGACGAGTACCCATATCATGGATCAATCGAATCTGAATATGATACAACACAGATGGCTTGACGTAATTAAGCATTATGACTGCGAGATTCTTTATCACCCGGTAAAAGTAAATGTGGTCGTTGATGCTTTGTGACGCAAGTTAGCTATTTCTTCTGTTGAGAGATTATGTATGAGGATAATCATTGATTGTTGAACCGGTGCAGTCGGGTTTGGGTGCCAGATTTTGGCTGGGTCAGGTAGACTGTACTGGAGGAGGCATATAAGTCCAGATTTTCGATGCACCCTGGATCCACCAAGATGTATCGTGATTTGAGACTTAGTTATTGGTGGCCGTGTATAAAGAGGGACATAGCATGGTATGTTGAGAGGTGCTTGACCTGTCGGATGGTCAAGGTCGAGCACCAGAGACCGCATGACAAGCTTCAGCCTTTGGAGATTTCCATGTCGAAATGGGAAACAGATCACCATGAACTTTATCACCAAGTTACCTTAGACGACTAAGGGATTTGATGTGACATGGATTATAGTGTACCATCTGAGCAAGAGTTCCCACTTTCTAGCTCTTCAGGAGAACTCTTCGGCTGAGAAATTTGTTGATGTGTATGTGCATGAGGTTGTTGCTTGGCATGGTGTTCCAGTTTCCATTGTATCTAATCGAGATGTTCGTTTTACTTCTCGATTCTGGTAGAGGTTCCAAGAGGAATTGGGTACGAGGTTGCACTTTAGTACTGCTTATCATCCACAGACGGACAACCAGAGCGAGAGGACCATCTAGACTATGTTAAGAGCCTATGTTATAGATTTCGGTGGGAGTTGGGATTCCTACCTTCCTCTTGCTGAGTTTTCTTACAACAACAACTATCACTCTAGTATTGGTGTTCCAATATTTGAGCTTCTATATAAGAGAAAGTGTCGTACCCCAATATGTTGGGGAGAGGTCGGTCATAGGGTCATGGGAAAATTGACATAGTTCTTCAGACGACATAGCTTATTCAGCAGATCAGTCAAAGGTTGCAGACTACATAGAGTCAATAGAAGAGCTATGTTGACAGATGTCGATCCGAGTTGGAGTTCTAGGTTGGCGATATGGTTTTACTGAAGGCGTCACCCTGGAAGAGTTTAGTACGCTTCAGGAAGAGGGACAAGTTGGGGCTCTGATATATTGGGCCGTTTTGAGTGACATCCACTGTAGGCATGGTGACTTATCAATTGGATATACATGAGGAGCTTCTCTAGATTCACAACACCTTTCATGTTTCTCAACTATGGAAGTGTATACTTGATAAATCAATAGTGATCCCTTTGAATGATATTCAAGTTGATGATCTCTTGAGCTACATTGAGAGGCCAATAGCAATTATGGGTAGGAAGACGAAGGCCTTGTGCAACAAGGTGGTATCATTGGTCAAAGTCCAGTGACAACATCATATGGGTTCCAAATGGACTTAGGAACCAAAGGTAGATATGTGAGAGCACTGTCCTGAATTATTCATAGCATCGGACTTCAAGGATAAAGTCTGATTCAAGTGGGGGGGGGGGGATTGTAACACCTCGATTAAGGTAAATTTCCATTTTCAACCCTAAATGAAATTTTGTTGCATTTTGGGTCCTTAAGCCATGCGTACTTGGGGCGTACGCATGGTGTAACTCTTTACAGTTGGAGGCAAATTTAAGTGAGTATGCCAGACGTACTCATTGGTCCGCAGGGCATACATGACTGAGGGTCAAACCCTAATTTTTAGGGTTTGAGCCATATTTAAACATCATTATAGCCTCAAGACCTTTTCCTTCATCAGCCTCCATCTCCCAATTCGTCCCTAGTAAACCCTAATCCATTATGTAAGCATTTTGAGCTTTAAAGAGTGTATTTTGTGCTCTTGAAGGAAGGAGGAGACAGTAGATTCATATTGGAAAATCAAGGCCACTTAGATCCAGAAGTATCTCACCCTCAAGCATCATTTGAAAGTTTAAAGTTTGGATCTTGATGTGTTATTTGCTTAGATCTTGTTAGTCTAGAGTTTGTGTACACTTTTGGTCCCATAATTTTGGTCTAATGGAGTATGAGCTACTACAGGTCCTTGAAATGTAGTTATCTGTAGTACTAGAATCATAAATTCATAAAAAAATGAGAGCTTTGGCATTCTCATTAAGCCATGCAAGAGTTTTAGGACTTTAGATGACTTTTGGACCAAGGGTTTGAGTTTTTAACCTCTTGTATGCATGCAAATGGATAAAGTCAGAGACTTTATCAATTAAGACGTACCTTTTTACTTGGATCCGAAGTTGGGTGCTTTGGCTTAATGAAATAAGAACTTAATAGAAAAGTGGGGATTTAGCTCTGGTACGCTGGGCGTACTAAAATTCAAACCCGTAACTTGTGAAGGCACCCTCTACACTGGGTGTAGAGGGGAGTACGCAGGCGTACTCCGCCTATATGGAATTATTGACTTTTTGACATTTACTTTGACTTGGGATTTGACCAAGTTTGACCTAAGGGAATTTTAGGTATTTTGAGTAGTAGTTTGAGGTTACGTCACTGTTTGTTTTATAGGTGACCTATAGATTTAGCAGTTGGAACTGTGATCTATTCAACTACATTTCAGACTATGAGGTGAGTTTCCTCACTGTACTTGGGGGGTCGAAGGCACCAATGCGGCCCAGTAGATTATGTATCATGGTTTAGGATGTTGCTATGGTGTAGTGATTTGTTAAGATCTACATGTTTATCTGTTACTATTACATGTTTATTTGTTGCATATGTTGTTCTAGTGTGGTTGGGTTGAGTCAATACTGTTATGTGCGGAAGCCAACAAACCCGTGAGCATGTCAGACACAATCTATAGGCCAGAAAGGCAAGCCAAACTTATTATGTGAGCTCAGGAGTACTCCATACATGAGTTGTGAGCCAGAAAGGCAAGTCATAGTCATGCTATGGGCTTAGGGATAATCTAGTCTCGATGGTTGTGGACCTAGTATGCATGTTGTTATATGTTTGTGTGGTGGTATTTTGGGGAAACTCATTAAGCTTTAACTTACAGTTTAAGTGTTATGTTTTAGGCACTTCTAATGATCGGGGAAAACAAAATCGTGATCATACACTTCCTTTGGTGACATGTTTGGAGATGTTATGGCATATGGATTATGGAATATTTATACTCAGGCATTTGTTTCTTATGAATTATGTTATGGTTGGAAACAATGATATTATTTTAATTAAAAATAAAAAATTATATTATAATTTTCAGATGTTAGATGACCATTCAAAGAAAAAATTGCAAAAATAGTCCCTGTGGTATGCATTTTTTTGGGGGTTTTAGTCCAAACCATGACTTTTTTGGATTGATGGTCCTTTTGAGCTAGTTTCGTTGCGTTTTTGGTCCCTCTGAATAGTGAGATGACTGTAATGCCCTTCTGATATATATATTTTTTGTTTTTTCTATTTAATTTAATGTTTTATTAATTAAAAATATGGGGCCCGCCCCCTCTCTCTTTCTTCATAGTGTCAAAAGCCACCCCGGTCCATCTTCCTCACCAGAAGACTAATTGAAATCTTTCAGATCCAATGTGACCACTTTAAGATCGAAACCATCTGCTATGGTTTTACAGATATAGGTCGTTTGTGGGTGGCAATTGCTTGCGATGATGAATGTTTTCTTCTTATTCTTCTGAATGTTATTGTAGATCGCCATGGATTCTGTAGCTGCGGTTCCTTTATCGAGTAATGAAGCATTTGAAATGGGTAAACCAGTAAGATCCGTTACCATGGTTTGGAAATTGAGCAGGGATTCGAGCCTTCCATGTGCAATTTCAGCCTAGTAGGGAGTGTATTGGGTGCACCAACCAGGGTTTTCCATAATGTTCCTCAAAATCACAGGAGGAATAGAGGTGTTGTAATACCCCATACAATTAAACGACTTATAAACCATGTTTTTGGAAGCTAATTCTTGCATATGTGCAATCATTTGGGATTTGGTTAAGCCTTCATCTAATTTGGGGAACTTCATGGAATTAAGGCGGATCGATTTAGGTATAGTGGCGTCAATGAGTGAATCGAGACTCGAGAAGCCAACAAATTCATCCATTTTGGTTTATTCTGCTAGGGTGGCAGAGTTATGGCAGCGTGCGAAAGTGTCACTGGGTTTCAGAGCTTCGACGGAAGGAGGGAAGAAGTGGCATCGATGATGGTTGGAGTGACTCGACAGAAGGGGGCAGAGGGAGGTGGTGGCCGATGTGAAGTTTGTCGGTCTTTTCCTTCGGCCAGTGAGATACGAGCGAGAGGGATCAAGATTTGCTATAGCAGTGGGTGAATATTTGGGTTCGTTGAGAGAGAGAGAGAGAGATGGTGAGAGAGAGAAAGAGAGAGAGAGAGATGTCGGCCCAAACTAGTTATTTATTTTCTTTTTTCCTTTAAATTAAATAAAAAATATAAAAAATATATATTAGAAAGGGCACTTTAATCTTTTCAATTTTCTGAGGGACCAAAATCACAAGTAAACATGGTCAAAAGGACCACCAATCTAAAAAAGTCGAGGTTTTGACTAAAACCCCCAAAAAATGCATACCACAGATAGAGGTGGCAATTTATGACATGACACGACAAAAATACATTACACGAAACGAAATTTGGACGAAACTGAAATTTGAATTCGTGTTTGTGTCGTGTTCATTTTAACTGTAAAAAACACGATGTCGTGTCGTGTCGTGTTCAAAATTTGAAACGAATTTGACATGATTTAGCAGTTCTTTATCGTGATTTTCATGTTTTTTGTGTTTGTCGTGTTATATTTGATAAAGTATTCATTAAATAAACTAGTTTTTAGTATATGTTATATTTTTCGTGTCGTGTCGTGTTTGTCGTTTTCTAATTCGTTCGTTTTCGTGTTAGTTAAAAAAAACACGACATCGTGTCGTATCGTGTTCGTGTTACATAAAACCTTATCGTGTCGTGTCGTGTCAGACGAAAACACGAAACGATAATACGATTTGTCACCCCTAACAACAGAGACCATTTTTACAATTTTGTGCCATTCAAACTTACACCAATGACACGGATCACCTCATCTAATTATTATCTCTAAATATTATTAAAAGAGAACTCTTAATTCACCAATTGAGCAATCATGACCCTTGATTGTATCTCAATCATATGATTTTTCACCCTTAGATCAAATTGATGACATCATCTTCTCCAAATGGAATTCAAATATTTAATTATTAAATCTTTAAATTTAGCAATTATATTTCAAACACAATTACATTTAATGATAGAATCTTTAATTATAGAATTTATTCATACTTTCTAAAATATATTTCACAATTCGAGCATAATTACATTTAATTATAGAATCTTTAAAATAAGCAATTATGTTATCAATTCAAGCATGTCATTCTATTTATATATGAGGTATCAGTTTCTCCAAAAATCTGCCAAAAACATGAATAGCTGCCCATCTTTCTCCTCAAATTTTTTCTCTTAAACCGTAATTCCCTAATCCTCTTCGTCCTCATGTCAATGGTTGTGCTTCAATTGACGTTTTGTGTGTTCATAACAAAATGTAACACCATAAGGTGGTTCCTTTTTGCTCATGTATTCTTAGAATTTGCGTATTGTCTCTTCCTTGCATCTTCAATTATCACACCTCTGTTTTAGCTTCTCACAAATCTCTACAAAATAAAGCAAGCATCTCCGTCAAAACTTCTTTTGAAAATCTATGTCATCATTAACCCTAATTAATATTGTTCAAAATTTAACTCCCTTAGTAATAGTTTTTTGGCTTCAAAATTCAAACTTGTTTAGTTTTTTCTTTTTAAAAAACACATTAAATAAGCATATCAATAATTATGTTATCTTTAATATATATTAAAACAAAAATCTTAGGACATCATCTTAAACAATTTGGGCCATTCATTGTATTTCAATCCTATGTTTCCACCCTTAGATTAAATTGCTGACATCATCTTCTCAAATGGAATGTATTTGATTCTACTAAAAGCTTTCCAATTGTCAAACAAATTTAACTTAAATCCATTAAAATGGAATATATTTAATTATAATAAAAACTTCCCATATTTTAAATCTTGAATTTTCGGTTATAAAGATTTTAAAATGATCAACTTTAAAAACATATTATGAAAAACCATTTCAATTAAGGCATTAAATGTCAACCATTAATATAAATGCATTTATATTAGCAAGCCATTCATATATATAATCCATTTTTATTAGGAAAACATTAATACCAAAAGATCAGATTCAAATTATAACATACATATACGATTCATCATTGAATTTGCGGCTCACACTAATCCTTGCTTTTCTTCAAACATTCTCCTACAACATAATTATTATTGCTTATAACTTTGATCATCATTGAGAAGCTTCAAATCTTCTTTGTTGTGCACTAGAAGGCCAATACCTTCTTTCGCTTTTTTTTTTTTTTTTTTTAATATATTTTTTCGATTATTTTTTTGTTCCTGTATCAAATATATGTATTCATATATTTCGATTTTCTTTGTCACAACTTATATGAAACCGATTAACAACTTTTCTAAAACTTTTCAAATAAATAGGAATAGATATTGCGTACCTTTAATCCATAAAAAAAGAATGTACTTTGATGGAAACCAGTTAAAACACAATATAGCAAAGTACTTTGATAGATAGATAAATGCACCCTACCCATTTTCCTATTCATGGTAATCAATTTTTTTTTTGTATTCGTTTAGCATGATACTTCCATTTTTTATCCCAAGGGTAAATCATTAATTTAGTATAGACTATGTTCATCAGAAGTGTAAATCGATAATTTAATTTAAAAAAGGATCAAATCGGTTGTTGTTACTATTTATGTTTGTTTGATTATCTCAACTTGGTTACTGTTTCTGATCTTATTGTCGAATATAATAACTTCATATTATACCATTTTTAGGAATGTAAGTGTAAATTACATTGCTATAACATTTTTAACAGAAACCTGTTGTGATTTTTTCATGTTGTAACTGTCTTTTAATTTATTTTTATTCACTATTTAGGGGATAGATTTTATAAACAATTTAATCCAGAAAGGATTAAACTATAATTATTCTAATTTATATATGTTTCTGTATAGTAAATACAACCTTTCAAAGATTGTTTTCTATGACTAACAATAAGTATATTTTTGAAGAAATATTGTTCAAAATAATATGCGTAATCTAAATACATGTTAATTTAGTTCATTTCCTATACTTTCCTGCAACATTTGATTTTTTTGTCATGTTACATTCAAAAGATGGGTTATTAGAACATGCACCTTAGGTGTTTGACGAAATGTGTCAAAAAAATTTGATACAAGTTCTCTATGCTCACCTCACAATCATGTATAAATTTTGGTTTTTTTTTCTAGATTTTTAGCATCATGTGTTTTTAATGTTTGCAACTTTGTAATATTACGTGTTTTTTTTTGTCTCATCCCCGGGTGTGTTTTTTTTGTCTCATCCTCGGGTTTTTCTATCTCTGATAGGGCTTCACTTTCACTTTTTATATTTATTGTAAACTATCGATTAAATCTATTTCACTTTATTATGACTTTTATCAGCGTGATAAGATTCTAATAAATTGTCAATTTCTTGAACTTTTAGAAAAAGATGTTCTAACTGGATTACCATCTCCTACTGGGGTATTCTATTTTGTTGATTAAGTGATATATGAGTTGGCTATGATGGTTTTTACGGATTATGGACTAATAATTGTACATGTTATTAGAAAATACATCCAACAAAAAGTGAAAGATAATTTTTTAAATTAATAGCCTCATCTAACTTTGAATGATCTTTTTTTTTTTTTTTTTTTTTTTTTTTTTTTTTTTTTAACTTTGATGACATGTAACAGAGTTTTGGATAAAATTTTCAATTTTGTCGGCATATAACAGGTTATGACTTAAATAATGATATTAGAAATCTGGGCAAGTTTTTTTTTCGGTTCGCAAATTATTTTGTAGAAAGTGGTCCAAATTGGTATTATTGATCTCACAAAAGGCAAGTCTCATGTCTCTTTTAGCATATCCATTGTGTTTAATAGTAACTCAATAGTTTCTTGTCTATATTGGTTTTAAAAAAAATGTTAAATCTTGATTTAATGGATGCAAGTCAACAGGTAGTAAAGATGCACGAAGTGCAAAGTATTAAATATGGGATGATCATGGCTATGTCAAGCCAAAATAAAATTCTAAAGTAACAAATGTTAAGTTCAATAGATAATCACTTGTAATGCAGAATACATATTATACTTCCTAAATAAATAACCAAAAACTAACCTCATCCCCAAATAATTTATATTTTAACTAACATCAATAAATTATGATTATAGTGTCTTGATGTTTAATTATACATTATATAGAGTTGGTTAATATATAGTCAACATTTTTATATTTGTGTCGGTTTTGAACTACAAAAACTATATTCAAATAATAAAAATGAAATGGAACATATACGACGGTAATAATGCAAAAATAACCTTTCAATTTTGTCTGATACAAAAAAATAGTCTAAAACTTATTTCTAAAAGCAACAAGAAATAACAACGAACTTTCAAAAAGAAATGAGAAATTGCAACGAACTTTTCAAAACTATCAAGAATGTATAATATATGATGATAATAATGCTAAAAAAACACCGAGTTTGGTTTGATGCGAAAAAAGTAATTTTATATGAAAGTCGGATTGCAGTAATACTAAAAGAACCTGTACATTTTTTATCTGATGCAAAAATGGTCGAAACATACTTCTAAATCGGCAAGAAATAGCAATGAGCTTTTAATTCATCTTGAATAACCATTTAATAGCTATATGTAAAAGATATAAATACTCAACAGTTAAGACCATAGACCTTACTCAAATGTCTGCAAACGTCTTGAAGTAAGCATTCATTTTTCTATTATTTTATCATTATCATAAAATAAAAACAGAAATCATCATGTGTTTAAATTGTTTAATTCGGCTCATAATAACAAGTAACTTGTGTGCCAATTATGTATTTTGACATTTTCAATGAGTTACAGATAATATCTAAATCGAGCAAACATAACTGTTTTTATATTTATTTGTTAGAGTTTCTTTATATTTAATATTGTGTGGGGGTTTATTAAGTTGTGTGCCAATTATATATTTGACATTTTCAATGAGTTACAGACAATATCTAAATCGAGCAAACATAATTGTTTTTATATTTATTTGTTAGAGTTTCTTTATATTTAATATTGTGTGAGGGTTTATTAAGTTGTGTGCCAATTATATATTTGACATTTTCAATGAGTTACGGACAATATCTAAATCGAGCAAACATAATTGTTTTTATATTTATTTGTTAGAGTTTCTTTATATTTAATATTGTGTGGGATTTATGTGGTTTATTTCAAATAAACATAAATAAGTTGCTATTTTTTGAAATAAACAATTCTATTTTGCAATATAACCATGAAATAATAATGTATTTTGAAAGTACATTGTCAAATGTCGGATTATACTTGCGTAGACCCGTTTTCACGGACAAGGTTAACTATATGTCATTGTTTCCCATGTCACAAGTAAAAAAAGTTTGAAGGTACTTTTTGACGGATAAGGTCGTTCAACTAATAAAACAAAAAATATTGTCTACGAAGATGTCCTTCAAAAACTATATATTTACCAACTTCAATATATTTTCTACACATTTCAGTAACACCAATAACCTTGATTTACTTCTAATTATTCAGCAATATCTATATACATTTATATTTTATTTATGCGTTCCCCGCGTTTAACGCGGGTCATAATCTAGTTTTAAAAATATATTATAATTTTTTCAATTTCAAACGGTGTTTTATTTTTGAAAATATTTAAAATATATACAGAGAAAAAAATGCGAGAAAATACCTTGGCGTCCAAGGAACGCTCGACCATTGCCTATATAAAGAAAAAGCAAAGCAACAAATCCTCAATTCGATTCCTCACCCTCAATATCCGAATCCTGATCATAAACCTTGCGTTTTAATTAATCTGATCAATCGAAAGCTTTCACAAATTGACTCAGCAATTTCGGGACACGATCAATCAACAGGTTTGATAGTTTATTGTGACTACGATCAATATTCTTCTAGATCTTTGTTACCGTAGGAGTTTATGCCGTTGTAGTATATATGTATCTCGATCAAATCATCGGTGAAAGTTTGTTAACGGGATTGCAACAGATGATTGGATCTGATTTTTACGATTCTAGCCGGTGGTTCGATAGATATAGGATTAGGGTTTTTATGCTTTTTTAGGGAATTTGTTTATTTGCGTGTTATTTGTTGTTTCTTGGTTATGGATTTGGGTTGGTCGGCGTTAGGATCGTCATTAGATGATATAACTAGTTCTACAAGTAGAACACATTCATGGAAGTTTTTGATCACCGATGGGTCTGAACGGTTTTCTGGAACGTATATGGATTCTGCCATTGTTGTCCGAGGACCTGAAGGATGCACTGATCAACAGTTTTCCTACTCGTTCTGCATGACTTTTGGGGTTTATGATCGTGGAAAGGAATCAGGGATCTTTCGTTATGGTTTTCTTTGAGAAGGAATCTGTTGGAAAGCAACTAATCATGGATGTGTATGTATTTTATTTAGTATGGCAACGGAAGCAGCTAAAAGATTTTCAGTGAAGACGGACACATCGGTTTTCAAGAGGCTTGGAAGAGGAAATCAAGAAAATATCACTAGAAGTCATCAAGTGAAAAATCTGGTCTGCAAGTATTGGTTGGAAGGAAGATGCACAAGAAATCCTTGCAAATTTAAGCATCCGGATCAAGCAATCAGTAAATCAAAATATGCTTGGAAGAATCCAAATACATTGAAGTCAGAGAATTCACCTCCCATTGAGAAGCCCCGAACAAAATTTTCGAAGAACAAAGAGAACTCCAACCTAAATCAGAATGTTCACAAGTCCCAACAGAAATTGTTGACAAATGAAGTAAACCCTGGTCAAACTAAAAGCATCCCCAAGAAAAACAGCGAGAACTTGCATCCGGGGTTCTATGGTAAGGGACTCTCAATGGTGACCCGTTTAGAAGGGCATACAAAGGTAAATGCACTCCAAGTGTTTGTTTTTATTCTTTCTTCCATTCTAGAGCACTATGAACCTTATTTAACAATCAAAACTTTGTATCAGGCTATAACCGGGATTGCTTTGCCATCTGGATCCAACAAGCTCTTTTGTAGTAGCAAGGACAAATCTTTACGAGTTTGGGATTGTAATAGTGGACAGGTTTGTTTGATGTTCTTGAATCTTTTTTTCCTTTTATGAGAGCACACTTACCATGTTATTTATGCTATCTTTTTCATGTTGATCAGTGTGGAGCAGTTTTTGCCTTTGATGACGAATGTGGGACTTTAGTCAACGAAGGTCAATGGATTTTTGTTGGTCTACGAGATATGATTAAAGCTTGGAACCTCAACACACAACATGAAGTAATTATTCGAGGAAGCGGTGGACAAGTTAATGCAATTACGATGTTTGAAGACGTTCTTTTCGCTGGAATGGAGGTAGGTACATAGAACGGAATGGAATCAGGAAAGGAATGGAATCGTTCATTCCGTTTTATTAATTTTCATTTTTATGTTTATGTGCAGGATGGTACCATTTTGTCATGGAAATCAACTTCAGAAACGAGTTTCTCTGCAGTGGCAACATCTTTGAAAGGCCACACAGGACCTGTACTTTCCCTTGTTGTTGGAGCTAAAAGGCTCTATTCTGGTTCTGATGACAATACCATACGAGTATGTTGTTTTAAACATTATAGTAGTTTGGTAAGTAAAAACTCTTTTGTATTTGATGTTTCTGATTGTGGCTCATTCTTTTTTTGTTGTTGAAGGTATGGGATGCTGAAACCCTAGAGTGTATTCAGGTTTTAAGTGGACATTCGGGTGATGTGACAACAGTTCTTTGTTGGGATCAGTATTTATTGTCGGGTTCCTTGGACAAAAAGATCAAGGTTTGGGGTGAAACCGAAAATGGAAAAATTGAGGAGGTTTATCAACACAATGTAGATGATGTAAGTTGTTAATATAGCATTCTTTCTTTGTGTACTTCCCTTTCATTTTTATTATTTTTTGGTTCTTACATAACAAGACGTTGTCATCCTCATCATCAAAAAATAGCATAAGAAATGAGATGATTGTTTTGCAGGATGTTGTTGCTTTTTGTGGGATGCATGATGCAGAAGGAAAGCCGATCTTGCTATGTTCGTGCAGAGACAATGGTGTTTGTTTATATGATCTGCCATCGTAAGTCTCTTTGTAGCTTTTTTATTTTATCATGTAATCATGTAATTAATTGGAAGTTTGTTATGACAGTTAGTATGGTTTGTTTTTTTTTTTATTATAGGTTTGTGGAAAGAGGCAGAGTTGTTTCAGGAAGAGACATTCAAGCAATCCACGTGGGTCCCGATGGTTTGTTTTTTACTGGTGATGAAGCAGGGTTGATCTCAGTTTGGAAGCTAACTCTAACTGGAGGAGGAGAATCATATTATCCAAATCTTGTTAATGACAAACGTCAATAAGTTGGTTTTTGTATTGTTTGGATGACCATGGTGACCCTCCCCTTGAAGGAGTAAATTGTAAATTAACATTTAACATTTATTTGAATGAATACAAGTTTATTTTATTTTACTCTTGGTGTGAATACTGAATAACATCCATACCCTAATTTTATATATGCAATCTTTGAGGTTGATTCAAGATTTGTGCTTGACTGGTTTGTTAATTGTTATTGAGCTCGAGTTAGACGTTGGATTGGGTAATTTTTGTTTTTATTGTATTAGATTTTTTGTAACTTTTTATTTAAATATAGAATTTTGAAAATATCAATAATAGGTGGTGTACAAAGTGATCCAACTCACCAACACAATCTCAACCCAACCTTAATTTAACGCGTTTAGTTGAGATTTTAGCGGTATTAGGTGTTATCCTATCTTCTTGAGGTATGAGGGTTGACATAAATGAAATTAAGGAGTAGATTAAGAATAGATTAGATTTGCCGTTAAAAAAATTAAATTAAATGGTTCAAGGGGGTTCCGGGCCACTGCTCTGATTCTGGCAATTAGTGTAAATTTTTTTTATTTCTATTACGTGCAACGTCTTAAAACACGAGTGCCACTACTAATTTAGATTTGTTCGGAATTTTTTTTAGGTGCCACCACTACTAAAACTTTCTGCGTCCACCACTGGTTGGGTTGAAAATCACTATGTTTTTAACATTACAGTTTAATGATTTGTTATTTAAAAATTCATTTGTCTTCGATGTTTCTGATTGTGATTCCGGTGTGGGATTGTGAACCTCTAGAATGTATGCATGTATTACATGGACATACAGGCAATGTGTTTTATGTTGGGATCAATTTTTATTGTCGGGTTCCTTGGACAAAAAAATCAAGGTTTGGTGCAACAAAAAATGGCAACATTGTGGAAGTTTATGAACACAATGTAGATGATGTAAGTTGTTAATATTGCAAATCATGTTAATGATAAAGGACCATATGTTTCTTTGATAAGTTACTTTGGGACAGTTTTGTATCCTTTCCCTTGAAGGAGTAATTAGTAAATTGTAAATTAATAACAATTTGGATCTTTTGACAACTGAGATATGTTGTTAATTTTAAGTTTACTCTTGGTGTTGAATACCATCCATGCCCCTCTTTTGTATATGCAATCTTTGAGGCTGTTTTTTACCTCATCGGTTTATTTGCAGATTCTTATTTATGTATATGTATGATACTTGAAAATTCTAATTATCATATTTCTTTAGGCGTAAAGGCATGTTTGATAAAATTGAACATTTTGGTGCTGACTGATTCCAACCTCTTAATGGTTTAAAGAATGTAGTGGCTGTAGGTTGTATCAAACCCATTGAATGCTAATTGATTCAATGGTTTAGTCATAGGTTATCAAACAACTCTAAGTGTTGTAAGTTGTATCAAACGCACGTAACCGATTCAAGGGTTATTGTTAGAAAAATCCCATTATTTTATTCTAATTTATAGAAAAATCTTAACTTTTATTTTTTGACTGATTATCTAAGTTTACACAAAAAGCTAAATGATTGGCATTGATATTGCAAAAAGCTTTAAGTGTTGTAAACATTAAGAAGATCCATTGATTGTCATTTAAGAGATTATCAAATAAAGATTTTTGCAATATAATGTCAGTCTCTTGTTTCTCCTCTTCAAAATCTTTTGATTTACCTCTTTTCTCAATTTCTTGAGTGCACACTTCCCTCTTACACTTTCCACTCCAAAGATGCATTATCTTCCTTCTCACACAAGATTTGACATCCTTAAAACTCGGCACTCATCACTTTTCAGTCCCAAATCCGTGCTCAATTCATCTCTAAAGAAATCTAGTCACAAATAATCTAGAAAGCAACAAATTTGTGACTGGCATTGGCATCGAAAAAACATTAGACAACACCATACTTCAAAACTCAACACAACCACACCACTTATATGTTGGTCAAGAGAAAATCATACCAAGAAAAATTTGTCTATTCTGCTCAAGAAAATGCCATAACTTACAGAAGAACAGATACTACTAACAAACATGAAAGCTTCAAAACTACAATAGATGCTTTGCAGTAACAACTGATGATAATTCACGTCAATTGATTAGTATTTTTGACATAAGAAACAATCCACAACCCAATGGAACCAAGTCTACTTTAGAAAACGGATGAGAAAAAGAGATGAAAATAAATCACGATAGCTTACATGGCTAAACATGAAGTCAAAGCAACTCCTCTATCATATATGCAAGAGCAGCTCCCTATATATCCGTTACCAGTGTCAGCTTTGATGGGTTTTGGTCATAAGACATCCTATGTGCTCACACAAACCCTAAAGCTCGGATCTAGGTTTCTCTATTGTACATACTTTGAATCCAAGACTTTGAACCCTAATACTAGCATATGGAAATCAGAATTCACATGTAAATAGGTTTAAGAACATACCTTGATTGTTATATAGCAATAACAATCCAATTCCTCCTTGAATTGACCTTGGAAAGCAAAGAGTCACAAGTGTCACTCCTCTAATGGCTCACAAACACCATAAGCAAGTGGAGAAGGTATATAGAGAGAGGAGGGAGGTTAGAATTCGTGTTTTGGACTTCTTGGGAAGGGATACCCGAATTCATGACCTTGGGGTTGTTTATATAGGTGTAGAGATAGGGTTTCAATCATTATCCTTATCTAGTTGCTTATCCATTAAGCAACCAATAAGATAATCCTTGAATCCTTATCATACTCGAATTCTAAGTGATTATCACCTCAAATTCGTTCACCATATATATAAGATAATCCTTACCTTATTTTGTAACTAACATATAATTACAAATCAGCCCCTCTAGTTTAATTAATTACACTTGATCACAAAATTAATTCTTAATTAATTATTGACCAATATTAATTAAACAAATATGATTTCTCCTTTAATATATTATTCTTATAACATATTAATAAATCATATTATCCTCTCTCTCTTTATTCATTTCTCCAATCAAGTTGCTTTGGTGAAGGCAACCCAAAAGGACCATGCACCATCGGGTCAAGTACATACCAAAATAGTTATGGACTTAGACACTAATCCAACAGTCTCCCACTTGGATAAGTCTAATAACTATTCTGCGTATGACTTCGGATCCCGATCTGCAATCGTAGCTTTCCAAAGCCGCTGTCAACTCTGATCATATCAGATACGCGTGTCCTTAAGATAAGGGATCATATATTCCTCCATTCTAGATATCATATGAGATATGATTTCTAATCATTCTCTTTGTACTATATCTCGATTTCTGATTTATGACGACAGACTAATTGAACAAATCAAATTAGCCCTAGCCCGGCCGAGCATTTACGTTTGTCATCACTAAAACATCGAGGGGCCCAAAGATATCGCTTTTATCCTGCTTTGGATAAAAGGAACGGATAAACTTTGATACAATGCTTGCTTGTACTCACGCACCGAATCACACACAACAATATGTTTTATAACACCAAGTTACTGGTGCGTTTACATATTATCAATGTGTAACCGATTTGCAAGATACAACTCACACATCTCGGTTTCAAGAATATAAGATGTTATCGTCTCACCAATCACTCGTGATACAATCCATGGAGTGATTCAAGTGAGCGTGGGTCTAATCCAATGCTCAAATCACATTCATAAGCACTCATGAACGTTGCAGCAAACATTTGCTTATGTCTAATACTCTTTTAGACAATCCACACACCAATTCACGACAGTCTTCATTCATATCTACTTCCAACATATGAACGACTGTGGCCCGTTTGAATAATTCGATTATTCTTAATAAACTCAATTATTCTGGAAGTCAAAACATGCAAATGTGAAACACAAGAATAATACTAATCCCATATGGCCTCAAACCTTTGAGTATAATTAAAACACCTTTTATTTATCACCATATTGATTACTCATTATTTGTCGTTTCGGGTAATCAACTTCTTACTTGAATTCCAACACTTGTCTCATGCTCCTAGCATGCACACAATGTTTACCTATGGTTCTTACTTTGTGAAATAGATCTCATTGAACACGTTTCCAATCCTTCTCATTTCACAACTCCAAATCCGTTTTTCATAAGTTAAAGAATATCAAATTCTTGCTACTTATAGAATATGCTAGATTCTAACATTCTATGCAACTATCCTTTCGTAATGTCACTGCACCAAAGTCACAAAGACTATTGCCAATGATATTACAAAGTCCTCTATCGGAGATTGTTACAAGACAATTCCATAGACGTGATGTCTCTCACTCAAAGTACATTCTTTGAACATCCTTTTGCATAGAAGTTTCTAATCTAGTCATAGATTTCTCAATATTCAATTCCCAATATGGACACACTTCCATATGTTCCATATGACAACTCATTCTTAATAGAATCTTATCTATCCGTAATGATGTCGATACGGTCCATCCAACATGGAAACATTTCCATATTTTCCAATACTATACTTCCAACTACTCACAAGCGACCAATCCTCGTCGAACTTTGGGTTGCCCTTTGATAGTTGTTTAATTGTTTTAGTCAAAACCAATTCTTGTCCTTTTTCCCTCTAAATGCGCTAGACATTTGGAAAATTTTAGAATGGTCAAACATTAAAGCATTTGCAATCGATCCTATACCCGAAGCGTATGGGACACGACGCATAATGTTTTATTTGCTATGTTCTCAAAATTCGAATAGTGAAGAGGGATGCCGTAATCATAATCAAAATTTTAAGAACACACTTTGTACCTTTGACTAAATTTTATTAACAGTTCTCAACCTAAACCTTTAGATTTGAAATGAAGCATAATATTCTCTCCCTTAATTATAGCAAAACAACTCTTCAACTATTACGACTTTGCAAAGTATGACTCTTGTTTTCTATAATTAATATTGCTAACCTTGCAATACTTTCCTTAATAATCATACAATCATAACTTTTATGCTCCCACTATTTTGATGATTATTATAAAACATAACACTTATGCTCCCACTAGCTTCGACATGTATTCATAAACATCTTAACTTTCAGAAAACAATACTTATTGAATTTCTTAAGTTCATGTTTCTAATACTTAGTGCTTTGATAATCCTTTATCAATGCTTCTTGAACTTATACACCTTTGCCTTCGATAGTTCATATGTGTGTCTAAACAATTAAGACTAATTGCCAAACCTCACAATTCAAATTATGGAAAGGGATGCCGTAACCATAATTGAATTCGAGAATGCAATTTTACAATCACTATCTTCTTAAAATCTTTCTTAGTGAAAGCATTTCCTCACAATCATTTTCATGAAGGAGGAAATCTTATGACACTTAGATTTTAAACGATGTAAATGTTCCTATCCATGTGAATTTGTCAAAACCAACGTTTACGACAAATTCAAACTCATATGGATCGAACTTTCTTAATCTTGATTTCTTGCCTCATGGTAGCACAGCTGCCCACCACGTCTTCCAAGTAGTTAAGCATCTCACCCTTTCAAATCAATGTACCTTTCATTGATTAAGGTGCCTTGCCTTTTATGCATTCAAGATGAGAACTCATAGAACTCATATGCATAATTAACTCAATTGGAACAGCACATAATTAAAATAATGTCAATACGATAGGTTGTCAACCTCAACTCGTGTGCTAGTGATGATTGGTAAGGTTTATTTGATTTGTTCTTGAAACTATTCAAGACCATTAAGACTCCCACTGACTCCTTGACATATACGATTCTTTTGTCAATAACCATTTCTTGACAAACAAATATTCAAGAGTTAGTGTAGCTTTTATCAAAACACTTCATAAATTGGTACTAGTTGGCCTTTGTCTTATTCAAGACATCACAACTTCCTACATTTGATGAATGTTATAAACCTTTAATACTTTTCACTCATTGTCACAATCTTAACTTTAAGACTTGTTATTGGAACGAAGTATGATTGACTTATTGATTTAACCATTTCTTCAATTCTTGATTCCTCTTCTTAGACATACAATTGTACTAAGACTTACTCAGAGGATCAACTGAGATATGGTTCTTAATCACTAAGACATATCATAAAGCATAAAAGCTACTCTCCCTTCTTCTTAGAATGGAGAAACTTTTATCTTTCTGCCTACTTGATTCTTCTTATTCGTTATGCTATTGATCTAAACCCTTTAATCAATTCAGAATTACACTTAATCTTGTAAGTATAATCATATTTACTAAACCTTTAGTAAATCATGACGAATATCTTTGTTACTCTTATGGTGGACTTGATCAACACGCAACTTTGTGTGCTCGGTCTCTTAGTCCTTCACTTGACACTTTGTCAACGAATTGGTCTAATTTCCAAATATGAAATTTCTCATTCATCGTGCAACCAAGTTGCATGATTCCAAATTTCTGTCCAATTGAAACTTGGGCGATGAGAAACTCTCCCTATTTGGTAAATTCTCGACTTTTCCATAAACACCATAAATAAGAATCATATCCATTTGTTGTAGAAATATGCAAACACTAATTTTTCATAACGATTTCATTGCAAGGAAATAAATAAATAAATAAGTGAGTCAAACGAAAATTTATTTTATAAAAGCAGCGGAAAACATTTGTCCTTACAATGCAAAATCCATTGAAAACTATGTATTTCAAAAGAAAATTTTCTAACAACTCTATCATAACTATCTAAGCTCAAAATCTAATCTTCAAGTCCATGTGATCAAGATCCATTCCTTGTGATTAGATTCATTTTGCTCTTTCACCAATCTTCCTTTCTTTTCACCGATCCTGTAAAACATTCAAATGCAATCTTATTACATTATGTATTAAGAATTAATGAATAGGAACTCAATGGAGTTAGATAGTGGATTTTACCTGAAGCGCAGCCATACTCTTTGACTCTCCCAGCTTCTGGACTCTTCAAGCTCTTTGGGCAGACTTGTATCCAACGCCCTCTCTTTTGGCAGCAAACGCAGGTCGGTTCTCCTAGAACGTCCTCGGAAGCATGGTTGGTTGACTTTTCCAACAAATACGCTCCATTGCTTCGCCAAATCATTTCTGATTCAGCAGCAATGAGCATGTAAGTTAGGTCAATGAGGTTGTCGTCATGATCCATCATATAATATTTTCTTTTGAACTCATTATATGATTCAGGAAGTGACTGCAAAACCCAATTTACAGCCAACTGATCTGGGAATGACACACCCAACATTTTCAACCTATCAATGTGTGATTTCATTCCTAGAACATGGGCACACACGGGTTTACCATCTTCATGTTTCATTTCCAATAGGGATTTAGTGATATTGAACCTTTCAATTCTTCGATCTTGTGGGTTGGGGAGAACAATAGGAGGAGGAGGAGGAAGTGAAGCATGATTTCTCGTTCCTCGATTAAATCGTGGAATATCATCTTCACGTGGAATGCTTGTTCCACGGGATTTGGGAAGACCATAGTTGTCGAACTTTGACATCTACAAAACGGGAGAAAAACAAATTCAAGTTAGTTGATTGATGGAGTCCTTAGTAAATCACCCAAATGAGATACTAAGGCTAGGACCCAACACAATATTCTACAACTCGGGAGAGGGATGCCGTAACCCTAATTGCAGAATATTTGAAGGTAAGTGAATGACGATTCACTAATTTCCACCACGAAAAACGAAAAAGAATTTTAAGTTTTAAATCTATGAAAACTCCTAGATCCTTTGAGATACATTGAACTTTCAATGGCATGTTTATATCTCGATATGCCCCTCTTGTTTGTGACTGGGATGCCGAGGATCACAAAGCGGGTGTGAATAACCATGCAAACTACATGGTGCCCTCATATGTTACAGTCACCTATTCGATGTGCCGGTAAACCACACACGCTCCACCGAACTATGACAAACATTGAGTCACCCTTTGCTACCTTTGCTTAGACCCATTTAGTGTGCCGGTTAACCACACACGCTCCACTAACGTCTTCGCAAGGGCACAAAGTGTAATTTCATGGAATTGCATCAATTCACTTTTGCCTAAGTAACTAAGATTGGGAATTTTATGAAAACATTTAGTTACTTTTATACTTCATTATACTTATAATGGAAGGTTTCGTCCTATCCTACCCGTTCGGCTAACGACCCTCCACTAGTCAAGAGTGCGGTGGGTAAGAGTGGATACCCATTCAATCGCCATTTTATAGGCAATTTCCTTAAACACCCCTTATAGACCAGCTTCGTGAATGAGGCCTACTAACGGTAAGACTGACTTTTAGTTATACATATATATATAATGTTAGACTTTTATATATAGTATAGGGTGTATTTTTATACTTTTAAAATACTAGGTGGTCTAATTTAACAATTATACTTTTAATTCAATTAAATTGTAGACCTAAACTATTATGGATTTATTAAACTTCCTTTAATTATACACCTTAATTAATTAATAAAACCATAAGGGTGTGATTTGAACTTTTTCAAAACAATACTAGAGTATTAGAATTTAACATTCCTAATTAAACTTTTAATCAACTTTTAAATTCCAAAACTTGAGGGCAAGTTTTGAAAGCTTTTTCAAAACATTAGGGTTTCAACTATTTAAATTTCAAAACAACAAAGCTTTTGGGGTTCAAATTTAAACTATAAAACCTAAAGGGCCAAATATGAAACTTTTCACAACAACAAGGATCAAATAACAAATAATTCAAATTAACATTTAATCACATAATTATCCATATTTGATGATTTCTTGCAAAACAATTTATCAATTTACTTAAAATAATTAATCAATTATCTTATAAGGAAACAATTATCTTATTAATTGATAAATATCTTCAATTAGATTAAAATTATAGTCAAATATATCATATAATCGGATTAATATTAATCTAAGATGATAAGGTAATTATCCCAATGCAAAAACAGCAAGAAATCCCGAGATAAGCACTGTCTGACGCACCGACTCGCCGAGTCACCCTCTGGAACTCGCCGAGTAGGGCTGACTCGCCGAGTCCAAGAGTGACTCGCCGAGTCAGGTCGAACAGTGAGGCCAAAACTCGATTTTTAGTTACATAAAGCATCAATACAATAGAAACCAATCATGGCTCTGATACCACTGATGGGTTTTGGTCATAAGACATCCTATGTGCTCACACAAACCCTAAAGCTCGGATCTAGGTTTCTCTATTGTACATACTTTGAATTCAAGACTTTGAACCCTAATACTAGCATATGGAAATCAGAATTCACATGTAAATAGGTTTAAGAACATACCTTGATTGTTATATAGCAATAACAATCCAATTCCTCCTTGAATTGACCTTGGAAAGCAAAGAGTCACAAGTGTCACTCCTCTAATGGCTCACAAACACCATAAGCAAGTGGAGAAGGTATATAGAGAGAGGAGGGAGGTTAGAATTCGTGTTTTGGACTTCTTGGGAAGGGATACCCGAATTCATGACCTTGGGGTTGTTTATATAGGTGTAGAGATAGGGTTTCAGTCATTATCCTTATCTAGTTGCTTATCCATTAAGCAACCAATAAGATAATCCTTGAATCCTTATCATACTCGAATTCTAAGTGATTATCACCTCAAATTCGTTC